>NW_011967244.1:865795-891452 GCF_000949405.1 Vollenhovia emeryi | reverse complement strand
GAGAGAGAGAGAGAGAGAGAGAGAGAGAGAGAGAGAGAGAGAGATATTAAACAATTGAAAGATTAAAAATAATTAATACAAAAAGTAATTAACAGAAAAATAATCAAGATTAATAGGATCTTGAAAAACTAATTTTCATTGGAAACATGGAAGTTTACATTTTGCATCAACCTTCTAAATTCATTATCTTTCTTTTTTCTTTTTACCTTGTCCCCTCTGTCCTAGCCCCCTTTGTACTAGATCCCAGTACTTTTTACCTCTTTGCACTAATCCCCCTCTTGGAACGCGTTGCTGCTGAGGATGCTGCTGCTGTTGCAGCGGTTGATTTCCGCTTACTCGATGCGCCTGTTGCTGAACTGTGGATACATTATTGGACACAGACATAGACGTCGGTCCGTTGTTTGCAGGATGTAACGGCGATCTGTCGTCCACACGTAGATTCGTCAGAGGCGGCTGCAAGGAAAAGGAAATTTATCCAGTCTCTTTCTCTGCTGCTGCGAGTCATGACGCTACACGAGACGCAACTCACCGGAGACATCGACAACTTGGGAGCCTGTGGGCTAGTAGCCCCAGTAGCGGCGCTCGAGAAAGACTTGACCAAATTAGCATACGTCTTGGGCCCGCTGCTGTTGACGGTGGTGCTGGACACCTGATGCTCGGCTTCGGTCTCTTGTACGGATGCAACAAATGTTTCTGCCTCAGTCGGCTCGCTCCTCTCCTCCGTCTGAGCCTGCGGCTCGTTCTCGCTCTGCTGTTGCTCGCCATTGCTCAGCTCTGCCTCCTGCACGAACTGCGATTGAGCGGTCGGCTCGGCAATGTACGGGTGTTGCTGCGCCGGAGGCGGTGGCGGCGGTTGCTGCTGCTGCTGCTGCTGCGGTGCTTGTTGATTGATCACTTCCTCATGCACCGTTCCGTTCAGCACTTGCTGTATCACCGGATGAACCTGACGACAAAAATGGAACATTATAACTATTATTATACTATGATCCATGTGACGACCGCGGCGTAGAGAAATGTACGCTGTTCAGTAAGCAAAAATGAATGAAAAGACTCCGAGTTCGAATTCAACCTAGAACGCCGCTGATTTTCTTGGACGGATTTTAATCGAATGCCACCTCTTCTCCGAGGCAACCACTGAAAGTATTTAATATTTCTGTTCTTTGGGGTCTCCCGATTAGCGATTGGGAAGTAAGCTGACAACTTACAGAAAACCAAATGTCTTGGAAACTCAAGAAAAATCTTTCATTGAAGGCATAAAATTGGAGATGATTTGAGTTGGATTATAAATAGATCATTAGATAGATGGGACAAATTAAACAACTGAATTCTTTCCGAATTTAAATTCACAGAAAAAGAATAAATTGTTATAATATAAGCTGTTTACCAACCTTAAACAACAGTTAATTTTCTAACTATATCATGTTTGTTGTACTAACATGTGGCTGGGGTGGCGCAGCATAATACATTGGCTGCTGTTGCTGAAGCGGGGGTTGCTGCGTCGGCATGAGAGGCGGTTGAGCTTGCTCGGCCGCTTGAGTTGGAGCCGACAGCTGCTGCACCTGAGTCTGATGCTCGTCTTCATCAGGCTCGGACCGGCCGATCTCCTCGACCTCTCTCTCGCCGCTCTCGCCGCTATCGCCGCCACTCACGTCGGCTTCGTCCTCATCCGGAAATATCAGGTCTTGGTAGCGGAAGATGTCATTGTGCACGTAGTAGGTCTTGGGTGCTTGCACGGCCAGCACAAAGGTCTGGGTGAATCGACGCATTGGTTGCCCAGCGTTAGACAATTCACCGGATACCTGTGTAACAATCAAAGATAAGTGAGCAATTTATCAAAATGTGCTTGTTTGAATAATCTCAAGCAAACGTAAATATGGTTTGAAAAGTGAATTGCGCTATACTGAAACTAAAAAGGTAACAAATGCTATGAAGAGATGCATTAAGTATCCCAATGCACATTTAAAATTCTGCGACCACATTCTGTTAAGAAATAAAATACAATTGGGAGTTTTTGGTGGAAGAAAGACTTAAGTTGACTTAAGTTTTCATATAAAAATGTCACATTAAAATTTTTGTACAGCTTTTGGTTTAGCTCTTTTATGGTACGTGAAAGAAAACAACTTCGGTCGACTTAAGTCGCTCTTCCACCAAACTCCTCATTTGTGGTCATATCGTTTCCTTATATAAAGTCGACATAATTCACCTGGACAACAACGCCATTTTCCAGAGTAAGTTGAGAATCGACCTGGCTTATTTTGGCATGGCAATCGCGAAAGTTCAGCTGTTGAATCTTCTGGTGTATTTGTTTCTGACCGATCGCCGGGGTACACTCTCGATTAGAATCCAATCCGCCGTGCACGAAGGAAGAATGCTGATTGTAGAACCTAATCGTAAAATTCCTGACGATTACTACGGTGCGTAAAATATTCAGGGTTGGGTAAGTTATCTTTTTTTTTAAACTAACTTAAGTTAAAGTTAACAGCCTTGAAAATCTAACTTAGTTAAGATACAAGTTAACCCATAATGTAATTAATTGAATTAAAAGTTAAGTTAATAATACAAAAAATTAAAAAGTTAAAAGTTAAATGTTTTATTTGTACATAAAATCTCAGAGACTTACGATCACGTAAATTGCATTGAATTTTGCGACTAACAATTGGACAATTACACGGAATGTCGCCCATTTCGTATGTCAACAATTTCACGTGCGTTAGAGAATCAAAACCCCATATAATGGCTGTGCTAAATTCATTACCAGCGCTGAAGATCTATGATGTACACAGTAGATTTTAGAGCTGGCGGTGAATTTTGGAACACAGACTGTTAATCTAGGCAGACGCACGGCATCTCGCGACGCCTTCGTTTATGGCATGGCTAACTTTAAGGCCCGGTTTTTCATTTTCTGGTTAATTGTTAACCAGAGGTTGGTCGATTCTCTGCCTCTTCTCAGATAATAGCATAGAAAAGGATGCAGAGTCGACTAACTTCTAGTTAATTGTTAACCACAAGTTAGTCGACTCTCTATCTTACTTTATATTATTATCTAAACAGAGACAGAGTCGACTAAACCTCTGGTTAACAATCAACCAGAAAATGAAACGCCGGGCCGAAGAGAGAGGTAAATTAAAAGTTAAAAGTTACCGATAAAATGTAACTAAATTCAGTTAAAAGCTAACAGTCTATAATGTAGCTAAGTTAAGTTAAAATTATTCGAATGTTTAACATTTTAACTTAACTTTTATCTTTTTAACTAGGCACCACCCAACCCTGAAAATATTCCTTAACGGAGAATAACACGCGGCCCCGAGTTCGGTTTCGCTCTATACGCGTGTGATTAAAGTTTCTAAAGCCTCGTGTCCGAGCTCTAGTTCCGAGAAATGTGTAGTCAATCAACTTTTCCGTAAGAATAATCAAGCTTTTTAGTCGACATTAACCGGCCAGTGTTTTAATATCGGCGAGACGCCCGCCTAGAGAGAAGGAAAGTCCAGGTTGAAACATTGGCTGAGGTAATATCTTTCGCGATAAATTTTCTGTATTAAAACACTGGCCGGTTAGAGTCGACTAAAAAAGCTTGATTATTGTTATCAATTACTGGCAACTTAAAGAGATTTCCGTGCTTTCCGTAAGAGTTGACGATTCTTGGATCTTGGACCCGAGGCTCAAGGGGCTGCGACACAAGCCCGTCAACGCGCACGACTAACGCGACGCGTTTTACACAGTTGAAAAAAACCCCAAATATTATGAAGGGAAACATTGGAGGAGACTCGTGTACAGCAGTTTAACAAATTAATACGTCTTGAATACAAACTTGCTCCACAGCTGATAGGTAATCTATGGGTTACAGATAAAGGCGTGAAAAAAGTCTTAGATAAGCTTAGATAACTCACCTGTGGAGATGGGCAGGCGCCTGATTCAGCAACGTGTAATACTGTCGGACGAACTCGCGACCGACGCTCTGTGGAGAGGGAGATGCCTCCATGACCATCTTCTTACGCTTTTTAACTTCTAGAATATTCCTTTGCTGGGAACAGCAAACTAAACGTTCAAATGTAAAATCTTAAAATTATTAAGGCAGATATCTGAAACAAAGGAAACAACGCATTCGTTAGGGATGTAAAATTGCGGATCCACGGGAAAATTGTTTTAAATTTCCGCGGGGCATCGATGCGGTTTACAGATGCTTACAGATGCGTTATGAGGTAACAATATGATACTCCACAAAATAATTCAACGCGCGCTGAATTATTCTACGAGGTACAGTGCCATTTATAAATCCATTATTATCAATTATAATTCACATCGTGCGAACTGTTTGAACAAAATCACGGAACGCGGTCACAATGAACGGCCAGACGGAAGCGGTTTCCATCGTGCGCATAAATATCGAGTGACGAATAGGTTGACGGAATTAATTCAGCAACGTCACGTGCCGTTGTTATTAATTTTAATTCACAAAACCGTGCAAATGGTTTCGAACAAAATGACGGTGAATACGTGGTCCCGCCACGACGAAACGGCCACGGACGGAGGGGCAGCTTCCAACGCGCGCACGAAACTTGGAGAGACGGAAAGAGTTGAAATTTCTTCGGCGTAGGCCGAAGAAATTTCGTAGGCCGCGCGTGACTTCACACAAAAATGGACATGGTCAAAGGCGGGGAGTAGCCAGGCGGCCGTTTTTGGCAGACATTTTGAGAATGCACTAAATACCTGCGCGCATCATTAAACGTGCTCCGTGCACGGATACTCGACGGCGCGTTAACAGCTCAACGATTCCGCTTGGTATTTTACAATTCCACCTCTAATCGGATTTTAAATTAAGCCGGCTGATTTATTCAATACGCGCGCCGCTGCGCCACCGAATTGTTTGCGCACGACGAAAAGTTTAGCGCGCGCGCGCGCGCGCGCTCTCTCTCGCCACGCGGGGCTCGCGCGACCCTCGCGTCGGAGGTGCACGCGGTCGTTTTTTTTCTCCGTGCGCGTATCGTCCACGAGAGGAGGAGGGCGGGGGGGGGATGCCCTCGGCCCTGAATCTCCGTGGCGAGAGATCGGGACTCCGGAGAGGACCTGTCTCGTCGCGCGACGCGCAAATGATAATCGCAGCTCGGCACGGAGCACGCGGCCCCGAGCACAAAGGGGCAGGCGACGCGCGTAGCTTCGGCTCGGCGCATGGCAAAATTTTCGCGTGCCACCACCTCTCCGGTGCTCTCTCGCTCTCCTCTCCTCTCCCCCTAACCCCGCGGGCTCTCTTTCTTTGTCCCTCTTCCTCCGCGAGCCCGAGCGCGCTGGACGTTCTCGGCGTACCTTGACGAGCACGTGTCTCAACCCCGAACGGCAGAATCCGCTTCCTCGTCCTCGTCGCGCGGGACAGGGCTGAGAAAAGGGACGAGGAGCTAATCGTGAGGCACGAGGGAGGCGAGCATGCCGATGAGAGCGCGGATGCGAGGGAAGGAGAGGGGGAGAGGGGAAGGGAGAGAGAGAGAGAGAGAGAGAAAGAGAGCGCGGTCGCGCCCGGTCGCTCGCACAAGCATGGCGATGTTTCTCGATGCCCCGCACGGGAGCACACGCCAACGCGGACGGGCGGATCGCGGCGGCGCGGGGCCGGGATCCCCGGACGGAGACGGGCACGTCTCGGCGGAGCAACGCGATCCCCCAAGCTCGCGGAGGCGTGCGTGCGCTGCGTGCGCGCGTCCTGGCGTGCCTCTCGTGCTCCTCGAGGGAGCGAGGGAGCGAGCGAGCGAGCGATCACCTCGACGGACGGGCGAGCGCGGACGACGGCAACAATAGAGCGGAAGGGGGAGGAGGAGGAGGAGGAGGATGATGGCTTACCTGATTCGGGCGCTCTCGCGTGCGGCACGGGGAGACGCAGGTCTCTCGGGGGGGCACCTCGGCACGACCGGCAGCGACTGCTTTAGCGCGCGGGAGAGAAGCCGACGGTCTACGAGGGTCGGTGGGTACCTCGAGCGAACGTGCGGACGCCGCAGACACAGGGAGCCCGCGGTTCGTGGTATCAATTATAAAAACAGTTCGCGGTTTTCGTACGTATCGTGGGTAACGCGGCTTACTTGGTACTGTGTATATGTGTGTAGCGATATCGGCGGCACTGTGTCAGCAAATGCGCGCAGAGTAGCGCCAGAGGAACTGGCGACACACGGAGGCGTCGTTCGGACACAGACGGGGGGGCGCATCGGTCCGGCGGCACCGGAAGCACCCGAGCGCGCCGGTGTCGCCAACGGGAAGCCCGCGAGTCGCCGACGTCCGATTGGTCAGGGACGACGTGCGTCCCGCGCACGCGCAACGTTTCCACCGCGTCACCCCCGTTAAGCCTACGTATCAGACTACGGATTGAGATTGAGATTAGATTGAAATTTGACCAATAAGAGTAAAGCCCGTATCAGACTACGGATTGGGATTGGGATTAGATTGAAATTTGACCAATCAGAGTAAAAGTTACTGAACTTGGGATTAGTAAACTTTACTGTGATTGGTCAAATTTTAATCTAATCCCAATCCCAATCCGTAGTCTGATACGGGCTTAAAAGTCACTAAACTTGAGATTAGCAAACGTTACTGCGATTGGTCAAATTTCAATGGCCGCGTTCAGCAGAAAAAGCGCTCAGGGTGCTCTTGCATCTGATTGGCATATTCCTTAGATCTTTAGTAGATTTAAAGGAATATACTAATCAGATGCAAGAGCTCCCTGAGCGCTTAGTGAACGCTTTTTCTGCTGAACGCGGCCAATCCAATCCCAATCTCAATCCGTAGTCTGATACGGGCTTTAAGCCCATTCCACAGGCACAACTGTTGAGTGAGCGCTCAATGGCCGGTATTCATAGTCGATTCTTAATTCAAAATCATCTTAAAGCCTCCGCTACAATGATTCTCGGTTCTGTCTACAATGGTCGTAGTCGTAAGAATAATCGACTGCGATTGGTCAATTCTTATGCGTCTGACTGAATTGACCAATCGCAGTCGGCTCTGTGATTGGTTGAAAACACATTAAGAGTATACTTAAGACGATCTTAAATATCAGAACGGACTATGAATACCGGCCAATGGCCGCGTTCAGCAGGCACAACTGTTGAGTGAGCGCTCAGTATGATTGGTTAATACTTTTAGATCCAGCCAATCACATTAAGAAATCATTTAGGCTGGGTCTACATTGGATGTCGTAAGTCGTGTCGGAAGAAATTGACCAATCACAGTTCATTATTCTCCTTACAGTTGAAGAATAATGAACTGTGATTGGTCAATTTTTTCCGACACGACTTACTACATCCTATGTAGACCCAGCCTTAGCGCTCACTCAACAGTTGTGCTTGTTGAACGTAGCTAATGCGTGGCCATTGGTCATTGGCTGGATCTGAAAGTATTAATCAATCATACTCTTAAGCCCGCTGCAGACGATGCTATTTTTCCTGCTGGATTGCTTGCAATTTAGTAAATTACTAGGAATCCTGAATGCTGAGTGGTGCAATGATAGTAATTTAATAAATCGCAAGCAATCCAGCAGGAAAAATAGCATCGTCTGCAGCGGGCTTTAATGTGTTTTTAACCAATCACAGAGCCGTATTAGCATCTTAAGACAACACTTGAGGTGATTTTGAAATAAGAATCGACTATGAATACCGGCCTATATGCTCTCAGGTTTCTCGGCTGTACGCTGATTGGATTTTATCGGGCATGACGCGGCGCGTGACGCGCTCAGTGGAAACGCCGCCTGATTGCCTTCGCGTCTGCTAGGAGCGCTGACGGGCGCGCGTTTCTGCGTTCTCGATCGCGGCGTGCAAGTCCCCCCCTTCCCCTTCCCCAGAGCGCTCCGCGGCCTGGTTGCGTCGCGCCAAGTTGCCTGCTCCGCTCGGGGAGACGAGCCAGCGAGGAGAGCGGCGTGAGGTCCCGGGGCGGAGATTCGCCGATACGGGACGCTGCTTCGCGGTGATGATGTAGGCTTGCGGCGAGACCCGGGCAGACGCTTCCTCTGGTTCTCTCGGCGTGGGAGCCGGCTCGCATCAGCGACGATCGCGACGAACGAGCCCGCTCCGCGTTCCATGACTTCCCCACTCGATCACACGTGAGTAGAACGCTCTCCCCGCGCGCTCCGGCTGGCGTCGCGACGCGATGCGACGCGACGCGACCTGCGTTCGCGACCGACTCGCCCGATTGGATCCCACCGTGGGATCCACGCGGTGCAAACCCCGGTCGGACCCTCGATCGGGCGTGCGCGAGGTCGGGACGAGACGGCAGGGCCTCGCGCGCGGCCGCCTTCCCCGTCTGTGTGACAGCTCACCGTAGGACACGGTAACGTGGTTCTAGGTTAACAGAAGATGACAGTATTAGAAACGGAGGAAGACGCAGATAAACGCTCCGTTCCTCCCAGAAAGAAGTTCTGCCTGTCCCTGTCGGGTCGTGGACGCACAATCCCCATCGTCGTCCCGCAGCCCCCTCCTACATCCACGAGAGGGGGCCTTCTGGATAGAGCAGATTTTCAATTTAGTACGTATGCCTCCCTTGTCCGTTGACAACGAGCCCGCCGCTCGTCGTGTCTGGCGATTGAAACGTGTATTCTCGACGAGGCACGGCTCTTTCATCGCGCAATGATTCTGCGAAGGTACAAGCAAAATGTTGAATGGCTGTCGCAATCAGTTGAGCAATCACCAGGATGGAAGTTACGACACGTCCGGCAGCAATACAGAAGGATTGAAGATAGCCACCTTGTGCAATCTAGGAAATACTTGCTTCCTCAACAGTGTATTATATACTTTAAGATTCGCGCCTTCCTTCCTGCACAACTTGCATCATTTAGCTACTGACTTGTCGAACCTGAACGACAAGCAACTTCAGACAAAAGTAAATATTCAATTGGCGGATCGATTTGCCTACGGTATTTCAAGTTTCTTCACATAAATTGCCAATCTTTTTCCTCGTAGGCCAAATCTTCCTCGCTAGGTAGAACCGGTGTATCGCTGACATCGAGTAGTAGTCGTAGCTGGAGCAGTAAGGATCTGCTGGCGCTAGCCGGATCGACGGCAGAAGCCAGCAAACCGCGTATCCAAATAGCCACCGAGAGATTACATGAGCTGTTTATGGCACTGCGAGTGTCAGAGATTAGAGAGAACAGCGAACCGTATCAGCCGGATGCCTTTTTGCAGGCCCTCAGGTATGCAGATCATCGTCGAGACGTCGTACAAGATGTGTTTCGTGTTCGCACGCACCCTCACGTCGATCCGATTGCAGAGAGGTGAATCCGATATTCGAGGGAAATCAGCAGCAGGACGCGCACGAGCTTCTGGTCTGCCTGCTCGACAACATCAGAGAGACCTTCCAGCTGCTGGTTAGACACAGAGAGAGCCAATTCGGTCAGAGCAACGGCGTCTTTCCTGAATTTACCACGAACCACTCGGCGACGGACACGCAGTCGGAGAGCAGCGGCTCCGGCAAGAGGAGCATCCGCAAGTCCAGGAAGAAGAAGAAGATCATTAGCCGGGGGAGCTCGGTGTCTCTCGCGCAGCCCAACACAAACGGCGTCGTGGGGTCCGCGAGGCCGTACGAGAACGGCCACGCGGAGTTCGCCGAGAGTAACGGCGAGATAGGGACGCGCAAGCCGGAGAGCAAGAAGTGCTTCATCTCGGAGGACTTTGAGGGCGTCAGCCTGTTGCGCACTACGTGTCTCGAGTGCGAACACGTGACGGAACGGAAGGAGACGTTCTGCGACATATGCGTGCCCATCGACATCGACCGCTCCAACGAGAAAGGTGCGCACTTGGTGCTCGCTACGCGAGATGAAAGTAGAAATATTCCAATGTTGTGAAGGCCCTCAAAAAGAAATTGTATGGAACGGGAAAAGTGCCAATGTGAGCCACAAATGAACGGAAGACGTTATATAACGGATTCATCTCTGTCGACGTGTCTCCAGTCCTCTTTATGTCCGGGAACATTTAGAGAGGAAAAATGAGACCATGATAGAAGAATGATTCTTGAACCATAATTTAACGAGTTATACTGAAGAAGACCCGAAACAGGGTCGAAACGTTTATATTAAAGACAGAAGTTATTTCTAAATTTGTGAGAACCGTCTTCCGTTCATTTGTGGCTCACATTGGCACTTTACCCGTTCCATACGAAAGTTATCCCGCCGTTTGTACGGCACACGTTTCTAAGCCCTGTCCATGAGACTTGCGTTAGTTAAGTATTGGTGTAATGGTTGATCTGCGAATCATAGTAATGTGGCTTTTCTTCGTAGATGAGGACGGTGAATTGGTGGACAGCAGTGAGGTATACAAACGCGCTGTAGTAACTAGTGAACTGCTTTGGGGTAGGGATAAGTACTGGTGTGCACGGTGCCTACGATATAATGAGGCTCGCAGAGCCGTATGTTTTCCCTCCTTACCTAGACTCCTTGTCCTGCAGCTGAAGAGGTTTTCTACTGCCGCTGGGTGAGTCTCTTTTAGCGCGATTAAAAGCAGCAGATGTTAATTTTAACAGATACTTGTTGCAATTTTTGGCACTCGTAAGAGCCAACAGTCTGATCGTGTATTTTCTTTCTTCAAGGAGTTTATCGCGTATTTACCTTTGCTTTAAGCCTTGTGTCCAAATTCTAGCTTCCTTTCCGCAAAAGATGCAAGTTGATTGGCTACACACTTCTCGGACTAGAACTTGGACACAAGGCTCTAGAGTTGCTTTGACAAAGAACCTGTTACGATATCCGCATCACGGTTACATTGAAACTTGCGTTTTCAGTTCGATGGAGAAAATCAATAATCACATGCCGACGCCGCTCACCCTGCAATGCTTCTGCGAGGAGTGTAGCAACGACGAGGCCCACGGGAGCGTGGCTAGCGGTAGCACGGAGACGCGACACGTGTACAAATTATACTCTGTCATAATGCACCAGGGTGCAACGATGACCGCCGGGCATTATGTCGCTTACACGCGCCTACCCGACGAGCCCGTGTACGCGGAGTATTCCCAGTGTGATCGCGACAATAAGCGGCAGAACTCGAGCCAGGCGGGTTCGAGCGCGAGTTCCTCGTCGTCGTCGTCGTCCTCCTCCTCCTCCTCCTCCGACAAGTCGTTGGGCTTATTCAAGTACAAGTTCTTCAGGAGTAAGCCGAGCACGAGCGAGAGCAAGGAACAACCGGTGAACAGGGTCGGCTGTCGCAGCATGGATTGCTGCGGCATCAGGCGAGGCAAGCAGGGCGTCACCTGGCTGGAGTGCGACGACGAGGCGGTGCATGTGATCCCGCTGCGAGAGCTCGAGGACAAATTGGCGCCCAACGCGCGCAACTCCGCCACCCCCTATCTCCTGTTCTACGTGAGGTCGACGACGTAAAGGCCGCCGTTTCTCTCTCGTCTCCCCGCGTCGGAAGTTCAATATCAAAATGTTCCCCGTTTGGAGTCCCACGCGAGGCGGCGGCGGCGGCGAATGACACGACGACGAAAACGGGTCTAGTTTCTTCCCGCGTCGCCCTCCATTTCCTGCCCCCCTCCCACCGCTCTCTATCTTTCCCCTCTATTCTCCAACGACCGTGCTGTGATGTATCGCACATTCCAAATCACCCGAGTTCTTCTTCCTCTATACGTACGTACCGCATCGGGCTTTAGAGATGCGAGCGTGTATTATTTTCGTAGGGAATAAAAACTGTCTACCGCCAGTCATGTAATGTACATACATTAGATTCCCGGCGATCGGACGGTCGCACGTCGAGCCGAGACCTCTGTGCATGTAACGGAAAGAAAGAAAGAAAAGGAAACACCGTCACGGGCTCGGCGTGACGAGTTCACGGAGCGAGCGTCGCGACTCCGCGCGTAGACGACTTTAGCCTTAGTTGGGACGTGGAACGTTTTATTATTGAGTTATCTGTAAAATAATAAAAAAAAAATTATGTATTCTTGACACGCACACCCACACCTGTCTACCACGTGTGCTTGGTGCCGTATCGCGAGATGGAGGCACCTGACCCGACCCCCCCGAGGAAGTCTACGACGCGATGCGACTTTATACCGATGGACGTCATTGGCGACGTAGCTTGAATATTTTAGAACGTCGCTTAATACGAGCGTCCGTCGTTCCGCGCGAGCTTCCAATATGTAATCGATCACGCGCTGAAAAGTGGCGCGATTCAATTTCCGGCGTAGATAAGAGTAAAGCTCGCGCGTATAGCGTTTAATCGATTTCGAGTTAACCGCGGGGTCTGCCGATGCGCGATCGACGGGAGAAGATCTCGTAGCCGGGGACCCGGCCCGATGGGGAAGCCGGCACCGGCCGGAATTTTACCCCCGCCGAATACGCGCGTGCGGAATGACGCGTATCGCGCGGAACATCGCCGTCGCGTACACACGCTGAAATATTTGTATAGTGTCAGCTCAATCATATACGTGGCTACATCCATATATCGATCATTTCCATAGGGGGTCAGTAGTGGAGTAACGTTCCACCTGTCAGTCGGGCACGTAGTAGTGAATACTACTTGCAGGCGTGATACATTCAGTAGTTCGTATCTCTTAGGTGGAGCACGTTCCTACACGGCTATGTTCTCGTCGACGCTCCTCGACTAAGGCAAAAGGCAAGTGGATAGAATAATGAAACATTTAGTCGAGCGGTTTTTACATTTGACGGTCCAATTCGCGAAACGATACGTTGAGCGAGAGAAGCTAATTGCATTTGTTGATTACTTTGGAAGGAATTGTACCAACAATTTTTATCGATCGTTCTTTTTCTTATGTTTATACTTGAATGTAGTTGAGAGTTAAGTTTTATATCTGTTAAAATGTGAGCGATGCATTGATGTGTATCGACATTTATATTATTTCATCGCGTGTTGCATCAAGCAGCTATTAATGAATCTCTCGCAGAGTTTGCATTGTAACTTAATTGCATGTCGATATTCGAATCTTACGCTCCGAGTATTTATATTACTTGCCGTTTAGAATTTCTTAATGAACTTTCTTCTTTGTGTGTATTTTTCCGGGTACACGACGCGTACGAAACGCATTCGCCCGTAATTATTAATTCGTCGAATTCGTTCTCATTATGGTGAGTAAAGTAAGATCGACGGAGATAATTGTGCATTGAACACGCGAGCACACCATTCTCACAATCAGCGAAATTGCGTAAGTCGCGCGCAATTGTTCTCGCGGTAGATCTATCCACCTAGAAGTTATTGGTCGAATCGATGTCGACCCGATGCCGCTAAATCGTCGACATGGTTGATATTTTTCATCTTCAGCCTCGTTGTTTTCGTTTTCACAATGTACGTGACGTCCATTGAGCAATTGCGAGTATTTCCGTGAGATTTCCATTGTCTCAAAAAGCACATTGTATGTACACGCGTATATTTATGTATTCGACACACACGGAGAGTTTTCTTTTAAAATGTATCCTGAAGATTATATAATCGTGGGACCACGCGACATTTCAAAGAACTTGAAAAGAATTTTTTGAGAGTTTACTAGTAAAATGTATTTAAAATTTAAAAACCCTCATAAAGTTCTTGAAACTGCCACGTTGTCCCACGTACGATTTTCAGGATGAATTTTAAGAGGAAATTCTCACCATGCAGAATACACGCCGAAAGACATAGAAATATTCGTAATTATTAATTAACATAGAAACAATTGTGACGAGGCCAAAGATGACAAAGGTATCTGTCGGTCAAAATCGATCTTCCATGGACGCCGAATTGACGTCCGTTCGACTAATCGTCGAGTAAGCACGAACAGTTAAGCCCGTATCAGACTACGGATTGAGATTGGGATTAGATTGAAATTTGACCAATCAGAGTAAAAGTTACTGAACTTGAGATTAGTAAACTTTACTGTGATTGGTTAAATTTCAATCTAGTCCCAATCCCAATCCGTAGTCTGATACGGGCTTTACGTAACATCAATGTTATAATTTTTTACTCAGTGTAGGTCCCGGCGAACACAGAACATTGCAACAACGCTGCGGCAATGTTGTAATATTGCCGCAATTCTGCGTTCGCTGGGGTGTAGGTAATATAACGCATGTACATAAGTAAGGTCCTGCGCGCAATAGAGGAAGCACCCGTGTCTGACGAGTAAACTAGAAAATTATCAATTTTGCGATTTCTCTCCCAACCGAACGCTCTAATTATTCATTTTATCATTACGTTTGTAACAAAAGTATTTTCAAGCGAGCTTCAGAATATTATAAACCGCTTGTAGAAATGTAAGAGTTGCATCCGGGTCTCCTCTACGCTAAATGTCAGTTACGGCAGTTGCCCTCTCGTGTACAGATATTAGGAATAAATATTAAATCCACGCTGTTCAAGTTCACAAGCTAGACCGTAGACATTTTGCGATTGTACAACACAGTTCCTACATTTGTATTCTTGTGTTTGCCGCGTTTCGCTTAATCTCTCCTCGAACGTGTATTGTTATTCTTAATATCACCTCTACTGTGCGCAGGCTCGTGCATTGCGGGCAGAAAATTATAATATTAATGTCAGGTAACTGTTAGTTGTTTACTGGACACTTCTGTGACTGGGTACATAAGAAAGACAGCAGCACCGGTCCCCCTGGCATTCGCCCGATGGAAATCTTAATGCAAATTTCAAACCGTCTTTCGCGCCGCGTACACATTCGCATTCCGCTATCGTTGAACGGACGTAATCGATACGCGCGGGGGCAGAGCCGCGAAGGCAAACGGATGCGACGTGACATATCTGCGCGCGGCTGCCTCGCGCGAACAGCGTGTCACGTGTCGTCGAAAAACGCCCTCGGTTCCCGCCGAGGAGCCGTTCGCTATCGGGACGAATAATCGACCCAAATACGCCCGCGTTTGCTCGCCGTCGGGATCCGACGTGGCGACGTCTCCGCCGCGGCGGCGTTTAAAGCGCACCGCGCGTTCCGCAGTAGGTCACTTATCGCCGCGCGTATAATCACCCCCGGTCTTCCTCCGCGGCGGCAGCGCGCAGCGCGCGCCGTCTCGTGAATGGTATACTTACGCAATACTAGGGTGAACGATAGGCATGAGGAAATGTCGCACGCGTTATTTGACCGCAAAATCGATGGCGCGTTTCGCACACGGGAGTCGCCGGGTTAACGAGTCGCGCGAATAGATATCGAGGCCTTTATAAGCCGCGGAGCAAAGGCGCACGCATTTTCTCCTTTATGTGATAAATAAATGGACAACAGAGGAAAGTCCTCTATCATGAGATAGGATTCTGATACGAGATACGAAGTTTTCAACGTCCTTAATGGCAAATACTTTTTCGCGACGATCCCACGATCTAACAATGAATTGTCCGCTAAACAGTCACACCAAATTCATGGTGGGACCAACGGATGTGATGCCAATTAGCTGAGCAGAAACCCCGATAGGAAAATGTCCCGAATATTGGCGGCAATTTCACAATGATCGCATTAAGGTGATTCGCCAAAACGCGCAGCCCTTACCGAATTTACTCTCAAATTTGGGTGTACATTTTAAAATCTGGGTGTTTACGCTCAAATTTGAGAGTAAATTCGGACGATCGAGTGTTAGCGCTCAAAACTTGAGTGTTTTTTCCGTGAGAGCCGTTTTGCTGATATTACTATGTTAGAAATACATTCTGCAAACATTTATCAATACTCGATGAAGGGTCTCTATTTCTGCATATGCTGTTCGAAAACGCATAATTCCAGCATTCATCCAGTTTCATCCAGATTTCGTCACACAATTCTCTAAATATTTTCCTATCGGGCAACTCCGCTATCTCGTATCAGAAGTCTATCTCATAATAGGGGGACGTTCCTCTACTGAAGAGGAAAAGGCGAACCAGAAATCAGGACGTAGTATATTTCAGTATTATTTGATGATCTCGTGCGTGTCAACGCATTTCTCGTCGTCTGTGAGAAAAAATTAGCTTCACTGAGGACGATCTGAAAAGTGGGTTCTGCGCCTGGCTCGCGTTTACCCTTTTCTTCTTTGATATTGTTTCTACATTGGAGCCTTCGCCAGTTATTTATTAGACAAATCAAATCGCTTTTCATATCTGTCGCTCACATGAAATTAAGGAAATTTTTATGTTCAGCTGGCAAGGCATTTTCTCGAGGCGTTGTGCTCTCTGTCTCACTTTATGTTACTCAAATCGTTACTCATATTTGTGCAATCGTCCTTTAAAGGAAAGTCACTCCGTGAATCATTTCCATTTTTAACCGCTGTGCTCGTTGCAGGAATATTTAAATCGAATTAATTATCGCTATGAAGCACCAACAAGTAACCGTAGACATGACGAACATGATATTTACCGCTTGCTCCTACCTGGCACTCGCCGGAGCGGTCTGGATCTTCCTCCGGCTCATCCAGGCCTGCTTTTGGCTGCCGAAGCATTTGAAGAGGCAAAATGACGTTCAGAGAATGCTGCAGGATAAGGTAAACTAGACTGTTCCTCGGCTCAACTTTGATCCCTCGTTCTCTTTTTTCTTGGTCGACGCGCGATGATTATTGAAGACTGTAAATTTTACAATCATTAATCAAAATTGCGTTTGTCCGATTCCCCATTATTAAAAAAATGTAAGCATTAATCGAAATGAAAATTATTTATTTGAATCTCCATATCTTAAAATGGCTCGAGAGACATTTAATATAAGAGGCTTCCGACATTTTTCGTAATAAATTATAAATGTGGCTCTTTTAGGTGGAAAGTTACGAGAAATACGTGCTAGAGTGCGAGGAGAAGGAGAGGGTGGAAATGGATCAGCTCGACGACGAGAAGAAGAGACTCGAGATGTCGGAGAAGTGGAAAGAGCGAAGGGAGTGCCTCGACATGCTCAAGCGGGAGCTGGACCGAGTCCGCGAGGGTAAAGACATGTCCGATTGGGACGCCTTGCTGGACGAGGAGCTGAAGAAGCACGAGCTGGAGCTCCTGCAGGAGGAAGAGGAGTTGAAAAAGGAGAATGCCGAGAAAGAGAAGAGCGACAGTGAGAAGGACGTGAGCAAGGCCGAGATCGATACCGATACCGAGCCGAAAAAGAAGAAGTAACGACCGTCTGTGTTTTCGAAAGTGCCTTACCTTAGACTTTCAAGTTAAAGAAACGATTGCGCGAGAGCAAAAATCTTCCCTCGGGCAAGTAAATTTTCGAAAATATTCACGATGTGGCGCGTAACGATCAAAATGACTGAGCGGCGTACAATCGATACAATCGACCCGAAGGATACTGGAATCGTTCGGGTTAACTGTTGTAATTTTATTGGCGATCTAAAACTTATTCACTTTGTTAACACATAGAGATCGTGGTCTTATCAATTTTCGACAATCGTCACGAATGAGAAAGGTAATTTACATCGCGTAAATGACATGTGACCGATGTAGGAAGTATCTTCCGTGTAATAACGATCGCGTTACGATCAACAGGGAGATAAATGGTAAGCGAGCGCATGCATGTCACGCGTGTACAACGTGCTGTTTCCAGAGCAGAAATTACAAATAAATTGTTCTATAGATATACATTATAATTATAAGGAAAGCGACAGCTCCTCTTGACATTCAACAATTCCTTCGAGAGCGGCAGTCAAGTATTGTACAAAAAGATGGTACAAATCGGCGGAATTCGTTTCGCCGTTACTCCGCGATCGATATGCAGAATAAATCGTGAACGTCTACCTCGACGGACTCGCGCCCGCTTCTAATACATGTCACGTTTATCGATATTCTCTCTACGTGCGCATTAATAATATACATCATCAATTTGCTTAATCGCGACGGGGCGGCGGCGGCGCGGAGCTTCCTCGGTGGAACCCAAAATAAATAATGCAGCCGGCATCATATTGATATTCACATGTATCTTCATCGCGACGGGCGAGCGGGGCGAGGGCGATATATTACGGGACGTTACGTTGACTTCTGTGTTCTCAGGCGTGCGGGATATCTCGCGAGAGGGTTTAGATAGAGACGTAGAGAGTACACGTTTTCGCAAATAATTGTAAGGGAACAATTGATTATATATAAACGATTCTACCGCAATCTAACGACAATGCATATTTGTGTGGCGTGCAATTTGTTGACTCTGTGTTTTTGTATTGTATTAATGTTATATACGAGGCGTGACACGCAACACACATACACGCACACGCAACAATCTCTATTGTAGAATCAATAAAGTGATAAGTAATTAGGATATTTCGAGCACCGGCGTCTCCATTCTGGCGTCTCCCTTTCGCGTTAGTTTACGAGCGATTTGGGGCAAAGCGCAGCTGACTCGCACCGGCATTCGAACGTGGACATTATTTCGAGGCGCTCGATGAGCCGCAGCTGCCTGTAATTAATTCCACGATTATTCTCCGACTTGGACAGGCAGGTGCGTGCGTCGCCTTTTACCTGCCGGTGCCGTCCGGTCGCGACGGAAGTCAAGGTCGTCGACGAATTTAAAAAGCAGCGTTGTTTGCTGGCGCTGCTCCAACTGGAGCGACGACTATTTTCTTCGGGGAGCTTCGTAAACGAAAGGGAGATTTAGGAAGAGCACGCCGCGCCATTTTGTGCAACGTGCCCCGAATTTACAAGTTTTTCGGCCTATTCCCCGAATTTATTCGACCCGATAAACATTTTTTCTATACAAAATGTATATAATTGCGTGCAAAATGTGTGAAATATATGTTTTCTTTTTTTTATACGTTCTCTGTTCGCGTGTATATGGGAAGAACAATTGGGAAGTAATTGGAAGAATAATTCTTGCATTGTTTTTTTCTTATTTGATTGCGATTAGATTGTACGACAATTTATGGTTATATTTTATATGCGACTATTACATTTATACATATTTTTACGAATATACATAGAGGTGTGTAAAACATGGTTTCACGTGGTCGAATCGAATCTTTTCATGTTTGAATTTGAATCAACGGATTCAACCTCGACCAAGTTTCAGTGAAATTGTTAATTTCAAAAAATGATTTGTTTATTCCGTCACGAAGGAGACGATCCGTAAAAAATTACCGATTCGAGAACGAATCGACGATGATCAAAATCACGGAATTATTCGAATTCGAATATTTTTTATTAAAAAGTTGAATCAAATCGAAGCGTTTGATTTTAGTGATGCAGTTTGATTCGACTCGAATTCGAAACGAATTGTAATACAGTGATATTAATTTTTTCTCATTTCCAATTACCGTGGCATTTATTACAAAAAAACAATGCCAAAATTATCCTTTCAGTCATTCTTCTTTTTCTCATTTTTCCTGTATACACAAATAGAAATTATAGAAGAGAGAAAAACCACGTGCAAAATATCGTGCGGCCATTTTGATAGTAGTCTGCCGCGTCATTTTTAACAGAGAAGCTTGAGAGCTGCCACGGCCCCGTTTCTCGTGATTGGCTAAAGACCCTAGGTATCTCTAGAGACTTCTAGGGTCTCTAGTGATTGGCGAATGCAATGCGCCCTCTGTGGACATGAACTACGTAGCCAATGTCTACGTCTGGGCCACAGCGGATAACGCGGATGTGCACGTTTTGGTTGTGTTCCGTGCGATGCGCACGATATGTCGATAAAACCGGAGTTATTGATTTTTCGTTATGCGAGCGAACAGGCCGAACGGGGACCAACTTGTAGAGGCCCTCCACCCCGCCGAATTTTTCCCGGCGATCCTCTTTTTCTTCGCAATAATTGTGTTTTCACATTCTTATCGTTTATCCAATCTGGCCCAACGAAGAGAGACTAGATGCGACGAGGTAAGTGGTCAATATTGGCCTGATGGAGTATGTGTTGTACGAAATAAGTTGATTTCTTCTTATGTGCCAAAATTTGGGTGGGTTATAGTCTTATCTTATTTACATATTCTCGCATATGTGCAAGATTAAAAAGACCTCTATTAAATCGCGCGATTAATCCTGGTCCAGTCGAAAACGCTAAAAGAGAGAGATAAAGAGACAGACAAATAGATAGAAAGCTAGGGCCGTGGCAGCTCTCAGGCTTCTCTTTGATACAAGATCGCTTTTGCCCCGTCGAGATTATCTCGATTTGTCGCACGGACGAACATCAATTATACTGTACAGACCATCGATTATCCGCGCAAAATATCGTGCGGCCATTTCGATAGTAGCCTGTCGCTAGTACCGCGTCATTTATAATAACTCTCAAACTATTGCGGCAGATATACATTGTGGAAACAAGCATAAAAAGTATCGAGTAATCAATATAAAACAGACCGAATTCGATCTGCGATTATACGACAATGAAACTATTGCGTTTACGAATTGTCGATCGAAATCGCGATCGGATCTATTAGGATACAATCGATCTGAGCTTTCAACAATTGCGTTTTTCTCATTTTCATTTCTCTCTCTTTCTTTCCTTCTCTCTCTTCGCTTGCTATCTCCAAACGAGGGTAGCTGCGCTGCGCAATTACCGACGGTTACCGGCAGCGGCGAGTTGGCGCGTCCGCCGCCAGACGGCAGCAATGGCGCGAGTCGTCGTCGCGCGTCGTCTCGGTGACGGCCACCGGATGGCGCGCGCGGTGCCTGCGGCCGGCGCGGCGGTCGCCTAGCGTGGCGGCCTAGCGCGGATTGCGGAATCGGGAAGGTAGGACGTAGGTAGGGCGCAGCGCGACCCGCTTCCACGGGGTGAGCAGCGTCCCCGCGTGCCCGTGTGTGCATGTGTTTCGGTTACCGTTCGTCCGTTCGCGTCGTGTCGTGTCGTGTTGTGTCGCGCGGCGCGATAAGCGGGGCCGGGAGTTAGGCTCGCCGTCGACGACGTTGATCGCGTCGTCCCCAGCGGCGATGCCGACCGCCGCCGCCGCCGGCGTACGGCGCGTCGCGCTCGCGTGAGCCGCCGTCCTATGTACAGACTCGTCGCGCACCCGGAGGGCACCGGCGAGGACGACGACGACGACGACAACGGCAGCGGGTGCCATGCCGCGGCGCGGCCCACGAGGAACGTGGCGAACGACAACGACAGCGACGACTCCGCCGCGTCGTCCTGCCAGCTAGGACGACACGCCGCCACCGCCAAGTAAGTGATCGAACCCGTCGAATCCCGAACGCCGTCGACGCGGCGACGCTCGCCGAGGCGGAAGGAGTCGCTCGAAATTCTATTTCGATTCAGCTGCGGGGGCTATTAATAGCGAGTTTTCCGCGACGCGCGACACGCGCGCGGCAATTTAAATCCGCTCCCGACGAGGGGCGGATTTTTAGAGGCGCTTCCCCTGCGTCTCGCGCGTGCACAGCGCTCCTCGTCCCGCGTTTGGCGCTGCTTGCAGCCTCCCTTCCACCCCTTTGCCCTCTAGACGTAATAACAAATAACGCGGGGGATTCTCCACGCCCGGGACAAGTCGGGCAAAAGTATCCCCGTTCTTCCTTTCCCTCCTTTTTCCTTTCGATACCGCGAGGATAAATGCGTGCACGTGGAGAGAATAGAAATTTTAATCGCCGACTCGATTGGCGATGCCGTTCGCGCGTCCAGGAAACTCGCGCCGACAATCGGTTCTGCTCTGGACGTACGACGTGACATTGGGGGGGGGGGGGGAGGGAATAACGAGGGGTTGAATAATAACAAAGTCAAGTCTTTTGCGCATGCATCGCGAGCGCCGTCACTGCTGACGCGCGGGGCGCCCTCGGCTTCGCGGGGCACCTCGCGATCGATGCCGCTCGCGTGTCTCTTGACGATCTCGATGCAGAATCTCAACTTGGAAACGGTTAACGAAACGCAGCGAGAAGGTCAAGGACTCCTCCGCGCGGCCGCGATTTCTTTTTTTACGGCTCCGCTTACGGGACAGGATGCGGGATCTGTCGCGAGAGCCGATCTCGCGAGGGTCGCGTCTCGATCGAGGACCAAGGAGTTTCGGATTTCGATCCGGTTCCCGTCTCGATCGCCTTCCGCGTAAAATCCGCGCGCGCACACGGAGAGAATGTTTTTTTTTCCTCTTAAAGATTATCTCGAAAATCGTGTCGTGGCATTTTGAAGAACTTTATGAGAGTTTCTTGAAATTTTACTAGCGAAATGTGTGGTGAAATTTTAAAAAACTCATAAAATTCTTCGAAGCGCCACGTTGTCCCGCGATCACGTGATTTTCAGGACAAATTTTCAAAGAAAATTCTCCCCGTGCATCGTTGATCGAATCGCGATTGTTGACTCGCAAGCTGCTCCGACGTATCTAATTGTGCAGATCGATAACTCGGATTGACGCAAGTAGCAGAAACATTCGCAGAGATAAAGCACCGATTAAGAGGTAACTGCGCGAGGCCAATGTCGCTCTACCGAGTTTTAATCCTTTCACTCATTTTCGTCCCTAGCGTATGCATACAGCGTTGAATTATTAGAAAGGATTCGTCTCAGCCCCTTGAATTCTCAATCTCGTCGGCCGCGAAGCCTCGCCGAATCTGTTTTAGAGAACATTTATTTTTATTCGTGTTATTTTCCTTTGTTCCAAAGAACAAAGTCCCCTATTATGAGATACGCTCCTAATATGAGACAGAAGGGTTTCTGCTAAATTAATAAACATTATTTATTGGTTTTATTATTTATTACTCTTGGAGTAAAATTCGTTTAATGGCACATTCATCGTTAGATCGTATAATCGTCGCGAAAGAAGATTTGTAATTGAATTTGGATGTTGCAAAGCTGCTAACTTAATAGATATTATTTATCGGTTTTATCATGAAGCTTATTGCTCTTGGAGTGAAATTTGTCTAATGGCAAATTCATTGTTAGATCGTTGCGAAAGAAGATTTGTAATTGAATTTGGATATTGAAGACTTGCTAAATTAATAGACCTTATTTATTGGTTTTATCATTTATTGCTGTTGGAGTGAAATTTGTCTAATGGCAAATTCATTTATCATGAAATTTTTGCTTTTGGAGTGAAATTTGTCTAATAATAAATTTATTGTTAGATCGCGCAATTGTTGCAAAAGAAGATTTGTAATTGAATTTGGATATTGAAGACT
The DNA here is from genome assembly GCF_000949405.1 of Vollenhovia emeryi. Taxonomy (NCBI): domain Eukaryota; kingdom Metazoa; phylum Arthropoda; class Insecta; order Hymenoptera; family Formicidae; genus Vollenhovia; species Vollenhovia emeryi. The sequence goes on along the minus strand of NW_011967244.1, from coordinate 868,572 downwards.
TGCTAAATTAATAGACATCATTTATCGGTTTTATCACGATACTTATTGCTCTCGGAGTGAAATTTGTCTAATGGCAAATTCATAGTTAGGTCTTTGCGAAAGAAGATTTGTAATTAGATGCTGAAAACCTGCTGTCTCGTATTAGAAGCCTATCTCACAATAAGGGACTTTCCTCTATAACACGACACTCTGCAGTCGCACGCGATAAATACGCGCGACTTGTGCTCGCGCGACGATCGAGGATTGACGCGGACGCATCGATTCCGCCGCGATGACGCTCGCGGCGTTATGCGTTATGCATTATTGCGGCATCGGCGGGCGCAGGTTCAACGATTCGACGGACGAGGCTCGGCGCGCCTTGGGCTTTTTGTCACGCGGACAATAAGGGTCGAGCACGGCTGTCAGGTGACCGACGGCGCCACGTCGAAGGTCGACGACCGTTGAACTCTGACCGTGCATATGACATCATTGATGCGCAAGCTCCATCGCGGAATCTATTTCTGCTTCGACGGAGCGTCCGCGAGCGGGTGAATTCTCCGACTGTTTGTCCGCCGACTCTGATGGGCGAGCTTATCTCGCTTTGGAGATGAGAAGCTTCTTCGGGCCGCAGCTTGGCGGAGGTGTAAATGGAAAATAAAAACTTCGCTCTCGGGTTAATGGCTGTCGACTTCCAACTTGGACAAATTGCAGTCAAGACCTACTTGCCAGGGTGTTTAATGACGAAAGTTCGGCTATGACAACTAATGATCCTTTCCGGCTTTGCCGTTAAGTGATTATCGGAGGAAGCTCGTGGGTTTCTTGATTAAATTGTACTAGCAGTACTTAGCGGTGGATTTTACAATAGCTTCTGTAAATCTCGATACATCGTTTATTTCCATACAATTATTACCTTGCTCCACGTGTTTGGTAATACATTGTAAAATTGTTTGGTCGTAATTTCTATTAAATTCAGTGACCTTTGAGAGTGTTACTTTATGCGCAATATGATAGAACATTATTACAGAATTTATTTCTAAATTTCTCGTGACGCACATCGCTAATAAATTAACAATGTATCTTGTACTATTAAAATTATCTCTATTTTTAGAGGAAAGTGTCCTACAATGAGATAGGATCCTAATATGGGATAGTGGGGCTTCTGTTAAATTAATAGGCATCGTTATTTCATCATGAATTTATTGCTTTTGGAGCGAAATCTGTTTAGTGGAAAATTTATTGTTAAATCGTGTAATCGTTGGGAGAAAAGATTTGCGATTGAATTTGGATGTTGAAACCGATCTCATAATAGATTGCCTTCGTCTAATAATATCCGAGTATTTTGGATTATACAATTTGAATAATGTATGCATTGCGGATTGGTGCTTTGAAGGAAAAGCAATTTTGAAATAAAAATCAGCTATGTGAACTAGTTTTCGGCACATCCGGGCAATACGGTATAATTGCTAGTACATGTAATTGCATTGATTTGCTTAGCGCCCTCTCGATTCGTTCTTCAAATCGTGGGAGAGAATTCTCGAATTCCATTTGAATTTATTTCGCATCACGCTCGTCATGCAAATTGCATGTAGAGAGCCCGGATGACGGTTAAAAGTAACAATATATCGCGATAGTTAATGATATTTCGAAAATTAATATATCGTGATATATTTCAAAAATTAATCTACGAATTTATCAATTTCTGTATTCAGTAGTATGCAAATTGTGCGCAAATGTCGCATGATACTACGGTGTTTTTTAAAAGAACAAGGACGAAAGTTAAAAAAAAGAATAATTTATTCCTTTTTTTTTACAAAAAAGTTAAAGTGATTTTTAACAGTTTAAAATAATGGGCGATGTATCGCATAAACTTCGCTTTTGAAACATATATGGATAAAAGTCGATAAAATAAAAACTATCATATAAAGTTATACATAGGCCCTCGGTTATTTTATACAATAGTTTCAATTTCACCGAATTTATCCATGTGTATTTCAAAAGCAAAACTTATATCGTAAATCGTCCATTATTTTGAACTTTTAAAATCGTGCATCGTTTTCAACCTTGTTGTGACAAAAGAGAAAATTTTTATTCTTTCCTTTCGTCACTTCCATTCTTCTTGTTTTCTTTTTTTAATACAGTATTATCGTATCACATTCGGATCCTCAGATCGAAAAGAAATGACATAAAATAACAGTTATATACAATATTTTATTATAACATAGACTCGTGCAAAGATATTAGTTGTCAAATAATCGTATTTTGACTATTAATTAATTGATATTATCACGTAACTTATCGATTCTGTTTCCTAAATTCCAACTATCTATATGAATTTTCTCATCGTATTATGTATATGCAGTGTCTCACAATCAATATTTTAATAGCGTATTCTACGAGTTAACTTTTTGTTGAGAATATAACAATTTTCGAGCTAAACGATTAAAATTGACCAACGATTTCACATAAAATTCGCGTACTCACATTTACAACCGATTACATGTGTATCAGTCTATGCATATATTCTGTTATTGACTTTTATAGCTCAATTAATTTTTACTGTCGATTTTATCTCGTCGTGTCTTACGTGCAAATATTATACACATTATAACAATCAGTTGAAATTTTCAGCAGTGAACTTTTTTTTATGTTATAATCGGTGAAAATAATCCAACTAAAATAGCTATCAGTCAAATGTTAAGTTACATTTATATTTTAAGACTAAAGTTTATCTTTACTTGCAATGTGAAGCAAAAGTCATAATTTATTACAACGAATTTCTATGTCTCAAGAAAAGTTGT
>NW_011967244.1:839751-864726 GCF_000949405.1 Vollenhovia emeryi | reverse complement strand
CTTCATTTCTTAAAGTAGCGGAACTTCTTTTGAAACGTGGAAATTTGCCAGGAAGAAATAATAATTACTTTACGTACGTTTTCTGTTTAAAGTGAAATGTGCAATAGCCTTAAATTGCCTCGAAACACGTGAAACAGAAAGTACAGAACAAGATACCGAAACCGAACAGCTGTTACTTTGCAATGAGTAGACTAAATGAAATGAATTAAACGCTCCACGGTAGAGAGAACCTATTATTTTTATCAGCGTACAATGAAGGAAAGACTATACATATTACAAAAATTCAGTTCAACCATTTTTCGAGTGCCACACCCACAGAAAAAAATTTCCGGATACTGTTACACTTCAATGTATCATAAAATAGGATCGATATAGCGTCAATCATATTTACTATAGAGAAAGGAATATTTTAATCTTAAATTAAAAATTCTAAAATCTGGAATAAAGTGACAGTATGTATCGTCTTTTGTCGAATATTGTGGTGGCAACTTTGTGCGTTGTAAATCGGAGGGAAAATTTATTCTAAACGCAAGAATATACAAACTCACATTTATATACCTCTTGTCTCAATATAGTAAGTCAACGTTTTTCAATTCGATAGAGGAGAATAAGAATTATTGATTTTATTTTGATATTGTCTTATTTTTATACTAAATGAGGTGAGAAATATAAATGCGCCAAGAATATCTTTCCCGGCAACAGAAATCCTTTCTGAGGGTGCACGATATAACAATTTTACTCGATAATAAGTCAAATATCTCGGTAATGTATTGTAATCATTTTTTGATCGCCACCGCGTGTATGAATTTTACTCGATAATTCAAATATCTCGGTGACGTATTGTTGACGCGGGGCTTGTCTCACGCGGCGTACGGCGCGCTGTGTTTTTTGTTGCTTTTACGCGAGGTCGTTGTTATTGTAGTTGGAAGGTCGGGCGGGTAACGGCTCCGAAACGTCGCAGTGTGCTTCGGGATGCCGTCGAAGGCGATCGCACAATTAGTGATTCTCGGTGTGCGCGATCGCGTAACTCTCGTGATTAAACGACTCGGTACGCTCGAAGGCGCCACTTCTCGTCTTACTTGGCGTTGTTTGTTCGCTCGACGCGAGGACGGGATTTACCTCGTGATATTCGGTCGATTCTTTGAACGATAATTCGGTGTGAAATTTTTAGCGGTGAACTTTTATCTTACAATTGGTGAAAATAATCCAACCGAAATAGCTATTAGTCATTTTCAGGCTAAAGTTCATTTTGCAATGTTAAGCAAAAATCATAATTTATTACGATGAATTTCTATGTCTCGAGAAGAGTGAAGAGTCGCATCGAGTGCCATGCACGGTTTATTCATTCGAGGAACGAAGACAAAGGGGAACGGAAGTTTTAAATTGTCGCGACATTCGCTGGCGACGAGCTTGTTTAATAATATAATAATATTCGGATTCCAAGCCGCGCGTCGAGTTTCTTGTAACATCCAGATCAAGAGCGCGGCTTGAATCATCGAAGTGATGAATCGATGCCGACTGCTAATTGAAGCTTGATTCGTAGAACAAGGAATAGAACATTTCATGGCGTTCTGGCGTACGTTTCTCGCAACGTATAACTACAATACACACGCGGTCGCTTTGCGGCGAAACTCGGGCGAGCGAGCAGCGACGTAATCTACTCTGTGTGTCGTCGCATTATCATTCGGAACGCGACCGCAACACGTTCCACGGAGACGCCAAACACGATTATTCTCTATAGCTATTAAAGTTAGCGAAGCCCGGATCGTGTTTAATGGACTTGGGCGATTCGCGAGTGTATCACGACGATGGCCCTCTACCGAGGTAAATATCTCGCGTTAATCCTCCGTCGTGATACGGTAAAGTGCGCGCCGTGGGTGATTAACATCGGGAGTGCCGTCCGAGTGTCGCGCTCCGGTCATCGTACTTTGACGCTTAGTGCGCGTAATCGTAGTAATTAACCGTGTTTTCGCGAGTGAGTGTGAGTGCCGTGATAGTGGAACAGCAGCAGCAGCGAAATCCGAGAGGAGGAGGAGGCCCCGGGTGGCATCGGGCAACGGCGGAGCAACCACAGGGTGAGTAATTCATTATTTATTTATATTTGCGGGATTAATCACGTTCCTCGAAAGTTACATTGTACGGTATCATTTTCTTGAGACTGATTAGTTTGCTAAGTCTCGCTCCGGATCGTAATCTGGGTGTATTATTTTACAGATCGGCGTAGTTATGTCGCGATTCCGCCGTTGCGCATCATGTGTCGGTGAGTGTTATTTTGATCTGATATCATGACTCTTTGGAAATTGTCGTGTACGCGAGAAGTACGTATAATTACCAATAAAAATTGCAAGTTTAAGAGAAATCTTAGATAATTACAATTCATACATCTATCGTCTAAAGCTAGCGCCACACTATGCGCAATTCGTGATTCGCACACGGAATTTTCTCTGAAAATTTATCCTGAAAATCGTGTAATCGTGGGACAACGTGCCATTTCGAAGAATTTTATGAGTTTTTTTTTGTAATTCTACTAGTAAAATGTATGATAAAATTTCAAAAAACTTATAAAATTCTTCAAAATTGCCACGTTGTCCCACGATTACGTGATTTTCAGGGTAAATTTTAAGAGAAAGTACTCTCCGTGTATATTCGCGAATACTGTGGAGGAAAAATTTGTCGATTGCGCAGTTCGCTATTCGCAGTGATTTGCTAGCCGAGCGGTTGTTTGACTAATATTGAAACTTGACTAATTGTGTACACTGAGAAAAATTTTCACCGGATAAACCAATTAAACAGCATTTCTGATGGTTTATTTTTTCGATTACGTTTTTCGATTAAATTATGAATACATCCGATGAAATGCAGTTACCGATGAAGCTTGATTAAAAAACCGATCACAATTTTTATCGGATATACAATTTAATCGGATATATCCGTTTCTTATTCTGTAATTGGATTATCCGATTGTATTTAATCGGATAATCCAATTACACGATAACAAACGGATATATCCGATTAAATTGTATATCCGATGAAAAATTTGATCGGTTTTTCAATGAAATTTCATCGGTAATTGCATTTCATCGGATAAATTTCATCGGATATATCCATAATTTAATCGGAAAACGTAATCGGAAAAATTAACCATCGGACATACTATTTAATTGGTTTATCCGATGAAAATTTTTCTCAGTGTACGAATTGCGCTAGTGTGGCGATAGTTTTAAAATGGATGGGATAAAACGGATTGATTTTAAATTCGGTTAATTCGTAAGAATTTATTCGTTTTTTTAAACGTGAGGATGTGGCATACGTTATTTTATACACGTATTTGATATCATAAAAATGCAATCACTGTTTACTACAATATATTCTATTAATAATGAAATCTATTCTATGTCGTTGCTTCTTTTAATATATTATAATTGATTGAATTTCTGAGTTTACTATTAATTAAATTATGGAGCATAGGAAAAATTAAAGAAACATAAAATTACAAAAAGAAAATTTTTAGAATATACAAATTTTATTTAAACATCTTCTTGGTGTTCATGTTTCATAGATGATATAGAACAAAATTTATATATAATACGTTTTTACATATATTTATACGTATATATTTGTATAAAATAATAAATTGTTATCCATGAAACACACATAGGGAAAAATTGTTAAGGACTAGCTGTCTTAATTTTCCCTTTTTCTAAATATTTTCTTAATAAAATTTGAGGTCCATTTGACCTCTTTTTGCGAATTAATTATTTTACAAATTATAATACTCACTGTTAGATTTTTCTATATACATATTACACATCATTATTATTAGTAATAGAATAGAAAATGTATACTTCAAGACACAGAGTATACTTTAATTCATCTAATACATAAAACGCACAAATAATTAATTTTCACAACGCATTAATTTTATGTTAATCTTTTATGGTCTATCCATATTTATTGCATATGCAATATTTCTATATAAGAAAGAAGAAAAGATAAAATCAACTGACAATGAGTGGTGAAAGTCGATATTTTATCTATACAAATCAATAACAGATGATAGACTGATACTTGTATGTATGAGTGCAATTGTAAGCAATTGTTGATGTTTGACATGCGATACTATTAATATATTATAATTCGGAAATTATATTTTCTTATCAGAGATATTTGATCATATGATTTCTGGAATACGCTTTCAAAGTGTTAAGGCCTGTGTTCGCGATGCTAGAACTTGGACCAATTGAGAGAGAAAGTCCTCTATTATGGGATAGTATTCTAATATGAGACAGCAGATTTTCAACACCCACAAATTCAAATTCAATCACAAATTTCTTTTCTCAACGATTACAAAATTTAACAATGAATTTTCTATTAAACAGATTTTGCTCCAAGGGCAATAAATTCAAAGTGGAATCAACTGATAATACTTATTAATTTAACAGAAACTCCGCTATTCCATATTAAGATCCTATCTCATAAGAGGACTTTCGTCTACTTAAAAAATTATTTGCTGACGCACTATAGAAGTTATTTCTCGTTACGCCCCGGCGTGACTTTTTTTAGCTTCTGTTTTAGAAGATTCTTCTTTTGTGAGCCATTAACGGTAATTAGCTCGTATTTCGCGAAGACCGCATTTTCTCTTCTCACAAAAAAAAAATTCTCCCTCTACCAAGCGATAAATCCCTTCTCGGTTTTTGCAAGAGTGGCGCCTATTGATTTTTCAATAAACGTACGCTGTTTTTTTTTCTCGCCATGTTTCACCAATGGAATCTCGATATCGTCGATGTATTACATCAATGCCACCGAATACACCGAATAGTATTTTTCACATAAAACCTCGGGGGCGTTCGACGGTTTCACTGCGAGCGTATTTCAGCTCTCGGTAGGATTCATAAATACGGGGGGATGCATAAACACGCGATGTTCCACGTGTGAAATTGCACGTCGCTGCGTTCGGCGGAAACGCTCGCATCTTCCTGCATCATATATTTACTCTCTCGTATGACGGAACGGAAAAATTCGCGCGATTCGCGCCGTCATAATGCAATTTGGCGTTCAAATGAAATTGGGATATGACGTGGATGACATTAAACTCGTAACGCGTTTATTTTAATACGTCAAATAAACAAGACTCTGGCTCTCCAGAATCCAAGTTACAATTACACTACAATTCAGTTGATATTAATTATACGGTTTTTATTACGAAAACTTTTGATATTACTTTGTCTTAAGAAAGAAATATTAAATTCTCTTTAATTTTTAAATTTCAGTAAAATTACAAATTATTCGAAAATTAATATTATTCGACGCGACTGGTTATAATTTAATTAGAGAAAACTTATTGCGAAAAATATTACCTCGGCCGGACTGGTTCAAATCCTGGTCGAGGTAATATTTTTCGCAATAAGTTTTCTCTAATTGAATTATAGCCAGTTGTGTCGAATAATTTTAATTTTCCGTTCTTTACTCGCCGGCAAAAAAGAGACTATTGTGTTAAGTAAAATTAATTTTTTCCACATGTTTAATTTGACATCTTATGTAACTTTAGTAAAACTTTCGTGTATTTAGTACAAGAACGAAAAGTTAAGCTATCTTGGTTAAAGCTGCGAGTTTTTTTTTCTCGGACGTGAATAAACTTTGTAGCTTATAATTAAGTATATAATTTGCATCGAACCACCAACGTTAGTCTTGATTGAGGATTTTATTTTAAATAGTTTAGCTGGAAGATTTTGATTTAAAATACGTGCGGCATTAGCTTAGAACGCAGGAAAGCTCCACTCCGAATCATTAAGAGAATCTGTGGATGAAAGAAACAGCCGCGTATTGTCGAGGGTAAACGCGTAGATATCGAAGAAATAGAATCGCGCCTGGACATTTCATTAGCGAATACTATTTGGATTAGTCCGCTCCAAATACGTCATGTATCGAATAGCGCCGCGTACGTGCAATTTCCTTCGACTGCATTTATCGCGGAGTTTGCATATGTCATTCGCGACGATTCCTGGCGTCTATCGATTTTCCGTGTGTAAAGCTGCCCGACATATTTCTAATTAAATCATCATTCTTGCTCTGAGGGGTTAATGGATAGAGTTTCGAGAAGGAAATTATACGTACATAGGTGCGTCTGTTTATTGTATTCCACGGGTACTATTTATATTGGCACACTGATAGAAAAATATGTAGTATTTTTGAAACTATAATTGCACAGTGAAATAATTATAGTCAGGAATATCATTTTTATAGTAATTATTACTATAACATTAGTAATTGCGTCCATATAGACACAGTGATGCCAACTATTTAAAAAATCTACTATAAAATGCTTTTAACTATTATTCTGTTAAAATATTCAGATAATGAATTTAGTTAATTATTTTTATGTAGTAAATACAATCACAATAATAGTAAACTACATTTCTATCATCCACCTTACTAATCACATGGTAAACTAAAGCGAAGCTCGGAATGTTCTCACTAGAGGGACGCGCGGTATGAGACTTTCTCGTAAGAAGAAAACCGCATAGGGTAATTTTATACATTCGTATAAGATAACTTATCTTTTCTTTGAAAGAAGCTTTCTTGTACTATTCTTTACGAGTGCAAAATGATGTAACCAATGAGCATAGTGAACGCAGTGTATATACAAATAAAAAGCGCGGAATATTACTTCCAAATATAAATACGATTTATTACTATTGCATACTGTTGTACAATTTATTACTATTCGCTGTGTTTCAGGTAACTTTGTTTTATAGTACGGTTAACTACACGAAAATCTATTTTTAGTTTACTATAACTATTTCGTATGGTTGTGCTAATTTATGTCATAGTGATAATGACTATAAATTTGTGTTCGCTCTGCTAAATTTTGCATGTTTAATAAAACTATAAAAATATGTTTGGAGCCAAAATTCAATTATGAAATATAGTGAGATTATAGTGATTCTAACTATTTTTTCAATCACTGCAACGCGAATCTTTATACGATATCAAAATCCGGTGAACATTTTAGTTACAGACGAAGTCGCCGGGTTTTTATCTTAAATAATAGGATAAGTTATATCAAATCTATCTTAAATCAACATTCGATTAGAATTTAACTGTAAATTCGTAAAAATCTTCTAATATCTACTAAATTAAAGTCTTATCTAAACCGGATAAATCGTTATCACAATGGAGCTTCTGAACTGAAATTAGTAAGCGTTTCCAAAGTTCTGATTTCCCCCTAAAGGATTTAAGACATTTACGTTTCACAAAGAGTTTTAGCAATTACATCAAAATTCCGAGATTAGAAAGTAACGATGTTACAGAACCACAATCGGCAGGTTTTTATCATAAAATCTTCCGTGAAAACAATCGTTTTATTGTGAATTGCGCGTGAATAAATTATTCTAACCGCTGGCTCTTAATGATTTTCGGTTCTTCATGTTTCGCACTTGTGTTATCTCGCAAAATATAACGATAGAGCACGGCAATTCGTTAAGAAATCGGCCATCGACCGACTGATGACGGTGGAAGTCGCTTATGGCTTGCATACTCGCAATTTCCTCCGGTTGCGTTCATCACGAGGCAGACCGTGTGTCTCATTCACAGCGATTCCCGGCATCTATCGGTTCTCCGTGTAGAAAGCCGACTATCACGCAGCTCCGTTCTATCGATCCGCAGCAGCCAGGCATTCTGCATCTCTCCCTCCTCCCGCACACACGTATATACGCTCGGCTTCCCCCTCTCACTCTCACACACGCTCTTCATCTCGCCGCCTTCCTCGCTCATCTCTCCGCTTCCATTCGCATTACACCCGTGCCGCATTTTCCCTCGATCCACCCTCATTCGCAGCCTCTTCGTGTACCTAGGCGGCGACGAACGAGGATGCGAGTTCCTCAACCTCCCGTTTTCTCTATCGGAAAGTGATGCGAGCAACGGCGGGACGTGTTATAGCGATCTCGTCTGCTCGTCGCGATAGACACCTCGATATTATTCGCGGCACCGTCACTCGGTCGAGATTGGATCCTCTCGCGAACTCGCACGTGTGGGCTAACATGCCCACGGAGTGATTTCACGTTGAGAGAAATATTTCCGGGACAGGATACTTCCGGCGACCACGTTCAGAGACAGTTATAGTAATTTAACTAAAGGAAATTGGATGAGAAGATAGGAGATAGATCTGGTTAAAGATGATAAAATTATACTCACTCTTTTTTCCATTTTATCGCATTATTTTATTGCGCATGATACATGTAAGCAATTCGGCTAATAATACAACTTTCTCGCTTGAGCCTCGTATTAGAAGTGCGATGAAGATCCGATTCGTGCTCTTTATTGCTCGCTGTCGCAAAGAAACGGATGGAAAGTACATTAACTCAGCAGCTGCGTCCTTTACCTTGCCTCTCCTTGATAAAATTTCTCGAGAACGTCGCAATAGCATTATGCTCGTAATATAATTCGCGACTATTGAGAAACTCTTCTAGCTTGAATATTTTTCTGATTCTTATTCCGATCTTTCTTGGCAGTCTGCAAAGTGCAATTCGCAATAAGTTGTGTAGGAAATCAAGTTGCATTGTTACCGCAATTGCCGTCCGAAGGAGGCTCGCTTTTGAACGTGATTTGTCAGCTTAAAAAAAAAAGGACGGTTCTTCCATAGATGCATATACCACGCGAGTTAATATTAATAGAAAGTATAACGTTGCATTTAGCAAAATTAATCCGTAATATCAATTAACATCTATTATAATAACGTTCTATCAATAATACGTACATATTTAACGATATATTCATTGTTATTAATAATGAAATGTTTTTAATTAAAATGAATTAGGATTAATTAATCCGATTGCTATTATTCATATTTTTTTTCTGATATTTATAAATTTGTTCTGCATGATTTATATATTTAGGCTTTATTAAATTGGCTTTTTCGTAAATAAAACAATGCTTTTTGAGAACATAAAAATTATTCGTTTCTAACATCGTAAAATATAGCGGATGTCATTAAACATCCATGCGTATTAGCGTTGAGGTCTTAGTGTCGTGCATATTGTAAAATTGTTGTCTCGTTCCAGTGGCTTCGTGCATTCGTCTTTGTCTCGAAATTACGCCGGTTTTCATGCCGAGCGATATTTTCTTGAGATAACGTTGAAACTTACTTTTCGGGTAACTGAAAATGTAAGAGAAAACTTTATCCGCTAGAGCCCTTCGAAATATGCTAATTGCTTAATTGCTTTCGCGTGAAATACTAAGCACCTTTTTCGTCTTCCATTCCGGTGAAGAAATGCGAAATTCAAAAATTATGAGGAACGCGAGACATTCTTCATAAAGTTTTTTTACCAATTAGATATTTATCATCGCATAACGTGTAGTAGAAAAATGTGAGATAATATATTTCGTAATGAGGCAATAAGCCTCAACGAGCTCCTTTAGCTCAGTTTAACGCGATCCACCTTTGACCCTAGCTACTTCAAACAACTCGGGCGACATTACGCTTGAGTCGACATTCTCGATATTTTCGTAGCTTCCAGATCCTAGAATGCAGTGTAGGTTACCCCTTTTATTTATAGAAACCGACGGTGTCAACGGCCTAGACCATTTGCTTGCCGAGCTCGCCTCTAAGCTCGTCTCGAGAAAGGTTCGAGGCGATTGCTCCTAAAAGTAAGGACACGAGAGATCTCTTTCTCCGGGAGAAACTTGCCGTCTTTCTCAGTAAGAATTTTATCGAGAAATTCTTAATCACATCGTGTCTCGTTCGAGCGCAATTCGCGAAAATTTGCATGTCGCAATTTCCGTTCCTTTGAAGCGCGAAGCACGACGGATCCTTTAGACGAAGATTATAAGTCACGCGGTAATTTCTAGGATGCGAAATAACGAAGCATCTAATTTTACTTTTCTAAATCTGTTCCATTTTATACTCGCTTAGAAAGTACTCGCGATCTCTTGCATCTGCGAATACGATTGTACTCGAATGACAGTTTTATAACACGTATAATGCACTGCAAATCCAAATGCGTTACTTTTTAAACATATACGTGGAATTTGGTGAAACACTTTTTACATATCACAACACTGAGAAAAATTTTCATCGGATAAACCAATTAAATAGCGTTTTCGACGGTTAATTTTTCCGATTGCGTTTTCCGATAAAATTATGGATACATCCCATGAAATTTATCCGATGAAATGCAGTTACCGATGAAATTTGATTGACAAACCAATTATGTTTTTTTATCCGATTATATTTAATCGGACATTTTTCTCGGTGAACATATGACTTGATACATCACTTTACACGATGAGACTTTTTAGATGGCAAGAAATATGTAAAGTAAGTGTATCGAGTCACGTGTCGCGATTTTAAATAGAAAGAAGCGTGCTTCACCAAATTACACCTATATGTGTATAAAAGTAACGTACACGGAGAAAATTTTCTCTTAAAATTTATCCTGAAAACCATGTAAACGTGGGACGACGTAACATTTCGAAGAATTTCATGAGGGTTTTTACCATATTTTTCACTAGCAATTATACTTGGTATACATTTTACTCGTAAAATGTTTTACTGTAATAACTTAACTATAACTACACGGAAAAAAGAATGATGTTGTATCAACAAGATCAGTGCAATTGAAATAAAATGGTTGAAACAAGATCAGTATTAATAAATGAAAAACATCAGATTGTTGTCTTAATAATCTGGATATTTAGTTCAAAGCTTAAAATTAAAATCCATAGCAAATACAATTGAGTGAATTATTTATGTTTGTGGCAGCCCGTGACATTAACGTTTAATTCAAGCAACTTCCTTTTGTTTAACTCAACAGCATTTTTTTCCGTGTAGGAAATTTTACCTTACACTGTCCTAGTAAAATGTATAGTAAAATTTAAAAAAACTCATAAAGTTCTTGGAAATGTCATGTTGTCCCACGATTATATGATTTTCGGGGTAAATTTTAAGAGAAAATTCTCTCTGTGTACTTATAGCGAATTCGGTTGTTTGCATTAGCACGCACTGAGTGCACACTAATTGTAAGATATGTTTATAGTCAATTCTTATAGTTAACTTTGTCTCAAATACACCTTCAAACAGTATTTAACCGAAAAACATGGTCCGTACAGATGCTGTACGGATTATTTTACTGGCTAAAGGCCTGCGTCTTGGACCAAGTTCCAAGCATCGTGGACACAGGCCTTAAAAAATATTTAAGACGATCCTATAAGAATTGACTGTAAACAAGTCTTAGCACGCACTCAGTGCACACTAGTGCAAGCAACCGAATTCGCTATTAGATTTGCGGTGTGTCTACGGATCGGTCGCCCACGTGCGTGCGTTGCGAGTCGTGAATTTCGCAACGGCAGGACGGGGGGGCACTTTTGACCGCTGACGACGCCAAGTTAGGTAACCGAAATCGCAATGGCACGGGAAGTGAAGCCGACTTGCCAGAGTACCATCTGGAAGCATCGAGGACGAGCGAATCGATCAGTCGTTAGTCGGTCCCGTGGACGTGACGATCGTTCCTGAGCGATCGACGCGGGAGGACGGCCATGGGCGAGGCGCACTCCGTGTTGCGCGCGATCGAGAGACGGAGGGTGGGCGACGCGGATCCAAGGGCTGTTCGCGAGCTCGAGCCCGCCGAGCCGCCCTGCAAGAGCTTCCTGGCCAACGAGCCGGTTCTTCGCGATCTCCTGCACGGCATACCCACCGAGCACGATCTCTTTGAAGTCGTGTGCACGATCAATCGGCTGGTCTTCTTCTACGTCATCATAAGATGGATCAATCTCAAACTGCGGATCTCCTCGTGAGCGGCAGCTCCCGTGTAGCGAATTCGCGAAATTACGCGACTCGTTCGCGGAAGAGTGCAGAGTGTCGTTGCTGGGTCTCTGAGAGAGCGCGTTGTTTTCGACAGACTCGAAGGACAATCGGGAAGAGTAGAGACTTTAGAGAATTGCTAGACAATTGCGAGCCAACTTAATTGCGAGTGTAACTTTCATGGAGCCGGAAGGAAGATTCGTATAACCGGAATTTATAGGCGCACAGTTATTTACGAAGATTCTCCTCTGTTCCGTTATCTCGAGAATTAATTTCGTATTTATCGTGCGATATATCACGGCTTTCGTCAACCGGCTTGCCGTCCCGCTTTTTGGTATTTGTGCGCAATTGAAGGTAGCGCTGAGTTATGGTTATTGCTGGGAAATAAATACGTTGATTTACGATTGGAGTTTTTAATGCAAATAGCAATAGTCTTTCTTTATGCACCTCGTTAGTTGGGAAATATCGATTTTTGCGACAGCGCGTTTTCTTTTTCATGAAATTATTTTTAGAAACAGTGAAATGCTTTCTAAGTGAAAGAATGTCGTCACTTACGTGGGCGAAGCGCAGTAAATTACGCATCTACTTCTGCGAGCAGTGCTATAAATAAAAATCTTGCCGAGTAATACAGCTAAAAATCTCATAAAAATAATAAGAAAAGAAACACGCGCTAAAAAAATACAGTAAAGAGAAAACTCGCCAAGAGACTCGAGACCTTTAAATAATGCACAGAGAGAAAGAGCGCTGTAGAGATGGGTAAAAAATGTGCGGGACATCCGTGGACATTAAAGGGAGAGAAAATAATAAAAATATAAAACTGTATTCTTGCGAATGAAGTTGTATTAATAACTGCGTTACGTTTGTACGAACTGGGACATGCGTTACGTAAGAGCAATACTATAAATAATTTGTTGCAACACGTTTTACGCGGAGTCACGTATGTGCACGAATTTCCTCGGCGTTGAATATATTTTTGTCTTATGGCGAACACACACACACACGCACACACGCACAGTGTGTTTTCGCGAACTCGCCTTAGGACCGCGCGAACGAGACGAAAAGAACTCGAGGCGATCCTCGAACTAATGACGCGATCTTATTTTCGTACAGCTGAGTGACAATTTTCCAGGGACGTTTCTCGAAGCTCGATAAATTGTTCGCGTTACTTCGAAACGCGCAGATTCTCGGATCGATGTGTCCCATTTTGTTGCTAGCAACGACAGAAAGAGACCCACGAGAGGCAGATCCTTCTGCTTTACAGGTGCAGATATTTTTAACAGTATAATGAATTTAACTTCGATCCGCAGACTTTTGAAACGTAGGTCACTAATTAGAGAGAAAATGTCTCCCGAGACAGGATTTTACGTATTTAGGCATTTCTCGCGGGACGCGATAATTTATCTGAAAATTTGCGAGTCCGGGGATCGCAGTTATTACCTCGGTAACTTTCGTCGCTCGTAAACAAGCTCCTCCCACGTTTCTCATCCCTAATCAATATTTATTGTCCGAGAACAATACTCGATGCTATTTCACGAAAGCTTGCTCCGGAAATATTGATTGACTATTTGCGCGTCGTTGCGTAACGATACAACGTCTATCTATGGCGTGTAACAACGGGAAACGCGGACAGTGTCGGTTTGCAATATCATTTAGAGTCATTGAATTTGTAATATCGTCGAAATGACACGAGGATGTTATGTGAGCGACAAACGTGCATTATCTTCCCTTTTTTTTTCTAAACAAAGATTTACGATATTCCGCGCCGGATACGTTCCACCGGCCATTCTTAATTACGATACTGTAATAATAATAATTTGCGCGACCGATGCCCGATTCCACGCACACTGGCAGAAACAAATGGTTGCGGTTACCATAATCTCACTATAATTTATAGTCGTTTTAGGAGCCAACCGCATTTTTATAATTCTTCCAACTATACGTAAGTTATAGTTGACCTAACAATATTGTATAGTTCTCATAGATACAATATTGGTCTATGCAACTTATGATATGGTTGTCATAAACCAAAATGAGCTTTTAATTTGGTAAGGTGTATTGCAGTAACAACCGCAAGTAAAATTTCGAATAACTATATGTAATAGTAATAATCGTATTTATATTGGAAGTAATATTTATTATATACACGTTGCGTTCACTATATTCATTGGTTACATCACTTTGCACTGATAAAGAATAGTGCAAGAAAGCATCTTTCAAAGAAAAGACAAGTTATCTTATACGAATGTATAAACTTACCCTATGCGGTTTTCTTCTTACGAGAAAGTCTTATACCGCGCGTCCCTCTAGTGAGGACATTCCGAACCACTTCACTTTGGATTACCATGTGATTAGTAAGGTGGATGATAGAAATGTAGTTAAATTTACTATTATTGTGATTGTATTTGCTATATAAAAATAATTAACTAATTTACCATTCATTACTTGCATATTTTAACAAAATAATATTTAAAAGTCTATATTTTATAGTGAATTTTTCAAATAGTTGGCATCACTGTGTCTATATAGTTACTATTACTAATATTATCGTAATAATTACTATAAAAATAATATTCCTGACTATAATTATTTTACTATGCAGTTATACTCTCTAAAGTTTTTGGAGTGAAAATAGAACCATGGAGTGAAACATTCACTCTATTGGAGCAAATCTTTACTCTATTAGAATGAATATTTACTCCAATAGAGCGAATATTTCACTCTATGGTTCTATTTTCACTCCAAAAACTTTAGAGAGTAGTTTGAAATACTATACATGTTTTTCTATCAGTGCAAGATACAGCCGCTGGCGCATTGTCTGCGGGCGTGTTTGTAATTTTCAAGCCTCGCTCGCAACGAGATGCGAAATACAACGAAATTTACGGCGCATGAAATTCAGCGCAAATGCGAAAGTGCAAATTTGAAATGCGGTGTTATATCATACTGTAACCCGATAGCCACTGGACGTCATTTCCATATTATGTTACGCGGTCTAATTACAGTGTTATGATATCCGTCCAAATTATGTCGAAATCACGAGGCACGGACATTTGTGATCGTTCGCACGTGGAATTTCGTACGAACGTTGGATCAATGTGTCGTTTACCTCCCGTCGTTGCGAGCTTTACAGGCCGAGCGCATTTATTTAATCGAGTTTGAACTCGATCATAATGACAGCACACACACACACACACTTGAGAACCTCTCGTGCGAGATCGTCGTGTGGGATCTACGGGGTGACTCGGCACCCGGAATACGAGGGGTTCTCAGGCGGAGCCCCGTAGGCGACCGCGCGATGGGAAAACGCGCTTCTGCTGTGCGTTTTACTTCGCTTTTAAACCGACGACGTGTGACGCCTGTGTATGACCATTTTAACTCAACGGCGCCTCATTAGGCCGGGATAATCCGCCTCCTCCCCTGCTCGCTCGCTTGAAAAACGCGGCGGCGTCTCGACCAAGTTCGCTTTCGGGCTTTAAATCGCGAGATATTTGCGTCGGATTTTCCCGCCGAGCGTTTCAGACACGTTTCATGTTCCTTTGTTTAATTCCAAAGTTGACAATGTCACGTGAAAATAAAAGAAGTCCCGTCCGCTGCATTAACCCGCAACCTGTTCTTCTCTTACGGTCGGGACGCATTTTGGAATTTTTCGCGCACAACGGACCGTGCGGTGCACATCGGACTTGGTTTTCCCTCGCAGCCACCGTCCGCTGAACAACGTATGTCACCGTACGCCGAGCTTTATATCTTACGAAAACAATTTGCGGAGTCTAATTTCAGAGTGCGCCAGCACACGTCCCAAAGTGCACATGTCTCGCTGGGGGGTGGCCTATTTCTGGAATCTGTCGCGTCCCGAGTCTGTAACTTGCGACTTAATTTCCGACCCGATATGTCATTTATAATATTACCGGTGACATTTGTAAGATATCCTACATCCCGCAGTTCATGCTGCATCACGTGCGAAATCAATCCCGCGACATCGTACACCTGGCATAACGTTATGTCGTTAATTTGACGGTGAACGGGCGGGTCGAAGATTGTCGACTTTTTACAGTAACGATTGACGCACCTCGATTAACTTGTTACAATTATAAAATTGTCGCACAAATCTCGTAACTGAGAACTTTGCGGTTTTTTTTTCAAATAAGATAAAAGCTATCTATTATAATTATAAGGTAATACGTTTGTTTTAATATTTAAAAAATTAAAAAATATCCTGTTGGTCTTGATGATTACGTAAACGTGATACGTTTCGTCACGGACACAACTATAGGTCAATTGTACGCTTTCCGCGGTCTAATAATGAGATGCTAATTCGATTACCGATGCAAAGCATTTGATTACTCTTTCGCAATAATCCGCAAGGTAAAATGACGGCGTGACTGATTTAAATATAATTGGGGCTAAAGGTGCTGCGTATCAATAGCGGCAACGGCGATATTACGGGAACGATCGGCGACATGCCGTACCTCGCGTGACCGAGCGGGAATCTTTTGTAGAATTTACAGCCGTCGAGAGTGGCCTGAGGTCGGAAGGTTCAAGGATACTGCGGGGTAGCCTCGTGTTGGTGCGCCCTGAAAAATCGCGTACCGGTAGATCGTGCGAAAAAAAGGGGGCAGGAATTACCTTACCTCGGTAATATCCGAGATAAGCGGATCGCGAGATGTAGTTCGCCTCGCGACTCCCGTTCCGCTGGTTCCGCTTCCTTCTTTCGGGCTTTGAACGGCACGTAACTCTTTCACGGATTTAACGAGGGAAACGGCGCGAACGCGAATTCTCCGAACCGTGGACCGATATTTCAATCCTTGGCTCGTGATCCCGTTTAATAATGCGATTTTGTCTTCCGCTTTAATCGTGATTTTCCTTCCTGATCCGCTCTTCCGTCTCTCTGCGTCTTCGTTCTTAACAATTTGATGGACGACTCCTTGACTTTCATTTTCAATTCGTATTCCAGACATGCGTTAGACACGAATCTCCTTCACGACGATACACGGAGAGAATTTTCTTTTAAAATTTATCCTGAAAATTATATAATCGTGGAACAACGCGGCATTTTAAAGAATTTTATGAGCTTTTAGAAATTTTACCACACATCTCACAAGTAATTATACTTAGGCCTGGTTTCTCATTTTCTGGTTAACTGTTAACTAGAAGTTAGTCGATTCTCTGTCTTTCTTAGGCCCGGTTTTACCTTTTCTGGTTAATTGTTAACCAGAGGTTAGTCAATTCTCTGTCTCTTCTTAGATAATAGCATAGAAAAAGATGAAGTCGACTAACTTCTGGTTAACAGTTAACCAGGAAATGAAACACTGGGCCTTAGTATACATTTTACTGGTAAATTTTTTAAAAAACTTCATAAAGTTCTTGAAAATGCCGCGTTGTTCCACGATTACACGATTTTCAGGATAAATTTTAAGAGAAAATTCTCTCCGTGCAGCTACGCCGTTTTAGTAACAGTTAGGATACTTTACCTTCGTGTATAAGGTGGACAGGATAAAACGCGAATTGTTGCTACCATTTCTCGTATCTTTCTGTACATTTTTCTCTTACATCCTCCACAAACTCTGGAAATAGTTCGTATTAATTTTGTCTTGCTATTTATTCTTTATATTACCCGCTATATTCTCAAAGTAATATTAAATAGCGGTTTATTGAAGTTAAAAGATAAGAATATTTTTAATTTTAGCAAAACGACGCCGGTACAATTGTATACACGGAAAAAAGAATGATGTTGTAACAACAAGATCAGTGCAATTGAGATAAAATAGTTGAAACAACATCAGTAGTAATAAATGAAAAACATCAGATTGTTGTCTTAATAATCTGGATATTTAGTTCAATGCTTAAAATTAAAATGCACAGCAAATACAATTGAGTGAATTATTTATGTTTGTGATAGCCCGTGACATCAACGTTCAATTCAAGCAACTTCAGTTTCGTTGAATTCAATAGCATTTGTTTTTCCGTGTATTAATTAATGAGTATCAATCGAGCGCCGAAATACATCGCGTACGCCTGTTCTGGGTACACATTTCTTCCTCGTCCTTTCGCATTAATGGAACACGATAGCTATTATCCCCAAGAGAGGCTACTAATGGGAAACATTGATTCTGCTCTCGTGTCTATCTCCTACACATGTGAGCGTAAGAGCCTTTTATCATTTCAATCGCGAGATGGAGGAATCACGAAGGATTCTCGCTGTCTTGCAGCGAAGTACATTTTATTGTCGTTAGTCATACGGCGAGCACGTTGCACATCGCTTTATCGTTTGGTCTTTGCTAGGTAGAAAAGTATCTTTACGTTGTGCTGTCGATGTTAAGGCGAAGGCAAAGTGTACAAATAAGAGATACTCTTAACCTTTCCGCGATCGAATCGTTTTTAAAATATAAGCACTAATACAACAAGTGAGGTTTACATAAATATAATAAACCACACTTATAATCCGGTTTAATTAACAACTACCGTGTGCTACTCGATCCAAAATTGTTTTCTTTGATCGATTAAATCTTTGATTGATTAAATATGAGCCTTACTTGATACTTAAGCTACAATTTTTATTGTGTCTGTTTGTGTGTCAAAAGAAATTGATTAAAATGTTTAGAGTAATAAAATAATGTTTAAATGATCAAAAGACGAAACACTTTGGATCGGGTAGTACACGGTAATTATTAAACCGGATTGCAATTCGTGCAAATGTAGTGAATGATTGAAAAATGATTAGAGAAGTATATTATGAACGTATACGAAAAAATGTGGGTTCCTATCTGATATATCGTAAATATTTTTACGCTTTACGTCGCCGTGTAATGTTTCCTTGATCGATGGCCCTGTTATGGATGGAAGAGACGTAACCTAAGATAAAATTCGAATTTTAAGCATACTTATTTTTCTTATCCGGCACATATCTCGAGCGGTAAATTTACTTTAACGCCCGTATATTGAAATTGTTGTCAAGAGGAATTTTAGTAATTAATTAAAATCGATTATACATCTTGCTTAATTTGATTATTTTGGGGTCTGTGTTGGCTTTGCGTTATCTGTTCGCCATCAGTTTAGCTTTATGAGCGATACATGGGCCACAAATTGCGCGCATTCCGCAGCTCTCGAAAGCCACTCGGCACAGTCGCATTTCGTATCGTTTCGTACCTGCGAGTTTCGGCTACGAGCCAGATTTTGATAGAACCGCATACAGAACGTATTAAGAGCGTAGATGCATAAACTTGTTCATCTCGAGTTGTACGCAAGAGCAATCAACGAAATGCAGTTCAGAAATTCAACATTTCGTTTTAATCCTATGCATTGTCTGATGCACGTAACACACACTATGCATTTTGGAATCATTTCTAGATTGTCAAAAATGTTACTCAAACGCATATTTGAATATGCTGGAGCTATTTAATGTGCTATATATATATTATATGTGTGTGTGTGTGTGTGTGTGCTAAATATCTAAATTTTTTAATCTTTGAAAATCACACGGAGAGAATTTTCTCTTAAAATTGATCCTGAAAATCATGTAATCGTGGGACAACACATTTCACAGAATTTGGTGAGAGTTTTGTGAAATTTTACCACACAATTTACTAATAATTATACATTTCACTAGTAAAATTTCAGACAACTCTCATTAAGTTCTTCAAAATGTTTTGTCCCACGATTTTCAAGGTAAATTTAAAGAGAAAATTCTCTCCGTACGGAAGAGAAACAAGTCGTTTTATTTTGAACTCTGAACAAAAAAGCCCACTTTGTTCCGAAAAAGATTGTTAACCCCCTTTTTAAAATGCGCGAAGGAAGAGTAAGCGTTACTTTTTAAATGTCTGAACCTAATGGAATAATGATACTTTTTTATCTTGCGCAAGTGGGACATCGGATGCCTCACGCTTTTGCTCCAGCGAGCGGATGATAATTATCATAATGCACTCGCACTACTTCCTGCCGCTGCTCGCTCGACGATACATAGCCGCGCAGCCTGCAACTGCAGTCTCGTCCTTGTGCATCTCGGTCATGACGCGGCGCACGAAGCTCGATCGAACCAACACCCACGTTCGTGCGGGAGAAGTTTTCGTTCGTCGCTATCAGGAATTTTTGCGCATTCTTTTATCCGCCGGATAAACGTCGTCTCGGAATCTGTAGATTCTTTCAACAACTCGTAATAGATATTTTTATAACATAAATGCCAAAGTATTAATAATATATTTGCATATGCAAGTAGTTAAGAATTTAGATATCTACAAATAACAAATAACAAATTGATTTCGTGTGCGATATCGATTAATCGCAAAAGTTAGCGATGACCATAAAGCGCTTTAAATTATTAGACTGCTGCGTTTGAAAATTTTTGTTAGAACGTATGATATTTTTACTAACGTGTCCTTTTTACGTGCAACTAGTTCAACCGAAGTAGCTCACGCGCTCGGTGGAAGCGTGCTTTCCCTCGGACCGAAGACGAGGGGATCTGCCAAGTAGATGCGACTAGAACGATGAGTGTCGTATTTATTTTGAGTTGACCCACACGGAGAACACTGTAACTCCGTCGCGTCTCCCGCTCGGGTTTTTCTCCGATACGCTCCTTCCGGAGCCGCGAACTATAATAACTCGCTTGACTCAGAGATTCCTACGCAGCTTTGTCACTATCGAAAGATTGCTTGCCGACGATATCTCGCGTATCTCTCCAGGAATCTCTTTGAAAAATTAAACCGCTTTGTAGCGAACTTGTCGGAATTTGTTATGATGATCGTTTCTTCATAATGTATTGTATACTCTCTACAAGTCAATCGGCAGATCATCACTGGAAACACTGAATAGTCACCGATTTGCAGTTATAAGTATACCACCGCGATTTTCAGTGAAATCAGTGACTATTCACTGTTTCCAGTGATGATCCACCGACTGGCTTTTAGAGAGTACTGTGTCCACGATGCTAGAACTTGGACCAAGTTTTAGCATTCTCTAAAAGTCAATCAGTGGATTATCACTGGAAACAGTGAATATTCACGGATTCACAGTTATACGAGGGTGGGTTGAAAAGTTTTGAGCCTAACATAGAAATTTTTTCTTTCGGTCAAACTCACTTTTATTTTTCGACATAGTCTTCTTTTAAGTCGATACGCTTAATCCAGCGATGCTCCAACCGCTTTAACCCGTCCAATTAATAGTTGGCGTCTTGCTCTGCAAAATAGGCATCTACGGATGCTATGGCCTCTTCGTTCGATGAAAATTTCTGTCCTCCGAGCCAGACTTTGAGTTTAGGAAATAGAACAAGTCACTGGGGTCTAGATCTGGTGAATACGGGGGGACAATCAGTTCGAACTGCAATTCGTGAATTTTGGCCCGATTTTTTCCATGTTTTCGAAAATACTAACATCCACTGACACAAACGACTGTCGTACAACAACTGAGAGTCCAAAATGGCTGAACGTGTTCTTGAAAGCATGTACAGTCGCAGCACTGAAATGGCGATA
Source organism: Vollenhovia emeryi (assembly GCF_000949405.1). Taxonomy (NCBI): domain Eukaryota; kingdom Metazoa; phylum Arthropoda; class Insecta; order Hymenoptera; family Formicidae; genus Vollenhovia; species Vollenhovia emeryi. The sequence continues at coordinate 843,474 of NW_011967244.1, read as the reverse complement.
ACAAGTAATGTCATCTTCATGTTGAGGCTCAAAACTTTTCAACCCACCCAACTGTTGTCAGTGATAATGCGCTGATTGACTTTTAGAGAGCATCGTGGACGCAGGCCTTAAGTGTTGTTCTTTTTACAAAATATCGATCCGATAGTTTTTCAATTTGTTGAAATACGCTTCACGTGATAATTGTTATATCGATAGCGAGCGATGCATAAAGATGCGTTTGCTGCATAAAACAAGTGTATTACGCTATAATATCGTGTCTTGGGTCGGTTTACTCGTATCATCAACCTCAGGCTCGTTCTGGCGTAATTAATGGCTTCATCCTGCCGTGCAAGTTGGCGAACGCACATTAAGGCGAGGGATAGTAATACTATAAGGTGTACGGAAACGCGAAACTCGGTACTTGTTATCGCAAATCTACCGCTCGAGAAACGTTCATATGCGTATCCAATAAAATTGCCAACTGCCAGTCATTAGCGTTTGCGTTCTTATTGCCGATACGCGAGGAGATAACCTCCCATTTTTAACAAAGAGCGTGAGAAATGACGCACGACGAGCCTCGGCGGCAACGTGTGAGAAAGAGCAGCGGTATTTCGTATAAAATGAAATTGAATCGTTCCCGGCGAAATGCATTATATAGTTTATTATATTCGAGCAGACGTAACGTATGGAAAGCAGGGAACTAGAAAGGAATATGAGCACAGCAGGATTTCAGCGAATTCCAGGCCTCTGGGAGGATATCTGAAGTTAACTTGGCCGCGTAGAGCAATCTCGTGTTCACGCTCCGTTTACTTTCCGTGTATTTAAAGCGCCATAAGCGACTCCTTCGCACATCGGTACTCGTCGTACCTTCCATCGCGCCGGGTTTAATGATTCGCCGCGAACGAGCCAACACGCCGTTTTTATTAATCCATTAATTACTTAATCGATCGCGGGAAAGTACTTTAATTACGATGTGGAGCGGCTTATTATGCATAACAGTTCATGCACCCGCGTGTTACGAGGCAGGCAGGGCAGTCGATTACCCTTCATCTCAATTTACCCGTGATTTTTTCGCCTCGTCTTTTTTTAGCCCCGTCGTCTCGGAGCATGCTTTTTTTTTCAACCCGCCGCAGCCTCTCCTATCGATCCGCAATCCACCCGTTTGGAAATATCTCGGTGTATCTTGGGGGATAGGTCAGGCGCTTCGGCAGGTACTGTGTCGTGGGGTTTGAAAATAATAGCGTGACGTCGAACACCCGACGGATTCTGCAGCACTGCGTCACGGATTTGCGTCTGCCACCGATTTATCTCGGCCCCGCGCGACTTTGTGCGGTCACGATATCCGTTCCACGTCGAAAATTTTCGGCCAGCCTCCACCCGAGTGGGCGAGGATGGTGATATTTCGGTGGCAAAGGTGGAAATAATATCGAGCCATGCATGGCGTTACGTTTTTTTCAAACGTTGCTCAAATCCTCCCGGCGCTTTTAAAAGCCCCGAGGATATTTCACGAGTTTCACCGCGATACGCGAGGATTGCATTTAGCTTGAAAGGAGACGCTTAAAGGAAATCAAGGAAATCGACAGGTTCGATAAGGCACCGACTATTGAATTTCTTTTAACTTGAGGTATCTTTATTTCCTCGAGAAATACAGAAATACATTACGCGCGTTACAAAAACCACAAAAGATCCACGAACTTGCACAGATTTACATCATATCTCCATTTCGTTGCGCGGCTTTGCAATTAAATTTCACCGATGTCGAAATAGTAACGTCGGGACGCTTCAGATGTTGATCCTTCGTGTTGCATCGCGCCGCGTAACGCTCATTCATTATTAATCAATGAGCTCGGGCGCGAGGCGAGCGCCGCGTCCAACTTGGATGGAATAATAAATATCGAGAAACGACGTTGACGCGAATAGAGCCACCGCGGGCGTCGCATTTTGTACAACTTCGCGTCCTATGGGCGCTACTTATTTTCATTCAAATACCGCGGACGCGGGATATCAGCGCGTCCTATGCATGTATAAAAGCTCGTTGCTCGGTCTCGCTATTATATGAGCAAACAGGTGTTCGCTTATTCCGGTGACGTCGTTGTCGCATCCGTAAACCCGGCGCGTTCGCGTCGTCGTGTCCGAGCGAGCGGGAAGAGAGTTTGATCACGTATTAATGTCCGCGCTCGTAAACCGTCTTATATGCATCGGCACCGTGGATATCCTGATATCCTTCGTATAATGAATGGCCCACGTTGCGCAATATTATTACGCGATTAAGCCGCGACGTTGTCCGCCATTATAAACTTCAGTCCCCGTGCGTAGTGTGTCGTTCCTCCAAATACGGGATCTCGCTTCTACATGGGGAGAATTTTCTCTTGAAATTTATCCTGAAAATCACGTAATCGCGGCATTTTCAAGAACTTTATAAGTTTTTTTGACATTTTACCACACATTTTAGTAGTCAAATGTACACCAAGCATAATTACTACTAAAATGTGTGGTAAAATGTCGATAAACTCTCGTGAAGTTTCTCAAAATGCCACACAGAAGAAAATTAAGTGTCAGATCAACTCTTATATACTCAAATTAACGCGTTTATTGTTTTGTATGTACGCAACAGTCTGTAATCTTCTTAGAAGCATTTAATAATCTTGCGTTGCAACAATATGACAGTCTTGTTTAAATACTATAATTGTCGCTTGAAGAACACATATAATTATTTTGACAACAAAATCATTTTAATCTTCGATTTAAAAATATGTTATTTTCTATCCAATATCGTTTCCTTTCCATTCCATTCAAGAGAATTACTTTCAAATGATGAGTATATTTTTCTCGATTGAATTATATAAAATTGCTTCATTCAAGTAAATTTTTCTTTTTGTAACGTGATATAATTTTATTTCAAGATTTTTGCATTGAAACTAAACATATTTTCAAAAGAACATTTTTTTTCCTTTGCATGTTCCACGATTACATGATTTTCAGGATAAATTTTAAGAGAAAATTCTCTTCGTGTACACACATAAAGAGTTAAAAGAGTTAAAATAGTGCAGTGGCAACTGGGGGATGTGTCTTTGAAACAGGGACAGCTAATGTCGTTACTCGAACCTCAATTGATTACTTTTGATAGAGATGCGCAAATCAAAGATTTTTAAAGTCGAATCGAAATCGAATTCAATCGTGAAAGGCTTGTAATTATTGTAGGATAACAATATAATTATTTAATCCTATTAAGAAAGAGAGAAAGAGATAATGAGGAAAGACCTCAAAGTCAGAGACGGTATGCGATTAACTGATTTTAAGGGAAGATGGCTAGGTATTCAATACGACACTAATGAGTAAAATAGTTTGTTTACGGTCGCAATAATTGAAGTCAGGCAAAAGATCAAAAATAAAAACTCAGCTATTAAACTATTCTGATTTCTGTCAACGGTGTACATTAATAAGGCCGAGCCACGTATAACATTCTGTGCTTCATAGCTGAATTAGAGTGCAGCAAGTTTAGCTATAAATAACAGACCTACAGTAATATACTACGCGTGCATTCGCTTTGGATGCTCATTCATCATTCGGCTCTATTTATCTTGACACTACATTTGCTAAAAGAATACGATTGACTAATACAAATTTCTTCATCCTGATTGATTAATCAAGTGTTTCTAGCAGTTGTAGCGTCAAAACGAACGCAATCTTTAATATCTTTGTTCTCACGTCAGCGCCGTTTTGCTTATTAGCGGAAAATAGTTT
>NW_011967244.1:820774-836204 GCF_000949405.1 Vollenhovia emeryi | reverse complement strand
CGTCGCCCGGCTTCATCCTCTTTCGCCGGAGTCAGTCGGCTGCCAGGCGCGACACGAGCGAGTAGTACCCGGCGTGCACAGTCCATCCTGGGCCTTCTTCGCTGCACTTCGGCTGCGGTCGGTCGATCCCGCTCTCTCCGCCCGATCTCCTTCTCTCCCTTTTCCTCCTCTTGTCCGCGTGCGATCGTTACTCCGAGAGCGTCCGCGAGCGAGGACCCGCGGCGGCGGCGGCAGGTGGAGAGCCCGACTGCTGTCCGTTCCCGACTTGCTTCCGAACGCTACGCGTTCGACGCTCCCGCGACGCGCCTGTCATCGCCACGCATCGCCAGCCTACGGATGCCAGGAGATAGCGACCGCGGAGATACTTAACGTCGCGAGAGGACACGCATTCGACGCGGACGGAGCTGCGCCGCGATACTCCGACGGGAAAACGGATCTCTCGCGGGAGTTGAAAGAGAGCATCCGCTCGTGCTCCAGGTAGCGCACTGCGTATTTGGGATCGAGCGGCCCGAGATAAATGAAGGAAGTGTGCTCCGATTGTGCTCCGATTGTGCTCCGCTAACGAGACTCTGCCGAGACGAGTCAGTGCGGATGTTTCGTGACTGGGGAGCTTCTGGATAAACGGCGATAATTTGAAACGAAGCTCGACCGCTGTAATTGGGGAGCTCGGATTAAACAGGCTACTCAACATTATGCTCTAATAGTGACGAGACTCGGGGGATAAAACGGATTCGGCTGTTGAGCGAGTAACCGCGAGCCGGAGGAGGGCGGCCCGATTGAGTGAGAGGGTATCGGGATAAGTAGCCGGGTTAAGACGATCTAATCTTCGGATCGAATCAAGACGGATAACGTCCAATCAGTGATATCCAGCCCGAGACGAGACAAATTGGCGGGTGCGGATTAGTCGCGCGGATAGCGAGTCGAGGCGACGATCGCGAGCCGGATGGAATAACGCGCTTGAGCAGCGAGGGATCAACCAGCTTAATTTCGGAGCGAGCCGAGAGGCCGGCGAAAGACAAATAAGCGCGAGGGTAACTGGAGCGGCGACGAATTGGAGGGCGAGTCGCGGATTCGGCGTGCGGCGCGAGATAACGCGCGTTCCAAGCGAGACGAAGCGACGCGATCAGCCGGTCGTTGCACCTCGTCCGCTCGCTCCGGTAAATCTCCTACGAACGCCTCTTCGCGCGATATACCGTTACCACCACGACACGTCGGACGAGGCCTCCGCCTCTCGTGTACGTGGAGTCGTGGAGAGAGGCCTGGGCCGACCGGCGAGAACCGGATACCCAATTCCGCTCGCCGAGCCGAACGAGGACGCTCGCCGAGCCCGAGTGTTTACTTCTGGAGGATCGCCAGTCGGAATTTAGGCGGAGGGCTTTGAACGCGTCCGACCGGCTGTCTCGAAGATACGAGTGTGCGCGAGCGCCGGGCGGCGTCAAATCGCCCAGAGGGCACCGATAGGATCCCGGACGGAAAATAGTCGCGTCGCAAGGAGGACGGCGATAAGCCGAGCGGACATCGGCGGGCGATTGCAGCTGCCCAACGGGGACGTCCGGCGAACCCTGACGGTGTGAACGAGCGCCGATCGGGAGGAGGCTCGTCGGAAGCGGTACACGGGAAGATTCCTGCCGCCGTTATGCGCACGCTGACCGAAGCGATGAAGCATCGCGCGATCAGCTGACTAGTCGAGTTGTTCGGCGGCCGCGCCGCTGATAAGGATAACACTCGGGACGAGCATTCCCAGCGACGCCCGTCGCCCACTTGCTCCGTCATGACATTCGGCACGCCGTTCCACACCGAGAAATCGCAATTGGCCAGCGAGAATCCCGCTCGGTACGTACTCCGCATTCGCGACATCGTCTACGCGCCGCTCGTGCCGCCTCCTCGAGCGGATCGCGCGGGCAGCTTCGAATCAAAATCGAGATCCGCCTTCGATCGATCGCATCGGCGCGGAATGTCAAGACCTGCCTTTCATTTTTTTTAAACTTAATATTGCATCTCATTGTACACAGAAAAGAACGGTCTCGTTTTGAAAATATTTTTAGTTTCAACGTGGGAATCTCGAATTATATTGCGTTAAAGGAAGAAAAATTGCTTGGGTGAAGCCATTTGGCAGTTTAACCAAGAAAAATATATTCTTATTATTTCAGAATTTTCTTAAATGGAGAGGATAGCAAATAACATTTCCAGGTCAAAGATCATAGAAAGTAGATTTAAATAAGATTAATATTGTTGAAATTTAAGACTTGTAGAAGAGGATGATAAAAGTGTTGCGTACATAAGAAACTTATATAATCAAAAGCGAACGTTATTTTGAGTATGCAAGTTTCGATTCGACACGTTTCTTCTGTGCCGTTCTGATCTTTTGAACCACAGTCTTTTAGGCGTTGTATGTCAAATTGGGAATAAAAAATTGTAGGCAAATATAGAAAGTGCGCAAAAATAGGCTCTTTGATAGAGTTGACGAAATGTGTGCGAAATTTTTAGATCGCGATAAAAATTGCAGATAGCATTGTTGCAACAAGCTAACCGTCTCACGAGGGATGACAAGTGCACAGACAATCGTTGATGTTTACGCAACTTGGGCTTTCTCGCTTCTATATCGCGCGGAAGAAAACGTTTATATTTGCTTTCAGTCAACATGAGGTTCACTCATCGGAAGAAACGCGCGCTAAGTCATTTTCTTCTAATTTTACACGAAGCTCCATTTTAGGACGACCAACATGTGCGGTTCCCGTGAATGTTGCGATCAATTTGAACACTTGGAGCGGACAATATTTTGTTGATAATTTATTAAAATTCATGACAATTTATCGCGAATACTATAATTTCTCGTAAATTTATGCAACGTAAATAATTCGCGATGCAAACAGTCGTCCCTTTATTAAATTATTTATCGTTATTTGTTGGTCGAGGGAGCGCCAATACCCTCTTCATTTCTACGCTACGTGGATGCAATTTTGATTGTCGCACATCGTTATTTTCCGAGCGACTTTAGGAAAAGCGATCTTGTAAAGAAAACTGCGCTCTGTCGCGAATTCGTCCTTCGCGGAACGTGACTCGATACTTGCTGCGTGAACGACGCACGTGTGGTCGTGTGCGGTTCACGTGCGAATTCACGCGAGGAGGGAAAGATCGGCGTGCGGTGCACGTATGCGTTACGAGCGGTGACTAAGGAAAGAAGCGAACGCACGGGAAAGAATGCGAATGAGAAACACGCGCAATTCTCCCGCCGACATTATTAACGCTCTTTGTTGTGTGCGCCTCGATGTACCGCGCCGCCGCTTTTTCGCGGTTACGTAAAACTTACCGCGGTCTCCGAGGGAACGGTAAGTTTATTCACAAAGAGAGGATTAACTGGACCGCCGTATAAATTTCCCGCTTCTCCTCGCCGGCCGTATATCCGTTAACGCTTAAGCGATTTATTGCCTGCGCGAAGGTTGCGCGAAAACTGCACTCCGTTGGGAGATATTTGAGCCATTGTTTCAGTATGAGCACAATGAATATTTTCATAGGGATTGTAAAATGTACTATCGCGTTTAATACGCGTTCGTTCACTGGAAAAGAACTTATGATTTGCTAAAAATATTTTGCTGCATTAACTATAAGTTTCTAAACCACAGCAAACGATTTGCTGTCGCACCTAATACAATAGGCACAGTAGCAAAGTGTTAGCTGTCACAACTAAATATTAACTGTGCATATTTTACGTCCGAAATTTAGTTACCACATGCAGTTTTTGGTTACGGCGGCTACGTTTTTTTTCCGCGTTTGCGTCACAACCTGCGCGCGGATGTTCGGTAATTTAGACGTCGAAAATAATCGGAGATTCAAATCGAAGGAGATTTAAAAAATTCTACCCAGTCTAATCGCAATGTCATACGTCAACTGCGATAACGTAACTGCGGAAGTAGCTAACAAATATTTTCTAGGCGAGATCGCTGCAAACGCGACAACTGCACTCCTTTGGGAGATACTTATGTTATTTGAGCCATTGTTTCAGCATGAGCGCAATGAATTTTTCTAGCGATTGCAAAGTGTGTTTCTATCGCGTCTAGTAGGCGTTCGTCTGCGTCACAACCTGCGCGCGGATGTTCGGTAATTTAGACGTCGAAAATAATCGGAGATTCAAATCGGAGGAGATTTAAAAAATTCTACTCAGTCTAATCGCAATGTCATACGTCAACTGCGATAACGTAACTGCGGAAGTAGCTAACAAATATTTTCTAGGCGGGATCGCTGCAAACACGAAAACTGCGCTCCGTTGGGAGATATGTTATTTGAGCCATTGTTTCAGCATGAGCGCAATGAATTTTTCTAGTGATTGTAAAGTGTATTTCTGTCGCGCCTAATAGGCGTTCGTCTGCGTCACAACCTGCGCGCGGATGTTCGGTAATTTGGATGTCGAAAATAATACGGGGATTCAAATCGAGGGGGATTAAAACAAATTCTACTCACGCTAATTGCAATGTCACACATCAACTGAGATAACAAAACTGCGGAAGTAGCTAACAAACATTTCCTAGGAATCGCTGTAAACGCCTTGCCAATTTTTCCGCGATGCGATCTCGTTTAGAGATTCGCGAAATGAAATGATCCTCGCCGATAGATCGGTGGTAACGCCGTCGAATCGAGGCTGATCAGTGAACTAGAAAAATCCGGCAGTACCGCGGTAGTGGAGAGGAGGCAAGGTCGCACAGTGGGGTAGATCGCTGTGACCTTATTATCTACGGCACGGCCCGTGCAACGGGATCCAAACCAGAGATACCGCGAGCCGTGTTTTGTATTCGAGTAATATTAAAATTATCCAGCGGCCGAGTCTTTTCTTATTTAATTGCAGAAGAAATCGCAGATGCGGAAGTACAGCTGAATCATAAAAGCGGGTGCAATTTCTGAACGTATTACGCAGCATCCGTTATTGTAGTGTCAAATTTTTAGGGCGCGGTTAATTTCACGTGTAAGATTTCTGCGAAATACGCGGGCAAGTTCCCGCACCGTGCGAAATGTGAAAGTAATAAGGGAAATTCTAACGAATACGTCTCTTTGAAATCGCGTTTGAAATTCGTCCTCGATAATTTGTAACAAAGAGAATCGAGAACAGAAGATCTGTCGGTTATTAATTCAACCGACATGCAGATATGTGTTAATGCAAAAGAAATGTGACGACAGTTATTACAACTGACTTGGATAGAGCGTAGCAAGCTATATATTAGAATTCTGTCATAGCTTTGCATCGCGTGAAGCTTTTCAAGATTATTTCTCTCACCTGCTCGAGTATCGCGATATATTATAGAAACAACTTCAGTGTTTTCTTGACCATATCATTTTTAATTTTTTAATAATACAGAAAATTTATTGCGAAAAATATTACCTCAGCCGGGGTCTGCACCTGGACTTTTCTACACTCTAGGCGGGCGTCTCACCGATTCGACCACCGAGAGATGTGGTAATATTTATCGCAATAACAGTGTAAAGATGTTATCTCCGTGTGTAATTTTGCGACTGTGCTCCGATTCGGGTTGTCGGCAGTACACAAAACTGTCGATACGCTTCTAAGTATCCCTGTCCACTTACCACCCCATTCCCTAATTACGTGGAAACACCATGTTTGAGGTCAATGGCGTATAATCAACTAATAAGAATATTCTTCGTGTTTTCTTCATTTTTAATAATACAGAATTGCGAAAAATATTACCTCAGCCAGGGTTTGCACCTGGACTTCCCTGCGCTCTAGGCGGGCGTCTCGTACCAATTCGACCACTGAGGCATATTATGGAAAATCGACATTTGTTTATCCGAGATTCACTTTATCTCGGTTAAACAAATGAGACACGTTGGAATCGTGTTTCTTTGAATTTGCTAAAATTTTTTTATTTACTTCTACTAAAACATTTGCTGGATTTGAAGAAATAGATATGAATTTTCTTAGAAATTTCAGTCTCAATCGAATAAAATTTTGGTCAGGTGAAAGGAATTATTCCTTTGAAATAAAATAAAAGTCTAGTAAGGTGAAAATTGAAAGAACATTTGTTCGATTTTTCTTTTTTCTGGGCGTATGCGCTTAGGTTCCGCCATAATCCGGAGCATACGCCAATCAGATTGAGGAGGTTTTACAACGGTTGCAAAGCAGCCGTTTTCTGCTGAACGCAGCCAATGAATGTGTAACAAGAATTAATAAATTTCGCTCGGATCCGTTGTCTTACAATACGAGCGGGGGGGAAAAAAGGTCGCATACTCGTTGCCGTTGGGCCCCGGTTATGGTCATTGCGCCAATTCAGCCCGACATCCGTCCACGTCATGCGCTCGCGTGTGGACAGGCACTTCGCTTCGCGACTAAATACTCCCGTTAGGGCCACGTTTTCATGCCGCTTTGCCGGAGATAAAGAGGTCGTTCATGTCACGTCGAATTGAGCGTTTTGCAGCGCCTTTTGAATTCGCGCCCGAGCTCGGAGGGACAAGGACGCGAAAATTCAATAGGCAAGCCGGGAGCATTTTTACTCCGTCCGAGTGCGAGGGTATATAGGTACATCGTTCGATGTCTTTGTCTCCGATAGTATCGACATCGCGCGATATCGGGCGTGACGGTATCGCGCGGTGGAAATATCTCCGGGCTGTTCGATTCGCGCGGAGGAACGCCACCGGTTGCGACGTCGTAAACGCAATTCTTCCATTATCAAATGGCATCCGACCCGCGAAAGTCCCGGGCTTTCGTAAAATTAACCGGAGTCGACGCTTTAACTCGCCGGACGCGGCTCGGCGCGGCGCGCGATTCCCGATTGCGGCCGCGTGAATTTTGATATGTGCACTTGATACTCTTCCGCGTAGCATGGGTTTAATTACATCTAATTATTTTCCCCGCTAATTAAATGAAAATTTAATTGGGTGATACGTAACGTGAATGTTGAATCCTTTCCTAATGATTAAATCATCGTTGTAAATTACGCTGCTGATGAATCGGGATAATGAAACGCGCTGTAAGCTATAAAGCGTAATCGATAGAGGCAGCTCGGTTTCATGCGTATTTATTTTCATGCGCGAAGTACGAGTAATAAATAAAGACACACGATACGGAGATACAAAATAACGGGGGATCGATATGCGCGGTACATGCGTTTACGAACTAGCGCAAAAACGGCCGGTATTGTTGCGCCGCATTATTGCGCTCGCTGCGAAGTTTCCCATTGTGCCAGGACGCGTACGTACCGCACCCGCGGAATTAAAGGGTCAAACTCTGCCAGCGCTCGCCGTGCGTGCTCAGGAAAGCAGTAATGACCGGGCGCGCAGGCATACGCGCACAATAGGCGCATATGTTTTCGTTCTGTGAAAAGCGTTAATTCGCCTTATTTTATCGACTCGTGCACGCAGCGCGCATTGTTCGCGCTCGCCGCGGCGGAGAGGGACAGTGACACGTCACAGGATGCACGTGACGAGGTCTGGCAGCGGCGGCGGCGGCGACGGAGCCCGCTGGAGGTTGCAGTCAAGGCTGTAGAAAGGCACTGCCGGTTGCATCTCGCGAGCTATACCGGGCGGTCGTCGAACCCGTGCGCGTTCGTCGCTGTTTGCGCAAGGTCGTTTTACTTAGGTTCGTCTTGGTCGTCGACCAAGTCGACGCTCGCTACGCGACTAACCGCGCCTACGGTAAGAGCGATGAGTCGAGTAGGTGACATCGCGCGCGCGTATACAGACGTGTCCCGGTATACATCATGCGCGAAGAGGATATCCTTCGACAGCCGAGCCCAACGGAGTAACCACTGGCTAAAATGTTGTCCCACCGATTACATGATTTCATTAGATTTCATACCATTTCATCCGGTTACAAATAACTTCATCTAATTGCAAATAGTTTTCTTATATGCACGTTTAAAAATAGGCGACGTTGTTAAGAGCTGTTGGATTTCCTCGAAACATTATATCTTTTGATTTTACTAATAAGCATTTGCTTATAGAGGTAATTTCAATGAAGATTGTAGTATTCGGTTAGGTAGAAAACGTGCTTCCTCGCTTCCCACTTGTCCCACCACGTGGTCTTAACGAGAAGTAATTTTGTATTTGCATCTACTGTTTATTGTTCTAAATTTGCGCGCAAAGGTGTATAAACTCACTGTCCTAGCAGCAACTACTTCAGTCTTGTTATGAAAAAAAATAATACGCGCTTATAGGCGCGAACTGTGATATATATTTGGATATTCACTAAAAGTAAATTTTTTAAGAAAATAAAAACAAGTTGAGACAATGCTCAAATTTTATGTTCATTGTCTAACAAGTGAAGAAACTTGACGATGAAGGCAAAACGATTACATGGAGATTTCGTAAGGATTTCGGATACTCTGTCCCATTAAGTGGTTACCCCCTTGGCCGAGCCCCTTCGATTAATTCGTAGCCGAGTGTCCTTTATGCCACTCGCTATGTCGACGCGTGCTGTGTCATTAGGACCGTCAATCATTCGATCCGAGGCGCGACCGTTGATTAATCGGTGACGTATCAAGATGAAACGCAACTATAATACGTCTTTGAAGTTAAGCCACTTGGAGAGAAAACTCTTATAAAATGAACCGCAAATCTGAGACTTTGTTATGGAACGGACGTTGCGCGGTAATTAGCAATTTTCCTCGACACCTCCGCTAAGGAAAAAATGGACTTGAAATTGATCAAAGGGCATGTCATTAAGCGCGGTGGCGCGTTAAACGTGGGACAGGCACTTTATAAGCGCTACGTGAAAGACGTCAATCGAATCAACATAAAGAGCCACTTGTACGAAATTAAAGTAGCATTAATTGGAGTTTAGGTAACTTTCTGTCGGTGCGCGATGAAAATTACAATCTGAAAAGGGGAGGGAGATGCATGTACAAGCGTTATTGTGAGAGTCCGAGAAGTTTGCCGCGTTTGACATCCCGGCTGGTATCTAATGAGTTTTCCAAAGGATGGGCGAGAGAAAATGCGGGGGGAAAGATTTTCGCGGGTGTCGGAATTAGCGATCAATTTGCTCGTCGCAACGGAGCATCTTCGCAGACCGCTAATGCGTTGATTGGTGAGCCGTCATTAATTGTTCCTTCTCGCTCCACGTTCGACTTTCCCAGCCTCGCAATCCCGCTCTCTTTGATTGAACGGTCTCTTTCTTCAGATCGTTCCTTCGGCGTCTATTAAAACGACGTCTTTAATCAACTGGTTACATAGATTTGACGTGGGATTTCGTGTTGATTCAAAAGAACGACTTTTGGGTCTAATTGTAATTTATTGAATGTATCGTATATAATAATACATGCTCAATTAAGAAAATTGTCAAAAGTGGTGAGTCAGAAAGAACCAGACAAATAAAAGAGTGGCATAAGAGCATTCCAATTTAAAATATGAAATAGGAGAAAATACATTGGAGAAATGTCCAGGGTAGCAATGGGAAAGAATCCCATCTATTACACTGATAGAAAAATATATAGTATTTGAAACTATAATTGCATAGTGAAATAATTACAGTCAGAAATATCATTTTTATTTTACGCTTACACAACTATTTCTATCTTTTCCTCGCTTTAATACCTAATCGGATTTTCACCCTATCTTCTTAGGAAGAAAGAATTATTATCGCTATTATATTGTTTATATACGACAAAACGAGCATTGTTTCTAATCATTTTCGCAGAATTTCGAAGCGTTATTTACGATCGCACTGTGAAAAATAAGAAAGGAATGGACAAACTCTTCGGGCGTTTTCGACGAAGCGATAAATTCTCGTGTAGTTTTTATGGTGAAATTGCACTTAATATTTTGTTGCTACTCAATTGTTTTTCCGCCAATTTGCGTGAGAGAAAGAGAGAGAGGGAGAGAGAGAGAGAGAGCACAATGGCGCAGCCGGAAGAAACCTCCTCTCGCGAGGCCATTACACAGGCATTTCCAATCCACGGCGTACAATTCTTTACGGTATTCTATCGTCGATCTCGCTCGTCAGGAAAATCTAGTCCGCCGTGCAGGCGTGAATTTCTTTTCTCAGTATCTCGCGCTATCTTCGCAAGCAGCGAGCGACTCGGGAAGTGCACGTTAATAAGATCGAACGCGGCGCGGGAAAGGAGTAGTTCTCTCGCGGCGTTGAATTTCCGCGCGTTGACGCAACGATTTCTCCGTACTTCCGTTGTCTTATCTCGATCGATCCGCCGGTAGCAGTTGCCGAGAGCGCATAATTTCGTTGCCAAGTTTACGTAAGCCCAGTTACACGTGGCGCGATACCGTTTATATTATCTTACGGCTATACAGCGTTCGCAGTTCGGCGCGTATCTCACAACGTTTTTATTACTTTTATTATTTTATCATCTCGAAGCGCTCTCGACCAACGGGTCGCAATAATAATGTTCCGTTGCCGCTCATGAATAGCACACGCGTTGATCAATTCCGTTAGATCTCCCGCCATTGACTGTCGTAATAATTCTGTTATCGCGCGTTAACTGTACGCGCACGGACCAGTTACTTTGGATACTATTGCGCTACTAAACTGCTGGTATACCCACGATGCAATGGAAATTATAACAATTAATTAAGCAGCCTTCGTTAAGAATGCACGAGCATAACTCCATCATCCTCCTCGCTCGTCTTATCAGCTCGCCCATCTCTGGCGAGATAATGAACTTGGCGTGTCTAAAACACGTTCCATCGCGATAGAATCATATGGTTGATGCGTGGAAGACGAACGGACTTCCTGGCAAGAATCTCGACCAGACGGCGAGTCACACTTTGTCCCGCTGGCAAATTATCTCGCGCTCCGTCGTTTGTCGTTTCAGCCGTTAACCGCCGCTCATTACGTCAGGTGGAGGAGGCTCCGCTTGTGCCATTAGCCACGCGGCTCGACCGGCGCGAACTGGACTCCCGGGGCAGGCAGACTCGATTAACTCGCACCGCTCGGGAAGAGATCAATCGCGGCCTCGAACTTGACACGCGGCGCGATTCGCCTCCGATTTCTCGACGTCTGTTTCTCACGAGGGGAATAAAATCGATTCGGATCTATCGAGGGAGCGCAGACCTCGCCAAGTTTGCTGCGAAGCCTTTTAATCCGTTTCTTTATCGTTAACTTTGATACGCCTTTCTTAACGCTTGGTCATTTGGAATTAATATCGAAAATTCACAGCGTTTCCTGTGGATTTTCGGAAAGTTTTATTCTTATTTTTTCTATCTAACTGCAAATGTTTAATATATTAAAATTGCTTATTAGTATCGCGTTAAGGAATCAATGCTTATTTACTGGGTTTAATAATATAAATTAATAAAAAGATGCAGCACTTATATAATAGTGAGTTAGGGTACGAATTGGAATTGCAAGCTTCGAATTTTAATTCGAACACAAAGCCTTCTCTATGTGGAAGCCATGTGCAAGTTTCTAATTCTTCGTCTAAGCACATACGAATTTTTGGGCTTCCTCGTAGAGGTTTGCGTTCGAACTAATAGTATTCGCGTATCTTACCAAGAAAGATTCTGCTCAAGATTTATTAAAATCTATTAATAGAAAGTAACAACTTGTATAACCTGGAGGAAGTGAGATAGCATCCCGAATTCATTACACGATGTAATCTCCGACTTGTAATTACGCGATGTACTTAACCGGACGTATTTTATTTCGTATTAGATCATGCGTCGCGTGTTGATTAATGCTATATCTCTGCATCTTACGCTGTAAAAAATTACATGTAAAATTACAATTATTATAGCGGGTAATATTGGGACCATCTATTAAAGGTGTATATTTACATACGTCGGTAAATTTACACCTTGTAGGTAACATTATTACCTTATATAATAAATAAACTGCTTGCTTTTAATTGTGTAAATTTTACACTTTTTGTAATTTTTCATCGTGAATAAACAAGTGTATATTTACACAACAAAGAGTAAAAAGAACATGGTAAAAGTACATGAATTTATATATTTCCGTTATTAATAGTGTAATCGCTGCACTTATTATGTAATTTTGCATACTTTTTTTACAGTGTACATATCTTTACGCTGTCATCCCTCGGCACATAAAATATACGCTGAGTAAAAATTAATCGAGATGAATATTTATCCTTTGTTTCCCGAGCTTCGCGCAGAGAATTCAGGAAATGACGACATCGCCGAAATGTACGAGTGGAATTTATGGCAATTGCATAAGAGACGTTCGTATCTATGATAAGTCAAGGCAAGCCTGCGAGTGTGTGCACACGTCGTTACCGTCTTCCGTAAATAACGTCGGGTTTCGCTCACGCGAAAAGATGAGGATTCATCGCGATTGAAATGCATCGTATATCTTACATAAGGATTATAATAATCATACTACGTTTCATCTTTCTGGCGTCCCGTCAATGACCATCAAGTTCGATGTACTACAATTATCAATTCGGCCACGATTAACAACTGAGATAACACGCAGTGTTCATATAAAAACCATTGTAAGGAAAGTAAAAGGAGAATAAGTACCACGATTCTCTAATCGCGGATGAATAAACTTTACGTAGTTGAAATAACACGCAGAAAGTTTTCGAAATAAATTTTAGGAGGTCGCGATCTTTCGTGAATTGAATCGCGCTGTCGCAAATATTGAAGCACGATCAGTAATTATTTTAGAATTAATATTGCGTTGTTATTAGCGATCTCGATAAGCTAAAGATAGTAATTGTCACACATTCACGCATACGCAGGACTATTAGTAGCAACCGTTCTAATGTTTTCACATTTGTAAAATGGGCACTTAATTTACAAGCCTCCGCGTATCGATTTTACAATTTTAAACGTGACGTTAATTTACGGGGCATGGTGGACACCTATAATTTACAATCAGATGAGCGAGAATAACTGGCACTCGTTCTTGTTGCTTCAATTGTTACCCCCTACCTCCGTTGCTCTTCCCCCTCCGATCTCGGTGACCTGAAACATCCGCGTAAATGGGGCAGAGGGCGAGGCGACTCAAGATTCGCCCGGTCACGCGGGTTATCTCGCCGACATCTTCGGAATAAGGTCATGTTGATCGCTACATGTCCTCCGTGCCTCTAAAACCATTGTGGTGATCGTGTACGTGCGATGCGTGCAGGCGCGTCAAATCTTTATAAAAAATAGGTGAATTGAACGATCAGAGTGGGTATTTGCATTCGGACGACTCACGTGCGTGCCAAATTTTCTTAGCCTGAATACAATTAGGAATTATGACTGCCTAACAATTACGTGGCTAATATATCTACAAACAACGTGACTACGTAAATAGCACGTTTCCTATTGTCATTTTCAAACAATGACAAAGCATGAGTTTGGCAAACGAAATGTATGATGTCTTTTAAATTACTCGTAATAAGTATTAGAACTTGTGTTCAGACACTTATCGCTCAATTAGTGTCGAGTAAAACTTAATTTCTTGCTGAGATAATTTTTTCGCAAATTATTAAGAAAAAATTTGATAAATGTGAATACAATTTGTATAAAAATTATAATAGTCCTGTGGTAGAGAGTATGAGTCGTACACAATTTTGAATCTGAAAAGGTATTTTGAGGTTTTTATTCTTCAGCGATTATGCGACAAAATGAATATGTTATCCTGGCAATACATGTATTATTTGATCGGGGAAACCTCCCGTCGGACTGTCGGAAGATGAAACTTGAATTTTACATCGCACGGCGCGGCGCCGTGCATCTTCTCGCGTACTTCTCGTAAACTTTGATCGACCGAAGTAGGAGTGTTATCAGCATAAGTCGCGATGCTGCTCGGAAAGTGGATGCAATCGAAATGCAGCGAGCGAGACGCTATTGCTCTTCTGGAAAATTATTTTGTCAATAAGAACTTTGACGAGCACTTTTGATTTTACCTCGCATTACTTATTCTTCATGTACTGGAGTTTTTAAATTGTAATTTTACTTGATTCTCTATCAGACATTACGTACCACAAATAAAATCGACTCGCTGGAGCTTTTGCAATCGCGATAAATAACAGCGCACGAATAATTTGTATCGCGACGTTTTTTTTACGCTATTATTATTTTACGTTATTGCATGTTTGCAAATCTAGGAACGCAATATGCTGCGAGCAGTTGGTGTTTATCGTTTGATATACATATAATTTACGCTGTTTGCACATTCTCGTGCGAAATAAAAACGATAAATCTGCAATTTTATCAACTGTAATCGCGTCGGGGTTACTGGAAAAAAAAAATTCCGGCAAATCGCCGGACTGGCCGGTCATTTTCTAGCGGTCGAAGTGTACGTTGTGCGAACGATCCGATTTGTGTTTGGAGTTTCACAATTTATTTAGAATCGATGTCAATACGCAGAGATTATCGAGACTGTTTTGTCGCGCTGTTTTCGGCTGGTTTTTAGGAAAATTCAACTATGAGTGACTGACTGACTTCATTGTTCGATGGTTAATTTGCAGCAGAACAGCTGCATTCCTCTTGGTAGCCAGGCAATGAAATAATACAGATTAACTTACGTTAATTCGGGACTGATGGAATTAATCTATGAAGTCGTCGGGGACTATTTTTCGAAAACATGAAAATTTCAATCGAAAGAACCGACGAAGGAGAAATACCATTTCATGCTTGCTAATTGAACATGCGTTTTAAAAGGACACGCGTAAATAGAAAGTGCGCATGCGAAGAAATATATTTATATGAATGGAAAATTACATCACACGTCAAACGCATTGCATCACTGTCGTTCTCGTTTGTTGTCGCAGCAATTTAACATTAAAGTCTTACGTTATCCGTGCTGTTGAGTGCAAATGGGATCATTTCGGCGGGGGTGACGAGCTATCGCCGATGTACATTCCGCGTTTAATCGTTAAATGTTATTCGTCGAGAACACCGTTAGGATGCTACGCGTTTTCACGTATGTACGAACACACCCATTGCGTAATAAAGACAATGGCCGCGCCGCGGTCGGCTATGTAAATGCCACGTATATTGTCGCGATATTTGAAACTAATTCCCTTCGTCGTTGTTCATCCTACGTGCCTCTAATGAATCTCTCTGCAGGCTCGGTTGATTGCATTTTCGCTGCAATTTTTCTGGCATATTGAACCTAAATGAAGAACAAAATTGTTTCTCGTTTGCTGGGCATTGTTTTGCAGATTCCCTGTTAACTGATGACGCATTATGCATTGTGCGGAAAAGGCGGGTCAATAATTTAAGATTATTAATACCGCGGTCGTGGCGCGGTACGATCTAGCGGAATGGTCATCTCATCACTCGGGCGGAACCTGTGCTATTTGTCAGATCAGCGATCCGCAAAGGGTATTCGCGTTAATTACCTCGCCCCTATGGAGATACGTTATCGAGTCTCGGCTTCCGTGTCAAATTAGTAGCTGCACACGATCGTGGCTGATTGATTCAATTACTCCGTCCTGTAAACGGTACAGTTTGCCGGGAAGCTTCGTGCAATTTTACGCTCTAATCGTTTATCATAGTTGAACAGGTCGGACGTGTCTAT
>NW_011967244.1:659886-820657 GCF_000949405.1 Vollenhovia emeryi | reverse complement strand
AAAAAAAAAGACGTGTTAAGTCGATAGTCGAAAGACTCGAAGTATTGTCGCTTTTCCGAGATGTTGATTGGCTGTCTCGTTTGTGCGATATGACATGCTTCAGTCATATCGCACAGTCAGTTATATCGTGTTATTTGCAGCTGTCAAACCATGCGAATTTTTAGACAGATCAAATGGCGCGCGCGAATCGCGGGCTTGTGTTGTTTAATGTTTACAAATTTTACACGGTAATCTCTTGCGTATAAAGATTTACAGTGTATAGAAATATTATGAAACTACACGGAGAGAAATATCAAAAATAATAAAGTATCTAGTTTGTATAAATTTTATTTGGCGCAATTTGATGATATCATTACTTTTGTAGAGACAATAAAAATGTATTTCTTTCTAACAAAATATATCCAAATAATTAAATTATACAATTCTTTATTGGATGGTAAAACTATACGGAGAGATTTTTCTCTTAAAATTTATCCTGCAAATCATGTAATCAATTTTTGAAAATTTACTATACTTTTTACTAGTAAATATACTTAGTCCGCATTTTACTAGTAAAATGGTATGGTAAAATTTCGAAAAACTCTTATAAAGTTCTTCAAAATGCTACATTGTTCCATGATCACACGATTTTCAGGATAAATTTTAAAAGAAAATTCTCTGCGTGTACTGACTTGAATGAGAAATTGTATCTTTTAATTGCAATAACGCTCTTGTCTAGATTTTAATAGATATATTTGTATTTATTACAGATATACTTTAATTGTTGCATCAATGAAAGTTAACAATTGCGTATATACTTAAGAGTTCAGTACGAAGTATCGTTTCAAGCGGCTCAGTGGTCTAGGGGTATGATTCTCGCTTTGGGTGCGAGAGGTCCCGGGTTCAAATCCCGGCTGAGCCCAATTTTTTTTATTCTTTGAATCTTTACAAACTGAATAGTTTTGACTTGAAGGTATAATCCTAAAAATAAGTGAATTTTTGGAGAAAAAGTTGTTAAGATTTCAGCATAATCATACAATGATTAACATTTGAGAGAGGCTCGGCGATTTAAGAGACACTGTTGCTTCAAATGCGATAGGTGCTTTATCTCTTGACTGTAATTAACTTTTTATCTTTTATCGCAGCTTCCTTTCCTCGATGTGCAAGGCATCGTCGAAATTTGATGACCCACCCACAATTACAAATCGTTATTCGTCATAAAATGACATTTCTAACGCGTGCCATTATCATTAGCTCTCTAATTATATAATTACACGAATACGATCCCACTTAAAATTTCACAAAGGGAGTGCCCCCATCCCGTTCAGTGGGCGATCACTCATCCGCGCAATTTTCGTCGGCGAACCTTTATTACAGTTGTCGTCATTAGCCTCGCTCGTTGTTACAGGACCGGCAGCATGGCAGCCGAGGAGGGAATGCTGGGTAGCGGCTTGGGCGCGAAATTGAAATGCCCGACCCCCATATCGCGGTTGAGGGTGGAGAAGATCGAGGGCGGCCTGATGGTGGCTGGTGTGGTGATAGCGGCGAACTGCCAGATCGCCCTACCGGCGTTTGGCACCCTCTTCATGCTCGTCGGCGCCGTACTCACTGGTTCGTATACACATTTACGTCCGCCCGTTTTGTTTATTTAAAATTACTTCAGTCGGAGTGATATGCGTTATCCCGAGTAGAAATGAAATCAGGCATGCCTCATGTATGGTTAGGGTCTGATAGGGAGGAAGTGAGGCATGCCCTAATAAGAAATTCCTGACATGTGCCTGATCCGGTGCGCCTGATTCCCTCATAGGATTTGATCAAGAAGACCAGGAGAGTAAACTCCAGTGGTGGGCGCTGTTCGCGATATGGTCGCCGGCCAATTCATGAACTTCCAGTTTCCTTAGTTATGTTGCACGACTCTCCGAAGTTCAGCACGCGTAGTTCATGAATTGGCCGGCGACCATGTCGCGAAATGCGACCACATTTGGGCCTACTCCCACCTGATTTAGGCAAGAGTTTACTCTCCTCATAGACGTAGTAGATATAGACTGAGCATCCCATTAAATAAGCTGAAGCTTGTGAAAAGAGAGAGAGAAGATTTAAGAAGACTTTCTTTCTCTGTCTTACACTATCGTAACAGAAAAGAATCGTGCCTGCGCAGTACTACACAGGCGTGATTCTCTCTTGTCACGATGGTGAGACAGAGAAAGAATGTTTTCTTAAATCTTCTCTGTCTCTCTCTTCACAAGCTTCAGCTTATTCAATGGAACGCTCGGTCTATATTTACTATGTCTATGACTCTCCTGGTCTCTAGTCTTCTTAGATTTGATAAACGTTAACCTGAATATATAGTACTAGTACCACTCACTGCCGCGACATGGCGACCGCGCGTTAGCTTTCTCGTAAGTAAAAATCATCCCGTACTAGTGTAAGAGGCGAGTCGATATGATCCGACAGCGAGTTGTATGGATCATGGATAAACTTCAAGTCATGAGGTCTTGATAAGAAAAACCTGATCAGGCAATTTTAATTCTCGACGTTACATTTACGGTCAGGGTTCTATCAGGGCTGACTGATGAGTGCCTGATCATGCATTAAGGCATCCTTATTTAGGCCCTTCCTAGGACCCTACTAAAATTTCTGGTCGTGTACGTCATAACTATTCAAGCCTAAAAAGCGCTGGATTTGTCGCGCAATATCTAATATCCGCGACGTTACAAAGAGTATCTTTAGATTCGTCACGAACATTGTTTTTCTTTTTTAAAGATGTATCCTGTGTCAAAGCGACGCCTCTCGTATCTCGTTACGTTTCTTTACAAAACACATCGCGCGCTTTTGTACTCTTTGTCGATCCTGTTACACGGTTTTTTTCTAAAATCGCAGACTGCACTCCCGATTCCACGTTCATCGCGAAAAATGTACTTTCATTCTCACGCTCGGGTACACTTGTGTTTTACTGGATAAATAGAATACGATATCAAACGAACGTGCAATATGGGCGATTAAAAGTGCGGCGTGAATGTCACAAATTCGTCAGGAAACGTTACGAGCGACAAACAAATGATAAATGCGATTTATTTCCCTCCGGAATATTTTTGCAAGATTCTCCGCCGCGGGGCTATCCCGTTTTAACCGCGTCGCATAATTTTCGCGGTTGTAATTAGAGGTTCGCTTGTATAAATTGCGATATTGCGAAAGCACACAGTGCGCCGGACAATAGTTACACCGGGCGGAACTCTTGAATATTCACCGATCTCTTAATTTTGCTTTTTTTCCCCCGTTATCTCGTAACGCGTCGTTTGCATTCTCATTTGCATCTCATGATCGACCGGCAAAATTCGCGGCGCAATTCCGACGATCCGGCTGAGAATTGGTGTCACTTCGGCCGCAACGGAATATCTCGTTTCGATTTTAATGATTTCGATAATACGCAATTTTTCGCAATGCCAGCCGGCGCTGCGCACGCGGGGCGGTCTATCATTTTCAGACTTTTACTTCTAGTTTATCTCGTATTCGTCCGCGCGTTTGTATTCTATAGAGATATGGAGCACGCGTCACGCCGTGATTTAGCGGATGAGAATAATCTCAAGCTTTCCATTTCGGAGAAAGCATAGACTCCGTAATCGCATGTAGGTCGCTTAGAAAGGAGAATCAATGTTTATTTCGTTATGAGATATCATTCATTATCGCTTAACGAGAAAGTGTGTCTTCTAAATTTTATTTTTTTAGAGCGTTAACGACTTATTCGTTTTATGATATTCATGTAGGGAGAATGTTACTATTAATATTAAACAAAGAGTCGAGCAGAAGCTGTTATTTGTTCTTCAATATTACTTGTATACAAAAATTCTGCCTTTATCTTCTTACTAGAATAAATTATATCTGTAATTACACGATGAGACGAAACTTTTTCGCGCTAATTTAATTTCGGTCGTCGAATATTAAATTTTCCAATTGAAAGTAAGATCTTTCCGTTCAGAACTTTGAGGAGCTCTCATTCGTTTGTGATAACAATCGAATAATATAAAACTGGGACTTATATGGAATATACTGTGATATATACTTTGAATAACGATGTGCGCGACTGTCAACACGTTGTCGACAGTGGATGCGTACGGAGTGAGATATTCTCAAGTCGGTATTCGTCGTTACATACTAATCGGACTGAAGCCTCTACTGACATTCTATAAGCGGATTAATTACATAGAGAAGGAAGCCGCACTCAGTAAGCTGAAGCAGTAGTAGAGTCGTGCAAGCAATGCGCAAATATTGGAAATTAGGCGAGCATATGCAATGCATTTAAGTTGCAAGTCTCTAATAAATCACGTTACCTGAGTTCGCTCTGATTTTATTATGCTGTGAATATTAATAAAGCAGATTCCTTTCCATAGTGAAGAAATCTCGGAAGAAGTCTCTCTAATTGCTTTAACAGCAATATTACATTATTATATTGTTGTCGTAAATAAAAACATCCGATGATATGATTTAGAAATGCTCGTAAGATCGATCGTACAAGACAGCGGAATTTAAAAAGCGAGTTTTAATGTTAATCAACGTTAATGTATTAATACGCGGAAGACTTTCGAGGCGTCTCAAAAGGTGAGAGACTAATTTCCCGTCTTTCTCGTTGAATTAATTTGAGAGGCGCTACAGTTCGCTCGTCGGGGGACGCTGACCCCGGAGATAGATACGGCTTTCGTATCGCGGGGAAGAAGAGGAAGAAACAGAAAAAGACAAGTGGAAGAGGGCCCGGACTGTTCGCCAAGCAACAGCTGGCCCGTCACATCTCTCGGCCACGTTTCTTCACATACGAGGTGCCGCGAGTTGTTACCAACCGATTTATCAGAACCGGTCTGTCCTCCGCGTCTTCCTTTTTTCTCGCCGCGCCAAGACCGGTCCAATAGCACATTTCCCTTTCGTTGTCTCTACATTTCTCGCTTCCTCTTCAACACCCCAGATATCGTTCTATCTTTACCGGTTACTCGCGTCGTGTTAATGTCTTTGTTACGTTTATCGCGCCGAGTCAAGTCCCCTTTGATAGAGTCAAGTGGAACGAGAATTTAGTTTTTGTACGGACTAATGTCCGTGTTTCCACCAGTGTAGATTTACTTCAATCTCGGTTTACTTTAATCTTTTTCAAAAGGAACTAGAAAAGAACGAAAAATAATTATTAGCCCGCATTGGTGGAGATGGGCATAAGCGGGATTAATAGATACATTATTTTGAACATAAAGCACTTTGTAAACGTTATTATTACTTTACTTGCTACTCGCATTTTCTTAAAAATCTTTATTATTTACAATTTCTTTTAGATTTATAAGTTTTTATATTTTTAAATACAATTTTACAGGTACTTTCATTTTTAATTATACATTTGGAATTGCGTTTTACGGCCTCGTATTACCACAAGCTTCGTTTCAGAATAAAAATGTATTTTTACAACGATAAAATGTACTAACCACTGAAGAAAGGGAAAATATTAATTTTATATAATATATCAGGGGGACGTGATACTCATAGCGTATTTATTAAATATTTATTTAAATATATATTATTTGGAATTTCTTAATGTTGCTATGATATTTAAAACACTTAAAATTTAAAATATTTTTATTATAAAAAATTAAAATTAGATATCGTATTTTTTGATACTGAAAATTAAATTAGAGCCGGAATGACTTAAGCCATTCCATTCTAAATGCAGGCATAACAAAGTTATAGATAAGCACGTATCTGCGTTAATTTATTTGTTCGTACATTTTAGTCACGTTACTGCATTTTAGTAGTTCGCTTATCTTATATTTACGAAAGACAGACACAAGTGCGAGGAGAAGTTCGTCGGATCTGCGCATGCTGACCGCCTATGAAGCGTTTCACCGGCGTTATCGATTAAAATATGCTCGAAGGCGAGCTCTCCGCGGCGAGCGTATTTATGTTCATGATTTCCGCTACTTTGCAGAACGCACATTTTCTCTCCAAATATGCCGCGACATTCCCGCTTTGCAATTGACGAGGATAAGACGTTATAACGCGCGCACAGAGCTCCTCCTCCAAGTACGTAAAACTTGCCGCTGGAAAAGTTTTCTCATTCGCGTCGAGTAGTCACAATGCCAATAATTCGGACCAGTTCGCGTCTTCTCGAGCCAACGCGATTCCAAGTGCGAAGCGGCTTTGCGGTATTGTACAAGAAACACGCGAGGAGAACATAAAGTCTTGATTCGGCGAAATTCATCCGAATTCAGCGCTTCCGCGAAAGTCGAGCGCAACGAGATCGCATCTGAATTGCTTAAATCGTTTGATCCCTCCCGCAGTTAGGAGTTATCGTCTTTTAACGGTTTGTTCGACATTAGAGGAGTGAAGATAGACTGTACAGTTTACAGAATTAATATATATGTGAGAATTTATTTTATCCTTTTATAAAATATGATTCTCGTCTGGTGGAATGAAAAATTAATGAAAATAATGAAAGACAATGAACAAGAAACGGTGAAAAACGTGTGAGAAAATATTAACGGGAATGTAATTTCACCAACTTGACGGTCGTTGTTTTAAGTAACTTTCACGATTAATTTTCCATTCGCCCGTTTCTCTGTTACAGCTGCTTCTTATCGCGGCCCCGGCGAGGACGAGGACAAGAACTCGTACGCCGCACGAATCGCCTTTACCGGCAATTCCCGTATCTTGGGGCCGATCTGCATAGTTGTGGGCGCCCTTATGCTCGCGCTCGGCGTACTACTCTGCATGCTCACGAGACGGGCGAGGCGGAGGGAGCGCAGGGTGGGCTTCCACTGCCCACTTCACGGGGATTTCTACCCTCTGAGTCCGGTCCAAGGTATCAAGATGCTCGGTGAGTCGCTTTAAACGCCCGTTACGGGAAATTTTCTGTAGATAAGTGTTTCTCAGCTGATAAAAAAAAAATCTGCGATTATTTAGCGATGCTATAGTCTGTCATTGGTCGATCAATCGGGACTAATTTTTAAAAACTCGACTCCAAATTGATTTAAGTTGTTGTATTTTTTAATTTTAATCGCCTTGAATTATTTTTTATTTGAAATTTATTTTTCAATCATCTTCAATTTAAAATCACATTCAATTTAATTTTTAATTTACCTGCGTCTATTAAAATGCTTATTGTTCCTTTCAACGTAATTCTGGTAATAGTCTTTATACCAGAATTTACTCGAGAATTTGAAGAATTTTACGGCAACAGGAAGCTTCTTCGTTGTTTACTCTCCGCTGTTTTACTTCGTCATTATCGCAAACGCATCGACACAGTTCTCCAGACGAAGTAAGCTATTCCGCGTAAATATTGTCGCGTGATCGCCGAAACTCGTTTCGCCGGAGTCCCTGCGATGTCTCGAGATCGTTTGTTGCGTGCACTTATCCCTTCGTCCGCACGACGATAAATGCACCGGCAATTTCGATACCTCGAAGAGCGCTAAAACGCTCCCCGAGAGAAAAGATCTCTATGCTTTCCAACATGGCCGGTTATTATTGTCGTGTCACGCGATGCCATTACACCTTTTACAGATGTTCTGTCAAAATTGCAGCTAAGTGGTGCGATCCACTTTTTTTTTTTGCGAGAAATACGCGTCGCCATTACGTCTCTGATAATCAACGTTAGAGACTCAACGCGTGACGTTGGCTGGAATAATTGACTTCCGTTCGCTTCATTCGATTTTCGTTTTCGCTATTTTCGCCGATATTCTGACTTTATCTTATCATTTACTTAAGTCTCCGTGAATCTTCCATCACACGGGCGGTATCGTTGATCGTATTAACCGCTTGACACGTCGATAATTGATTTAGCTGTTCGTAATAACGAATTTATGGGACACCGCGCTATTTCGCGGGTTGGTTGTGCAGCACCGTCTTGGGAAACCTATCGGCCTATGTTATTTTAGCGTCGCGAACGTGCCAGTTCGTGCCAATTGCTTCGAATTCAGGACGAGGCTGGATCAGGCAGGGCGAGGAGTAGGGTAGCTAACTGGATTGTCGGAATTCAGGCTAATACGACTCTATCAGATTATTGCGTGGGTCGATCGCGCGCGTCGCGGATTGCTGCAAGTTTCCGCGTTCGATCGCCGTGAGATCGAGAGGCCACTTGGAGTCGCGCGATCGGCCGATCTTCGGCAAGGGGGATAAGTCTTTTTATCTTCAGGCCGTAGGCTCGGTAGACTCGCTGTACAGGGAAACTATGTCAAAACGTAACGAGAGTTATCGATTCGCTCGACTCCGAGAGATGGGCGGGTGAAATCTGGCGCGGGACGTTCAGATCACCGTCGGGCGAGTTTTATCAGTTTTACGTCGTGCATTGAGAGCGTCGCTCCATGCATACGGCTACTCCGAGATCGATGGACATTGCGGACTCGAGGGTCTGCATTTTTCAAGTCCCGGCGGCAGCGGGGCGTCAAAAATTCAGGAGGCTTTGGGAAGTTTAGAGCTCGCGCCCGGTCGCATCTTGACGGGGAGCGCGAACTTCTGAGAGAATTGTTGCCGCAACGCCCGCATGTGACGGTTTCTGCTGCTGCAGGCAGCAACTCGCGGCGGTGCAACGGTAATAAAAATTGCAGGGCGGTCTCTTCGCGCACGTATCTTCGGCCAGACACGGAGCAACCTTCACGTCTCGCAATAAACCTGAAAGCAGAATTGTTATGTGTTTCCGCTTAAAATCGTATTTTGCCGTGCAGTGGAAAGGTGATGCGTGAGCTACGTGAATTTATTCAAATTACTAAAAGTATTGCAATATATTATATCACGAGACATGGTAATGTATAAGCGTAGCTAAAACTGTGCGCGCGAGACCGACCGTGTAGTTTACGCGAGTTGACGGGCCCTCAGATTTTCGGGTCTCAACAACGGCTGATCCGATGGACTTCTAAGTGGACTCAATTCTAAGTGGACTATAGCTTGGGTTTGATTTGCATAATAAAAGTGTTGTTATTTTTCTCCTACGTGCCCCATGAGTGGAGGTATTGCGACGCAAAACACAGGATTTCCGATTTTTCATTTAAGAAACGTCGCCGTCGGACAAAATGGCGGTGTAACTTTCTAATTTTTCGACACCAGGGGCAGCAGTGATATAAGTTTACACGACGTAGGATTTTATTTTTAGGAAATAAAGGTAATATCAAGTATCTCGGCTACGCGTGGACATCTGTTAACGACGCGAGGAAACGTGCGCCCGGTTTGGTTAGCTCTCACTTCCCTGATCGGTTTCACCAAACGTCGTTTAACTTTAATCGTAGTTTGATTCATTCGTTTGTCTTTTTCTAAAGTAACGGTTGAAAAGAGAAAAAGATTGAATTAAGCTAAGCTTAAAGTTAAGCGACGTTGGTTGAAACCAGTGGGTCAATTCTGTATCTTACGCTGTAGTGAAAATGCTAGAAGTGAGTAGCTCTGTCTCTTTTTAACTGTCCCCGTAGAAAGAGACACAGCCACTCACTTCTAGCATTTACACTTTGTTGCAGGCCTGAATCTCTTTACCGCGCGTACATACGTTCTTACTTTAGCTTCAAGGTGGTTTTCCCGTTCGCTTCTACACAATGATTTATTCGGGTCGCAAAGCTCGGAACTCGATTGCCCGCTCGCAATTTCTTTCGCGGCGTAGCACGCAATAAAATCTTATTAGAGTCGAAGGTCGCTTCTGCGTACCCCCTTGCGCGGAACGTAACCGTGATTCATACTGTGCGGTTCGCCACAATTTTCAGCCTCGCCAGTGCGCGAAACCTGGAAAGCATTGTTCCACAAAGCAAGCCGACAGCCCGTTTCGCGAGAATTCTTTATTCCGCGACGTGCCGCCCGAAAATAGGCGAAACGAAGCAAGCGTGACGATTATTTTGAACTTGATCGTCTCCTTTTTACACGCAGCTCGCTAAGTGAAGCAAGTATCGCGAGTCGTAGGTCGATGAGATATCATCGATGTAAAGCGAAGCGCTGGAAGTCTGCTAATCGAATATGCGCACACTCGAGTGCAGCGGAAAACGCGGTGTCTACTGCTGATGATATCCCAGATTTCGCGAAGTTGCGTCGGCGTTCGCGGACGAGGAGGCTCATCACGTCGAGGAAATAAAGTTGTCATTGATGAGATTACAGGCATCGACCCTCGCGCGTTTTACGCAGTTTGCGGTCGTGTAACGCGTTTCATTATAACCAGAAGAATATTATTGTCGCCAGTAATTAATCAAACACACAGGAAGAAAAATTATTTAACGACTTTACTTACACTGGCTGGGTGGTTTAATTTAACGATTTATTCTAACGTGTCGACCATCTGGATTGTGGTCCTTTTCAAGGAAATATCTACAATTTGGAAAAACTTATTATTTATAAGCCGTTCGTATAACAATTGGCAGTACAGTCACCGAGACGAAATGAGATTCACAACTCTACACTTACATATATTAGTTAAAAATTATATTGTAAAAAAGATGTCGTCCGTCTCTGAGCTTTTTATCGTGAGATTTTATTTATTTTCCTGCTTTCCGAGAGATTCTGCCGATCACTTGACTCTTGACATTACTTGACTTCGCTCTTTGGAAATTCGAAACTTTCCACGAAGAGCTCTCCCCGAATCTTCTCCCTCTTTAATATTTCATTTCTCTCCTTTTTTAATCTGCACGCGCGCGTAATTGCTTAGTTACGCGAAAGAGATAATCACACGAGTGAAAATGCATTCGGAGGAGAACTCCAGCGGTAACAGCGTCGCGCGTATCTACGAGGGAAAGTTTAAAGAAAGATTGATTTCGCGCTGCCGAGGGGTC
The DNA here is from genome assembly GCF_000949405.1 of Vollenhovia emeryi. Lineage (NCBI taxonomy): Eukaryota > Metazoa > Arthropoda > Insecta > Hymenoptera > Formicidae > Vollenhovia > Vollenhovia emeryi. The sequence continues at coordinate 809,918 of NW_011967244.1, read as the reverse complement.
GGTCGTCTCGAGCGTTTTTCGCGCGCGCACGAGTTCCTCTGGGAAAAGGAGCGTTTTGCATCCAGGATCGCGCGGTGCGACGCGTTGCGTCCATTTAATTTCAGCCCGAGCGAACCACTACTCTTTTTCTCCCTCTTTGGTGCGCTCGTCGATTCAATCGCGTTCCTTTTCACGCGTCCCGCATTCTCGCTACATCCGGAGCCATCGCGCTACGTGTATACGCCGTAGGCATCTCATCGCGTACGTCAAAAGGCCTTGGGCTATTCTATCAAGGGCGGATTCTCTCGTCTCCCGTCTTCTTTCTGGCAGCGGTTGGATACATCCTTTGTACGGTCCTCGCGGGACTGATCTCTTTTCCACAAGTTTCACAGCGACAATGAACGCGACATCCTCACTTGAGTGTTCGGAGGCGTAGATGATCCAAAATAATCTTCTGATGTATACACAGAGAGAATTTTATCTTACAATTTGTTCTGTAAAAACTCTTATCAAAGTCTTTGAAATTTCATGTTATTCCACGATTACATGATTTTCCGAATAAATTTTAAAAGAAAATTCTCTTTGTGTGTGATGCTAGATGAACTATAGTTTTATTAATTTGAACTATAGCTTCTTTATCAATGCTCTGCCGTTTGGCGTTTTCAGATGTGAATTATGCGGTCATATCTTTCGAACAAGCACTTACGCGTTACTTTGCGCGAAGTGTAACACGAGATACCGCTTTCAGAACCATCGTCGTAATCTCAAGCACGGCGAGCACTCGTCGTGCGAAAACAGAAATCTCGTTCTCCACGGCGGCGCACGGTAATGACAGCCGCCGCCGAAGCTCCCGCTTTACGACGAGACGACAAAATTACGTCTAGCTCCGCGAAGCGTGGCTAAACACAGCTTGCCTCGCGGAAGAGGCCGTAGCGAAGAACGCGGGCAAGGGGTCCTCACTCGGGGATCCACAATCAGAGCGATGGCATGGAAAGCGTGACCGGCGACGCGCTTTTAAAATTTCCGCCCGCGAATAACACTAATTCGCGAACGCGCAACCGGAAATCAAGAGGGAAAATAGCGGGACAAAAGTGAACTCGCGTGGTCGGCGGCGTTGCGAATCTAGGCTCTGTAAATTCGTAAAGAAACGAAATTCGTCTCGTCGATACTTTCTCAGGGAAACACCACTGTGTTTCTCTTTCGTTATTGGGATCTTTGACTTGTGAAATAAATCTTGTAACAATGTGAACGTCGGAGAAAGCAGAGGAAAGTCCCCTATTACAAGATAGGCTTCTAATATGAGACAGCAGCTTTTCAACGTCCGAGTTCAATCACAATCGCAAGTTTTTTTCTCGCAACGATTACATAATCTAATAATTTTTCACTAAACAAATTTTATTCCAAGGGCAATAAATTTATGATGGAAGCAACAGACGATGCCTATTAATTTAGCAGAAACTCCGCTATCTCGTATTAAGAGTCTATCATGTAACAGGAGATTTTCCTCTAATAATTACGAATATTTTTACATAACGAGCTTTCGTGTTTTAATTAGGGAATGAATAATCGGCTCCAGATTGCTCGGAGAACATCCGTTAGCGAAGTTATCGGCGGGGCTCTGGTGCGCTCTGTATATTTTCCCAGACTGTTGGCAAGTTTGCTATCTTCCACGCTAACGCGGGTATCTCGAAGCGTTTGCGCTTCGACAAATTCATCTCGCCGCTGTCGGAAAATTCCCCGCAAATTCGATCTCCGCATGGCGCAAGCGGAGCGACTCCCGCGATAAGTTCGTACGCAATTTTCTTGCGAGAGCGTATGCGGCGATGCGTTAAGCCCTGCCAACGAGAGGCAGGAGGAGACGAAGAGTCTACGCTGCCGCCTGTAGCGATCTCTTCTCCGCCGTCGTCGTCGGAAATGAAGCGGAAAACCGGTGCTCATCGCCGCCGAATCGACTTCGCTCGGCGACGAGACCGATCTCGATCTAAATGTAAATTTGCCACGACGCGCGGCAGAGTCTTGCGAGCGAGCGCAGCCTTGGTGCATCGCGCCGCGAACGCAAATCGCATAATCGCGAACGCGTAGACGTCGGCGACGGGGCGGGAAGACCGAGTGACCGCGAGGTGAAATTCAATCGACATCCACAGGTCATTTCCGTGACGCAGTCGAGTGCATTTTTCATGCAGGATGATTCAATTGTGCGATACACCTGCCGCGAAGTATCGAAGCGGAGGATCGGACACAGTTTGCCACATATGCAACGTGCTCCGTATGAATAATTTATTTTCAAGTGTTTTCCCAGATTTCCGAGATTGTCGGACTTCCGTCGTTCTCGGTATAACCGATCCGTAAAATTCTTCGCGGGAATAGTAGCTTCGCAACGTATACCACTTTCAGGAAGAATGTAGACCGTTTCCTTTTTAAAGAAATTCGTGACCAAAATAATTTTTTAATTTAATTCTTTCTTATATCGATTTACGCTGCACCGTGCTAACTATACATCTTGCGAGACAAAAGCGATGGAGCGAAGGACCAGCCGTCATGAAAGACGCGAACGATCATTTGAGTAAGTGAGGCTGCATGAGACGATGCAATAATGATAACGCTAAGGTTGATGGCAGAGAACGATCCGTAAACGCTGAAGACTGTTTTAAGGCCTGTGTCCACGATGCTAGAACATGGTCCAAGTTCCAGCATCGTAGACACAGGCCTTTAGGCCTGGCTTCGCCAACGTTTAACTTTAAGCTTAGCTTAATTTGTTCTTTGTTTTTTTCCAATTGTTACTTTAGAAAGAGACAAACTTGCATAAACTAAGATTAAAGTTAAGCGACGTTTGGTGAAACCGGACCTTATAGTCGTAAACGTAAGGTAAGGCAGAGAAAAACGTAAGTCTTGTACAATAGCTCTTCACGGCTTACGTTTTCCTCTGTCTTACTTTAGGTCTACGACTAAGACAGTCTTAGTGCCTGATCAGAAAGAGTGTCGTAACCGTTTACGAGATTCCGTCGTAAGACGTAAGTTGGTGTCGGCGGAAGTCAACGCACAAAGAATTGCCGTAGACGCCTCGCAATGCGATGTAGGCCGGTTCTACATCGATCGTATCGTAGCGTCACAGGCGTCGCAAATCATAGATTCGACCAATCGACGTTGAATTAGTTCCAGTCTACGACCCTTGCGACACGACCAATGTGGACTAGACCGAATACGATGCGATATACGTCTACGACAATTCTTTGTGCGTTGACTTTCGACACCGACTTACGTCTTACGACGGAATCGTAAACGGTTACGACCATCTTTCTGCTTAGGCCCTAAAGGCCGAATCAGACTAGCAATTGCCAACACGGATTGAAGTGGGATTGGCGATTGACGAGTGTCCTCCAGCCAATGAGAGTCGATTAAATTGCTGGCTGCTTTGCTCTTATTGGCTAGAAAACAATTGCCAACCGCTGGCTGCTTTGCTCTCATTGGCTAGAAGACAGTCGTCACTCCAAGTCCAATCCGCGTCGACAATCGCTCGTCTGATTCGGTCTTAAGGCCGTCGACGTGGATTGCCGTTCGCGAAGCCGAGGTCGGCGGACGTTGCTGAACGTCGTCGACGGCAGTTTAGCAATAGCATTAGCGAGCTAGTTTGTACAGAACACGGCGAACTAGGTCGCGCAGGGTCCATGACATCTGCTGTCCTCGATCCTGCTCCTCTTCCTCCTTGCACGTCCGTACCTTGTCCCCCCCCCCCGTTTCCTGGATGTGGGTCTCCTTCGTTTTAACTCCTTTCTGCCTGTCCCTCTTAACGAATATACTGTGACGACGTCGGATAATGTCGTTATCGCGCTTCGCCCTCAGCCTAATTGCATTTCGTGTTTTACCGGCGTCCGTGAGCGTCGCTGATGATAAACGCGAGACGTTTATTATTATCGGGGAAGAGCCGGCGGAAAGCGCGGCTCTTGGACCCCCGCGAGGGCACTCTGCTCACAAACGACTGATTTGCGATTCCATTAGCTCTCAGTCACTCGTATTCTATTTCTGGTTTAACCGGTGGTATATAAACGACCAATGTCGTCTGAGGGAAGTAACGCAAATCTAGAAATTAAAGTTGTGAAAATAGAACCGTTTGAGTTTAATCCCGCAAGTGGGAGTCGAATTAAGTTTGTTTCAGACAAGCACCTTGATAAATATAGAGGTATAACGTGCAGACAACTAATTTTGGACTGTCATAAACAGGCCGCTGAATTAAATCGAGTAAAAATATAAGGGCCAATCAGAAGCCAAGAGCTTTTAGACTATAATTGACTTCTCTTAGGCTGTAACTAGCCCTTTCCGTTCCTATTGCGATCGTCGGGCCTTTCCAATTTGGTCTACCCAATATTAATTGTCGCGAAGTCACTGCTCTCTGGATGACTCATTCGAATTCACGAAACGAATACAACAAACTCACGCTATCCATTAATTTTCGGTAGATTGAGCCGGCGGATTGATGCGCAATACGTTTTTTTAGCGCGCAGTAACGCGATACTAACAAGAAACCGTGAAGAGATGAAAAAGAAAACGTACAAAGAGGCTGCCTGTTTTCAAGACACGATACCACCGGCCTGCGCGAGCTGTTTCGTAACCGTCTGGCGCGTGGAAAAATGTCATTCCGTTGTTTCAATATTCAAAATAATAAAGCGCGGGACACGGACGACGGACGGTGTCTCGCAATTTAGACGACAGATGTTGTAGCCGCGTTCTCAGGGCCGCGCCGTGTATAAACGTTGCGTCGATAGAATTGTTTCCTCCTATACCTCCACCTGCGTACCCGAGCACCCACGTACGCGACTTACCGTTTGACTTTCTCCGGTTCTTCAAGTATTGAAAGGTTTTCCGTAGGCGAGTAGAGAAAGAAAGAGAGAGAGAGAGAAAATGAGAGCTGTATGGCGACAAAGTGTTGGGGTACGAGGCAAACTGTGGCGGATGAATATAGCGGTCAGACGTTTCATCGACGTAGGTTTCCTGGTTAGTTATATTTATGCAAACTAGGTACTTTATTATTTTTTATATTAAAATGTATACAAATCGAGCATAAAATTGTATTGGAAGAAATAAAGGGGATAATAATATTAATATTAATAATAATATTACTGAGACAAATTTTAAATACTTATTCAATAAAAATATAATGCAAACTAATATTATTATTAATATTATTTCTTTTATTTCTTCCGATAAAATTGTATGCTCGATTATTTGGATATAACATTTTAATATAAAAAAATAGTAAAGTACCTAGTTTGTATAAATATTCAGTTTAGTTGGCGTCATTTGACGATATCATTACTATTACGAGAGAGAATCCCGAAAGGATCGATTATCCGTTTTGTGATATTAACCTTTGTGTCCACGACGTTAGATTTCGGTCCGAATTCTCAGTCCGAGAAATAGTGTATCCAATCATCTTGCAAATTTATGGAAAAACGGCTACATTAACGTAAATAGAAATTTTACAATTCGGACTTTGCATTGCAATATCTTCATTCATGGGGCACGTAGGAAAAAACTAAAAACACTTTTATTATGCAAGTGCGCTCAATCGAACCCAAGCTTTCGATTGAGCGCACTTAGAAGTTCATCGGATCAATCGTTGAGATCCGAAAATCTGAGGGCCTGTCAACTCGCGTACTCGCGTAAACTACGGTCGGTCTCGCGCGCGCGGTTCTAGCTACGCTTATACTTGGCGCGAGACATTACCGTGTCTCTTGATAATTTGCATTACACGTCGCTCTTTTCACTCGCGGGCTTTTCGGACAATGTAGAGGCGATATTTCTCCGGTAAAAATACGGGGAATCCAACGGCTGGATATAGAGGATTGAAGAACCTTCTCCCCCAAAAGAGCTGAGTTTTAAAAGCTAAAGTTAATAGAGAAAGTTTCTCTTTAGCTGGTACTGGATAGAGTATTTGATAATTTTTTTAATTTGCAGTTTAAATATAACGAATTTTCTCGGTAAAACGGACGGAGCGTAAAAATTTTGCGGAACTTTTCTACGAGGTTTCATTAAATTGAATAAACTAGGCTAATTAGACACACGTGAAAACGCGACTTTACGTACATTATTCATCACAATTTTATTTTACGTTTTCAATGTCTTTCATGATAATCGCATTTCATTAATTAAGCCGTCCTGACATTTTGTTAATTAGAATATTAATTGTAGCGTTGTAATTAAATTGCCGCATACAATACACACACGCCCACATATTCCGCGTTATTACGTTACTTTAGGAAGGTATTACCTGTGCCAGATTACACGATGCTACCTGCATGATAAGGCTATTGTACTAGACGATAAGCCATAATGCATCAGCGAATTTTATCCGTAAATGAAGGTCGGATAATCCGTGCATGAGGAAGCTTAAAAGAAGCTTATCGGCTCTTTTAATACGGCGGTAATAACAAAATAGCTTTCGAGTAACATTTGGAGTAAATTCTTCGAGAAAATAATATAAGGGAGAAACATTTTCCATATTTTTCATCGACAAAATATTTCACTAAATCTCGTAAATATCTTTCATGCATAAATTGATTCTACGAATGGCCTTCTCGAAACTGTTACCTTCAACCTTTCTCCGTGCTGTGTTCTCAATTATTCCACCAGGATTTTCAGCTTTCGATTCCATTTGCGCGCAAATGCGCGGCTGTTCCACGGAGAACGGGGTCGGCGGTCAGCATTGTGCCGCCCACCCTCGATCCCTCCGAAGGGCCGCATTAATTCCGTCGACGATCGAGCATATTTCGCAAATGGTTCGCGCGATTTATCAGATCGCCGTTTAAGCGCCGATTGATCTTCCGCGAGGACGCGCTCCGCCGCAACGCTCAGCCGTGCAATCGTCGAGTCTGATGGGATATTTTATTTCGCCGAAAGGTCAGGTTTATCGCGCGCAGGGGCACGCCAACCCCAGCGCGGTCGGAGATAACGGGGCAGGGGGGGAGAGGGTTGATTAATACGGCATGGCGCAGCGACGGGCGGATTTAGTCTTGGCCTTTGTGCCAAAAGTGGGTCGTCCTCACTTTTCGGCGATGCCCGGTCAGGCCAATTAAAACGCTGACCGCCGTCGGCCAAATCGGGGAGCAACACTACCTTCGCCTTCCTCCGACCTATTCCAATCAACCATGTCAGTCGGTTAAGTTAAAATGGTGTTATTTCGGTACTCTGTATATCTGCGGGCAGGCGCGTTGCAATTTATCCCCTCGACCATTTCTGCCCTGGATCTGTCGTACATATTACGTATTAGCGTCAACAATTCAACATTTAAGATGATAGACCCCTGATGAAGCTCTCATTAGGATTGGAAAAGGTCAGCTTTGAATTTATTGGCAAAAAAAAATCCCACGAAAACTGTGCCAAGTGTATGAAACGCGTAATAGATAAAGTATCACATAGAATTACGGAGAATCTTTTTCCATTCTTCCTTCGTTCTTTCCTATACTTTATAGGATAGATCTCGATGATATAAGTGGTCGAGACGTCCGACAATTTTAATTTTGGAATCGCCTCTGATGACCCCGGATTGAAATAACCGTCGCTTCTCTTCGATCGCTCAATTAAAGAGGAAAGGCGGTAAGTCACCGAGATACGTCCGCGGATACGTGGATGCTGGTAATCGATTGGCGGTTCGCCGCGAGTTTATTGAGATTCTGGACGTTGGTCAGGAACAAATCCCGGCGGACTGTCGTTTCCAGGCCTCGCCGTCTCTATCCTCCGCCTTCTCCTCGTCCTCCCACGACGAAACTCTGTACTCGAAGACCTCATCTCGGGACGAATATCGAACGGTTTTCCGATACTTTCGGCCTTTCGGATTGTGACTTCTTCCTCTCCTCTTATTGTCCGCGCGATTTGTACCGAGGACACGACGGCGCAATATCCAGTATTTCGCCGCCGTGTCATTCTTTTCTGCCATTGTCCGGCTTTACGAAGCCCGTGGAATTCTGACGGAAGCGAAGTGACGGCTATTGACTGCGAGATTAAGCGATCCTTTCGCGACGGCTATGCGACGTAAACATTCGTGCTCGTACGCCCTCACGCTCGCCGATAAATCGAATTTAGCTCGGGAGCCTTTGTCCAGTTGCCATAAAAATAATGAATGGCCGCGGGAGGATAAATTGAAATCGTTAAGCGCATGGGGTGGGGTAATAACTCGCTAGAATTAACAATTGTTGTCGGATCATTAAATCGTATTGGACGTTTATCTAGCAATGATCACGATAGGACTAATTTCGGTACTGAAACTCACGACTTGAAAGCCCTCTTGAAACCTTTTTAATCCCGCGTCGGCGCAGTCTTCGTTACCTAAAGAGATTTTTTATTTAATTTCCTGGATGGAAAAATTAATTTCTCCGGCACTAATCCCCGCAACCTTTCACCTTATACTCGTAATATTGGATGCTTGTGCTTAGGGAGTTCCGAGAAGGTAGAATTTCGTTTACTTTTCACGGTTTTTGGAGTTTCGATATTAAATGGTTTGCCAACTCGTTACAGAAAACGAGCTTCTATAGACAGTACGTCGTATTATTTCTGCAAATGTAAAAATATACGTGCGAGAGAGAGAGAGAAAGCAGGTGCTCGGATATCTGAAATAATATTTATCGGAAGATACCTTTTCCTAAATCATTTTATTCGCTCTGGCAATTGTAAAGTTATACCATCACATAAATATTTATCATCGATACTTGCTACATGAAATATTTTAATCGCAATAAAATAACTCTCGTGTTATCGTTATTGAAATCGTCGTCGAGGAATACAATTGTTACACACCCAGGAAAAGGATTCAGTTAGGCTAAACAAATGAGATATCAAATTTCTTTGAATCTACTCAATTTATATTTACTTCTACTCACTACACTGAGAGAAAAAATAGTCATTTTTACAAAAAAAATAGTCATTTTTGGAGCCAACCATATTTTTTATAATTCCTCCAACGTAAATTATGGTTGACCTAACAATGTGATAGTTCTCATAACCACAATATTGGTTGTCATAAACCAAAATATGGTTGGCTCCAAAAATGACTATTTTTTTTTCTCTCAGTGTACTGGAACATTTGCTAGATTTGAAGAAAGAGACATGAATTCTCTTAGAAATTCCAGTCTCAATGAAATACAATTTTAGTTAAGATAAGTCTTTTCTTTTTAATTAAATAAAAGTCTAGTATAGGGTCAAAATTTCCACAAATTTGTTTGCTTTCAAACTTTTTTCTGGGTGCACAGCATCATCTATTGACCGACTTCTCGCCCCGTGGGGAGTGTTGCGACATCCCCGCGCGATCGTGCATTTGGCAACGGCCGTAATTTTTTTTCGCGGCTCGTGCACGTACACCACGTACGAGCGTGTAGCTGGGAACGAAAACGTGGGCCGTGGGCTTTGTCGGTGCGCGCCGATCTCCATTGTTGGAAGACCGAATTGCAGAACCGAGCTCTCTCTGCGCGGATCCTCTCGAGTCGAGAGTCCAACCGCGTTACAAATTTCATGCTTGTACCTGCCCACCGCATTGCACCACGGCCCGAGCGGCTTCCTTCCTGTCTGAATTATCCAACGTTGACGTTGGAGGGCGGCTAGAATTTAATTGGCGAGAGACTGTGATCCCGGGAATGTCCAACGAGCATTCCTGAATTTCGAGCATAATAAATTTGGCAAATGTGCGTAGCAGGTCGTGACAGAGTCCAAAATCTCGAGAATATATTCTTTACATTTCTAATAGCGAACTCGGTTGCTCGCACTAGTGCGCGTTGAGTGCGCACCAAGGCCGGTATTCATAGTCAGATCTTCTATTCAAGACCGTCTTGAATTTATCTAAAGATGCTATATGGAACATTTCATTGACTACGGAGTATCTAAAGATGATCTTAAGACAGTCTTGAATATAAGATCTGATTATGAATGCCGGCCTCAGACTTCATTACAGTTAATTCTTATATTTGAGAATCGTTTTAAATACTTTTTAAGGCCTGTGTCCACGATGCTAGAACTTGGTCCAAGTCAGTCAGTAAAATAATCTATGTAGTATCCGTACGATCATTTTTACGGCTGAGTGGTTTTTGAACATGTATTTAAGGCGATCTTTAATAAGAATTAACTATGAACAAGTCTTATAATGCACTCGGTGCGTATTGGTGCACGCAACTGAATTCGCTGTAAGTTTCACATTCTTCGTCATTGATATCGAGTCTTCTTAAACGATGCTGACGTCGGGATATCGGTTAAATCTACCATACATTTTACAATTAGAGTGCATTTTCAAAATTTTCGGATTTTTTTTATTATAGAGGAAAATTCCTTATTATGGTGTAGGCTCCTCATATGAGACAGCGGAGTTTCTGCTAAATTAATAGGCGTCATCTGTTGATTCCACTAATTTATTGCCCTTGGAGTGAAATCTGTTTTTGTGGAAAATTGATTGTTAGATCGTGTAATCGTTGCGAAAAAAGATTTGTGATTGAATTTGGACGTTGAAAGCCTACTGTCTCATATCAGAATCGTATCGCATAATAGAAAACTTTCCTCTATATTTTTTTATATGCACAACGTTTAGCGCATTTAAAGATCCTTCCATCCGACCGTCAAGCAGTCACAGAAAAGAGGAGCAGAGATATTTCGCTCGTGACGGCATTTCAAATAATCGTGCCCCAACAGTACGAAGACGCGATCGCAATGTGGATCTCGGTTATCGATGACACGCGCCATTTAGAGTCCGCTATAGCAACTAGTGTCAAACGAAGAGCGGCTCTACTTGCCGTCTCTGTAGCGAAGATGCGATCGTTCGTCTGCTAATGTGTGTTCGGTTCCTATCTCCCGACGGAGATCTAAACGACTGAAAGAGAGAGATAGAGATTGAGAGAGAGAGAGAGAGAGAGACGGTCTATCGCTTCGTCAAATCGCCAACACGGTGCCGTGTATATTCAAATCGCGGTGGATTCGAAAGAGGTCGCGAAAGCTCCCCTTTGCATACTAAACGCCCGGCATTATCTCGACGCTGCACTAACGCTGCCAATACGGGAGGAGCGCAACGACACTCCGCCACGGTACGCACGATAGGCACACATGCCAGCATGATTATCTCATAATGGTTCCTGAATATCGAAGAAAGGTCACGCGACGGCCCGGAGAGCTTACGTTTCTTCCCGAAAACTTTCGTGGCAACAGGACTTTCGTCGATTTGCTGGCTAAATTTTCCTTCTTACACGGAGAGACTTTTCTCTTAAAATTTACCCTGAAAATCGTATGATCGTGAGACCACGTGGCACTTTGAAGAATTTTATGAGTCTTTTGACATTGTGCCATACATTTATTATAAAATTCTTCGAAATGCCGTGTTGTCCCACGATTACATAATTTTCAGGATAAATTTTGAAAGCACATTGTCACCGTGTACGTGCGAGAATTTACTGAAACTGGAATTGTCCAAGTTGACGATTTTCTTTTATAAACATTGATTAAACGATACTGAAGTATTTTATATTCTATATCTAATTTGCTTTTAAGCGGTGGAGCATTTTTAACGAATACCATAAAATACGTATATGCGTCTGTCATTTTATTCTCAGCTGTTGTGCACACGCAACTCAGAGTTAAGCGGCAAAGTTTGTATTTTCACAATCGCTAGATGAAACTTGTTAAAAAAGAGATAAAAGTTCCGGCTTATAATGACGTTGAGGTAGTTAAAAATATCAACAACTTTTTACCACGATACGCTTTTAGCCTCGAAATGTATTTTTGCGAGGCGTAATCTATTATAATCTGTTTATCATACGTGCAATGTTTCAAAGTACCGGATGACAGTGCAAAGGGAGTTTCTTTACAATCGGCATCAGTTTGAAATGAGATTATATTGCGTTATAGGAAAAAAAACTTACTTGAATGAAGCAATTTTATAGCAATTCAATCGAGAGAAATATATGCTTATTATTTAAGAATAATTTTCTTGAAAGGAAAGGAAACAATGTTGGATAGAAAATAACATATTTTCAAATCGAAGATTATAATGATAAAAATATTTTTATTGTCAAAATAATTACATGTATTCTTAAAGTGACAATTATAGTATTTAAATAAGACTGAAACATTATTGGAATGTGAGATTATTAAATGCTTCTGAGAGTTGCGTATATACAAAACAATGAATGTGTTAATTTGAGTATAATAATATAAGAGTTAATCTGACACTTATTTTTATCTGTGTATAAAATAAGGCTCATATATTTACGTGATCACTGTGATTAAAAACAAATTGGATTCGGTAGCGTAGAGTCATAGTTATTAAATCGAATTGTAAGCCACCGTGTGAACGTGGTTAGTGTTATATAATCTCACTTTGCCCTTAAGAAAGAGAACTGATTAATTGCTCGGTAACTGACAACATTGTATCAGTCCTTTCTCTCAAGGATGTTGAAACTTAACACGTCATACAATCGTGCCTTTGCCACCGGAAAGTTTATCTGAAATTTCTCAGGAGACCAGAACAACTCTCGAGACTAATCAGTCGAGCGATTTGCCGCCGATAGGTCCGCGTGCTTCAGCGGTGCATCGGGGTTTTGCGCTCGTGCCTAAAATAACCGGCGTGATGTGTGTTGTTTCAGGGGTATCTGGCAAGGACGTGAGCGGGTGGCCGAAGATCCCGTGTCTGAAAGGCCGCGCGTCCAGCAAAGGCGGAAGCGGCGCGGGAGGGCCGCACGCAGGTCCGCCGCAGTGTCCGCACTCAGTTTTGAGCAGCACCCGCAGCTCCGTGAGCAGCTCGCCTCTGAGCCCGTGCCCGACGCCCATGCCCTTCCTGGTGACCTCGGGCTCCGTCAGGTGAGTACGGCTCGTTCTCTGATACACGTCGTACACGTTGCCCGCTCGGTGACGTGCCTAATACCGCGATTCGATTTATTAACGCTGAGCTTGGCGAGACCGAGAGCTTTTGAACTGCGTTATAATAGAAAGTATAAATCACTACAAATGTCAACTGGCGCAAAAATAGGACGCGTCCGCGAAGTTTGGTATTGGGTCTTGGAAGCTCCGATCGCGCGCCGTGATATTTCCTTCGTGTTTTTCTTGTAAGTTCACCTTCCTCCTCTTCTACCGAACGTAGAGCTACTTGCCGCGTGGTTGTCGCGAGTGAAGCTAAATCTAACTCGAGTTCCTCATTAAAGAAACATGGCGAGAGGCAATTAGCGATGCTAAAGGTCCTCTGCAATTACGTAAATTCGCAGAACATTACTAAGTTCCGTTTTCGACATAACAACGGCACTGGTTGTCGTTCGCGTAAAGGCCACGTCCACTCGAAATAGGTTTTATGTATATTTTATCAGACATTATATCCAGCCGTGAGACAAACATAGCTCGGTAGTGTAAGCCGGCAGTAGTCGACGTACGTTTTAATTCATTGCTGATCTATTGTAATTTCTTACTACGTACGTCAATCGTCATATTGATTCCATCATTTCCATCTAGCGTGACTGATGAGACGTAATAACTTTTCTATGACTCATTGTCAGTCGTGAGAAAGAAGATCATGCCGGTAAAACATTTTGCGTTCACTGTAAGTCACGCTTGATAATCCGTTTGTCAATAATTTAATAAATTCATAATTATGTAACATTTAACCGACCGTCTTGAGCAATGAATTTGAAGAATTGTTTTTCCGCGATATTGAATTTATTTATTCAACAATTTCCTTTTTTCCTCTGAAATCAAAATAATTACAGCAGCGTCGCTGCATTTGATATTAGGGTAATTTCGCATGATAATCGATAAAAGTATGGTGATTAAGACTTCCTCCAGTAGTAATTTTGCTCTTAGACATTAACGAGTTGTTAACTTTTAATTGCGATCTTCTGCACTCGCTATAACAGTTATTTCCGCCATAATGATTTTCATCAATATATTGTTAGTGCGAGTCAGCGGAAACTTCTTAATGTCACCTCGTTGTGAGAACTTGGCGAAACTAATATTGTGCTTTTATACTTGCAAATTTTTTATATAAATGCATAGAGCTAAATTTTGAAGCAGTAACCTTAAAATGTTCTATATAGAAAGTACGAAATTATCATAGTGATGTACATACGAGGTTTCCTGGTTGCCCTCTCGTCTTTTTTTATGCGACTAAAATATTCTACGCTGTTTAAGGTTAAGCCGTTAAAGTGATGCAAAACAGCGGGATAAGTGCGCTATAATTTTACGATGCATTTCTGCCGACTCATAAATTGGAACAAACATATTACAGTAGATAAATAGAATAAGAACGGGAGGCAGAGAGAGAGAGAGAGAGAGAGAGTGCGCTCTTCTCTAGTGCGATGTATGAGCCGTCGTTAATCGCGTAGGGATTAATCGCTGAAGGGACGAAGCTGTTTTGCTCGGAGTTATCAACTTTCACAAAACTTGCTGTTCAGCTTACGCGAAGTTTCGAATATTCTCTCCAAAGATGGTGTGCTTTTAATCTCAAAACGCATTAGTTGTGTCTACGTACGTGGCTAAACAAATGGATTTTAATTTTTTAATGTACAAATGTAAATCCGCGCCTCCGTCGCGAGTTAAACTTTTTCGTTCACGACGGAGATTTTTCCGAGAGACCTTCGTCTAACGGATACCGCTTCGCGCGCACGAGAGAGAGAGAGAGAGAGAGAGAGAGAGACAGTCGGTCTTTCCGAAAAGTTCGCGAATTTAGCGGATGTGAACGGAATAGCGAGTTTGTCGGATATAACTTCGACATCCTGACATGCCCGGTCGGGTCTGAATGAATAATTCATGGCGTCTCTCAAAGCATTCAGGGCCCCTGCTGCAATATCGATAACCATCCACTTTGATCAACTATTTCCCGTCCTGTCGTCCGATAATCGTTTCGCGAATTCCCGCGGCACGAAAGCGAGACACGTCGAAATCCATCGCGGATAAGCAGGCTGGCTTCGTCCATTAGCTCTCTACACGATGATAAATGTTTCTATGCGCTTCTTATGCATTTTATTTTACCTTTGCCCGCACTTATACGAAGTATTTGTTTTCAAACCGATTTAATAATTTTAATCAATTTGAAAGATTTTCTGTTTAACCGTAAATAATGAAATCTGTAATAGCTTTCTGCGAGTCTCAAAATACACACACGGTAAGAAGTAAAGTGCTTTATTTAGTTCCACATAAATAGATTTTAATTCCGTACAATTTTAATTTTAGAATTTAATTGTCGAAATATTCAACGTTGAAAACGTAAAAACGGCGGAACATTTTTCGCGAAGCGAGGGGAAAAAAACAGATTAGTCAGACTTGATTCCGTTTAATCAATGACGTGATACATGTTTTTTTCCCGAAAAAAAAAACTGATATTTTTGAGGACATCGCTCATTTCCTACATATCTTACGTGTCAATCGCGTTTGGTGAAATTGTACGAAGAAATCTCTTATGCCGGTCACGCTCGTGGTCGCGTTTTAATCCTTAAAATAGTCGCGGCTCTTAGTAGAACGTGGGACAAGAACGAGACGTTCTTTTCGCGTCGGCGAAGGGCACAGATGTCTCGCGTGTAAAGGCAAATTGAGCGCGTAGGTGTGTCTATAGACCACCCTATCGAACTTATCGATTAGCTCTTTGCTCTCAAATTCAGGGGGCTTTTCGTCACTTGACAAATGTTAACGGCGCGACGAGGGAGAGGCAGAAAGAGGGCGGGGAGAGATGGCTCGTGTATGAAAGCCATATATCTGTTATAAGCCGTAATACGCGCGCGGGTTTTTTCACATGTCAGCCTGTAGATTTTTCCCGGCTCTCTCTCTCTCTCTCTCTCGCTCTCGCTCTCGCTCTCGCTCTCGCTCTCGCTCTCTCGGATCTCTCGTTTATATGGGAAGTGCGGAATCCATGCGTTACGCATTTTCGATGAAAAATATCCACGGCTCCTTTTTTTTTACATCGGCGACAGGAAGCTAATCGCGTTTCGACACAAAGGCGAGTCAGTTCTCCACGCGAGTCGGAGCATTTGTAACGTTTTTTTCCTCTCAAAGGCATGTGTGATCGAAGTTGGACTTAATAACGCGTTTCGGCGCGTACGAATGCGAGGGTGATTAACGTCTTGCGTGTGGCATTAATCACGGCTTCGTAACGATCCGGTAGAACCTTGCTCGGCGCAACCAAGTGTAAAGTTCTCTAAGAGCCATTAGAAAAAAAGTAGACGCGTCATCCCGCGATCATTAGGCGTATTTAATCGGCGGCTGACATACCCGAGCAAATTGTAGCGTGTACCGAGATCGCGTGTACTCGCGAGTGTCGGGAGTTTCTCGCTCGCTCTGCTTATCCTTTACGAATTTAACAGATTTCTCAAAATTTTCGCACACCAATGTTTTTTTCGCACGTAAGATAAAATAAGATAATAAAATAAAGTAATGCCCGCTGGGCATTAGTGGGCGTTGGTGCACGAGATTTTGGTCAGCGGTTTCCCCCTCGCATTTCTCCCAAAGACCGTCGCACGGTTTCACGTTACTCAAGAAAGCTGTAGCGCCGAACGTTTCTGCGATAATTTGGACGATTTCAAAGATTACGCGGGAACTTGGGAGAATTGGTTTACCTCTCCGAGGGACCGCTTCATCTCCCGGAATCTACATTCGCGCAAAGTTTCAAATCTGCTCGAGTTCACGGGTCGCCGAACTTCTCTTGTTAGTCTACCGTTGGTCCGAGCCCCTCGGATAAGTGATTCGCTTGTATTCCGCAAACGTAAGAACAAAGTTGAGTCACACTCGGTGACACCGTTCGGGGAAGAGGAGGGGGAGAGAACTTGGGGAAAGGGTTAAGACAGACGAGCCGCTCCGTGGGCTCCGTGGACAGCCTAATTGGCAATTAACCGATGTCCATGTTCCAGTAGCGGCATGGTGCAAAGCGTTGGGGCCAATCTATCGCCGGACCAAACGTTCGGATCGATCCGGTCGCTCTCGGTGACGAGGGAAGTCGCCAGCTTCCCCCTATCGCGAACGCCCACGCCGCCCCCGCAGCACAGGTAGGTAAATTCCGTTCATTTTACTTGATTCCGATGCGCCAAACAAAATACCGAAATAAATTGGGCGCCCCCGCAAAAAAAGCGGCTCCTAATTGGAGTAAATGGAAATTGGCGACGCGAAAATTATTTATTTGGGCTACATAATGGTACAATAAATCAATACGAGTTGACAAATTCCGACGAGATTCCAACGGTTCCATTTGTTCGCTCGTCAATGATAAAGGTAGCAATTTAGTCGATAAAATGCATGAATTGTCCGCCATTGTTCTTTAACCCGCACAGTCCATGAGATCGGCAGGTCTCGTTTTATTTCTTTAGAAAGACTAAATTTCCTATTATAAGAAATCTAAATTAAATCAATTCGAAAATCCTAACTGCGAATAGATGCAAAAGAAAAGCTCAAGTTACCCAGAGCGAGCTTATCTGAAATTTCAATTACTAGAAGCCCAAATTAGATCAATAAATACACATCACATCTTGTAACAAATTAAAAAGTCCTGGCGAGTAGATGAGAACGAAAGGCTCGAGTTACCTGGAGCGAGCTTATCTACTCTCTAAGAGTCAATCAGTGGATCGTCACTGGGACCAGTGAATATTCACCGGTTCACAGTGACGATACTGACCGATTCGCAATGCGCTGGTTGACTTTTAGAGAGTAAGAGCGCACGAGACACATTTATCTTACGGACCCGACGGGTCGCCGCGAGGCGAACGCACGCGTACTCACGAGACGAATGGCGGTGGTCGTTGCAGACCGTCGGCAGTCTTGGCGACAAACCCCGAGGAGCTGGTGGGCGTCGGTAGCCCCATGAGGGAGGCCTCACCCAGGCCGGAGGTGCGCGTGGTCGCGCCGTCACATCGGCCGACGTCCGCCCTGGCCGCGACGAACGCCGGCCACCACGCCGTCTCCACGGCGAGCCGCAAATCCGTCAGCATACTGCTACCCGAGCAGAACAGTGGATGACAGCAACAACAGCAACAGCAGCTGCTGCAGCAGCAGCAGCAGCAGCAGCAACACGGCTTCGTGCACCGTTGCGACGAGCAGCCGCTCTCGATCTGAGGAGCGTCTCACTCGTCGGCGAGAGGACGCGGTGATGATGAGGACTACTCGCGTCTCGCGTTACACGCCGATCCGATTCGGGTAACTGAGAATTAATTGATCTCGTCGCGCGTCTCGGGCACGGTCTCCGCGTGTACCGGTGCGCCGGGTAAAACCTGACGGAGGCGAGTGATTGATGGCTGGTTAACGTCGATTAACGTCAATCGCGCGAGTCCGACCGGACTCTACCGTATTGAGAGCCCCGGCCGCTTTAGATCGCAATCGACGGGGAGATCCAACCCCCGAGGGGTTGGACTATCCGTCGACATTGGGAAACAGGGGACCTCGCGATGGCGGCCATCGCTTTTTTGTCGCTTGATTAACGACACTCCGCGCGCACCGATACTCCAATCGATCGTGAATCATCATTGCTTATACGGAGGCACTGCCCGATGGTATCTCGGATCAGAAACCGTGCCCGGTGTCTCCGCAGTCCAATGCTCGATGGGCAAATTACATCGCGCAGGCTTATTACGTAATTGAAAAAAAAAATTAATCGCTGGGAATTTCCCAGCGCTGTACAATAGGATTCGAGAGGTGGGAGGCGACGATTGAAAAATTGTGCGTTTCCAAGCCGCGGTGAATCGATCGCGCCTCGGTTCATACCTGCTGCATCATTCGAGCGCTATTGTGCATTATTAATAATGTAGAGAAGTACACAGCGCGCGCTACTGATTAGAGGTGCTATTTGACACGCATGTCTTAATCTTCGAAAATTGCACGTTCGCGTGCATCGCGGTGCAAAACGGATGTGCTGCGTGAATGGAAATCTACCAAGTGGATAAAAATATCAAACTACGGTTTAAGAATTCATCTTTTGCCTGGAAAGCAAATAAAAAATGAATTTTCATTCGAGAAAACCGGTACACTGATACGCGTTCGTACCACGTCGCTCGTTATTTAATTAAAAGCACGTCGGTGTTTATTTTATACGTAACGAAATTCGCGTGTTTTGCCATAGGAAGAAAAACCCATTTTGCAAAGTAGACTTGATTCGCGGCGCTTTTAAAGTCGATGCCGCGATGGGGCGAGTTGGGTAACATTTTCTTTTTAACAAAATCAAAATATTAGCAGTTGTAACAAAAATACGCAAGTATCTGCGCGTATCGAATTTTTCAAACATCGTTATCTCTCGCACGAAAGCGAAAAGGAACAAATACCTGAGCTGTTACTTTGAATAATTTTTCTAATAAGGAAGAAGCTATAATTTATTTATTATATTATATAATTATATATATTATATAATATAATATAATAATATATTAGACAGATTATTCTGTGTTACAAGAACTGAGTTACAAATCGTTAATGTTTACCTCGCATTTAATCGCGAGATCGTAAACTTGCGCGCGTGTTCGCGAATTAGTACCGCGCGCGAACATTGTTTGCCTCTTCGCGCATTAAGGACCATTCTCAGCGGTACGTGGCGTCCCTCCCTCGCGCATCGAAAGGGCTAACGTATGGCAGGGAGACACCCAGCACGGTTTCGCACTATCAGCGCATTAATTAAGTCTCAGTTATTCTCGACTCGCGTCGAGCGATGCGCCTTCCTATTTACACTACCGTCAAGCTCCACCGTCTCGAACGTTTACAATCCCGGTAGATATTCGTCGCAACGGGGCGCGTTTCTGGCCAAAAGTAGTCCTTAAGGTATCCTCGCGCGATTCATCCCGTCTCCTCCGAGACATCAGACACGATCCATCGAAGTGAGAGAGGTCGAGATCAATCCGAGTCCCCTCCTCCCTCGTGCTTTCGCTCCTCTGTAGCCCTCCTGTGCTGAAACGGTTCGTTAGATCGCGAATTATTAGATTTGTCGCAGCAGCACTTTAGGATCAGTGAAAATATTATATTTTGCACATTGTTTGTGATTACATCAGTTTATTCCGCAATCTGGAGGTTCAATTTATCTGAAATTTCTCGTTAGCGACGTAAAATAGAAGAGTATTGACTAGGAGTATCCTAAATCGCATTTATCAGCGTAGGCGCTGTGTATTCACAGCCCCTTAAATCTATCCGCTGACTCAACTTTCGAGAACGATCCTTGGTATTGGAGGCTGAGAGGACAATCCTCTCTCTCTCTCTTTCTTTCTCTCTCGCGGCCGAATCTTCGATATCGGTCACGAGAATCGATATCGTGCAAATTCCCGGTTGATTCAGGTAGGTAAATACGTTAACTAAATAGATAAACCGTATGACGCTGCGGCAGATGTTTAAAGCTCGCCTAGACTGGCCGATAGGATTTTCGGTCCAATTCGCGCGGAATCGAGGTGACGTTCTTATTTTTAATCCAGACGGATTACCTCCCACCTGGTTCATCTGATTCAACGAGAAACACCTCACCGGCACTTATGTTAGACAATACAGGCTCCCCGTGCGATCTAGCACGACAGTTCAGCCCTTTTTCCTCGATACTGGCTTGAAAATAAATTAGCTTTCGTGACAACTTGTCACAACTTTCGAAAATCCGTTTAGTTTTAAAATATGATAGCGATCATAACTTAGAGAAACTGTGTCATATTTCATATTAATTTGAGAAACGACGTGAATTATTTCTTGCGGTTGAATGTCACTATTAAAATTCAATATAGGGTCATTTATCACTTGAAATGCCACTGGCGAACATTGGTTTCTGCGCGATCGTAAATAACTTACGTAATTTCTGAAATGAGAAACGCATGTCTGGAGACTGAAAAGTTATTAATTCTGCATAAGTATCGGCATCTCCGGGAAAGAATTCTTCGAAGTATCGACTAGGTTGAGAGTCAGGACGTAAAGTAATTAGCGGAATGACTGTAACCATTGACAATCTATCGTAGAAGATATTCGCGTTGCTAAATCTCGTGGGAAGAGACAGCGGGAGAAAGATTTCGGGAATACTTGAGTGAATTAGGAGACCGAAGTTTGATAGATCGGCGAGGAATCGGGACGACTGAAAAAATTGAAGTGATGGAGGTGCAAAAAAAGCGGCAGTTCTGCAGCAGTAAGTCCTGTACGTGTTAAAGCGACGGCGTATGATCTTCAGATTTTGAAAGAATCGATTTAGCTATAATGACAAATCTCTGTATTTTATTTTTCTGTCGCACGCAGAAATAAAACATTTATTTGTGATTCGGGCGACGTTACCGGTTGGATTCGTAACGTTTGGAAATTGATTTCTCAGTTTTAATATAGTAAATATTTTACTTTCGGCTCCCTCGCAGAATGTGTGTCAAACACGAAATTGAGGTTGTTTCCAGTTGAGCTATCAAAGCCGGTACGTTTCATTCAAGATAATTTATTATGTACGATCTGTTTTTTGATAAGCTCTGTTAAATTCTCCGTTACTGCTTGCTACAATATCTACAGGCCTTTCTGTTCCACATGACGAATTCGAACACGACAATCAATGAATCGCGAAGCGTCGTTCCATCGAGACGTTTCTATTTCAGTAGATCGCGAACTCGCTAAAGTCATCGGAATTTTGAATTTTGCACATACCGCCAACTCTGTCATTCTCAAATGTCGACTTTTCCCTCCCGAAACCCGCAATTGGATCGAGCACGCTTCGTAAAAAGATGGTCGATGTCAAAGGGACGCTTTATTATCTCGATAACAAGGCGAAGAGCGAAATTCTTCTCGCGCTGCTGGTGTTTCGCGATGAGAAGCAAGACGAGCGCAGGTTCTAACGAGTAACACGATCCTTAACACGACGCTGGCCCACGGCAATCGGATTAAGTGCTTTCGATGGAATTGACCGAAACTGGATACGGGGTTTTTGTGACGCTAATTAACACGTATCGTTCTGAGTATTCGCGAAAGATTGCGCGGCAACTGGAAATACGAGCTTTATTACGAGAGGGGGCAAATACTCTGCAGTGAATATCACGTGCACGTTTTATCATTAATTATAAATTTGGAAAATCCAATTAAATGGAGATTACATTTAAGATTATGTTACAAAATAATAGAGGAATCGAAATAATCTAGTAAAAATGGGGAGAAATGTATGTATATATTAATATTTTTTCAATAATTTTATTGAAAAATCGCTCTTTTTTTTTACTGCTCAACGGTGGACGAGCTCTTTTCAGAATAAGAGCAATTCGATTTTGCATGTACGCACGAAGGAATCGCTGATGCCTTGCCAGACGAATTTGTGCACGTATCAACACATTTATACCTTTTGCATAATACATACCTGGGAAATGTATGTGTGTTCTATCTAAATACGGGAAGGCATCGGTGATTCCTAGTGTACGTCCTAATCGCGGCTAAGTTTAGAGGCATAAAACCATCGTCGGCTGAGCGATATCTGTTAAGAGGCGTCCCGATGGCACTTCGTAGAATGGTGCTAGGTGGAATACCAGGTGAATTTGCGTTGATGAGTAAATCTTATCGTAGGAGAAACGGTGGGTACTAATTGCAGTAGCATATTTAAGGTAAGCGTAGTCCTTAAGGTAAACACACACGCGTTTATGCTCATAACTTTCTGCTTGCTCGACGACGCCACGATCGATCCTCGATGAACCGCGGACTCGATACCCTCCTCGAGCAGGCAGCCGAGATTTTAAGTAAGACTCTAGTCCTGTAAATACGTAGATAGACAAAGATATCGGTCGAGAAGCGTGTGACGAGGTCAGGTACCTGCCGAGCTCGTCTCACGCTTATGATTGTATCGGCGAGGATGAGATATCGCAGATGTACGCGCTTTATGAGCTTACGATTGTACCGAGAGAAAAGGATATTGTTAACTCTTTGGGATACGTTGGTACAAAGTACAGGAATTTACTATTTGAATTGTTATTTTATATGGAAAAGATTGAGGGGAAAATGTTAAAAGTCGATCTTTTGTACCTTTTAGTTTAGATACACTACGTAGTTTAGTTCACTACGTAATTTATTTTGTAGCCAGTGCAAAAATCAGCTCGAAGAGTTAACAAATGGATGTATGCGCTTCTGTCCATCCAGACGAGTCGGAGCTGTGAATTGCGAAATCGCTCACGAAACGGTATGTCGATGTTACTCCTCCGGAAACTCCGGGCCAGCCACCAGGATTTAATTATAAACGTCGTTTGTCCGTTATTTGAATAACGAAGATTAATACGGCGCAGATGGTGGGCGATCGGTATATCGATTATCGAAACCGCCGGGGCGGATAAACTCGTGAACTTTCGCCAGTCCGCAATTTCGACTCTGTTCGGGGCTTCAAAAAGTATACGGTGCATAATCCGGAGATCCGCCTACGCGCTCCAGCGTCAACGACGTGCTAATTACTCCCCGGGTTTGATCGAGGACCACCTGGGAATTGAGTGACCGTCGGCCGAAACGTCACCAGCGTTTCGCCGACAACTCGAAGCGGACGCGCGCTTGAGTTTTCTGGATATATTCGACAATATATTTACATTAATCGTAACGGTCTAGTACGCATACACGTGTATGTAGCTCACTCAATAGCATTTGTTCGTGCTCTGTCGTAGGATAATGGCTGGAGGTGAAAGAGATATCGCGCGGGCGAATAATCGCGCAGGCGGTTCGTCGAAATCATTTCATTCACGCGAGCGAGAACGAGTAGAATCGGCGGTTGACGCCGCCCGTCTCGAGGCTGGCGTAAATCGAATTCCCAAAGAGATTATAATCTCGGCTGTCGCGTTTTAAACTTTCGATTCTCAGATCGGACCATCTGGAGAGCCACCGGCTACGGGTGTAATCTAATCCGGTGTAACGGTACTCGCTCGAGATGACGTCGATAGGATTTTCAGGATTTGATTTATGCCACCGTCGTGATATGCGGCCCTAAGTCACGATATGTAAGACGAGGGAAGCGTGTGCCAAAAAGTAGGACAAATTTCTCTTGCGGGACGAAACGACGCTCGCGTATCTTTTTTCCTCTGTTTTGCTCCATTTCGTTCCACTGTTCCACTTTTGGCAGCCTAGATATGGCATCTGGAATGTAACGCAATATCGCTGAAAATGAAATCACAATTGGACGGATTCCAGGACGTTTCCCCGAGAATCTCGTCGATGCCGGTCCAATGTCTTCGAGATGGAACCGTGGGACCGAATGGGCTGAGCTCGCGAAGAACTCGTGAGAGAGACACTTGTGTGGGAAATTTGTCGAGAGCGATGCTTTTTTTCACTATTGAAAGATTCGGCTCAGCAGTGGAGACGAGGCTCCTTTCAGAATAAGAGGGAATCAATCTCGCACGTACGTCTTAATCGTGGAATTAGGTTTGACGGAAAGTTGAGATTAATTTTCCCGGATCCCGAAAAGGGCTCGTTTGGCCGTTGTTCCGCCCAAAGCCTTCGATCACTTCGGCGGCACGGGTCAGGTCGAGTCGTTTGCTATGCTCAAGTTTCAATAGACGGACTCGGTCCCCGCATTCTCGCTCCGTTCTCCTCCGATCGGTCGACTTGTTTTATTCTCGCGAACGGTGTTAATTTCCGAGCAGCGTGATTCGAAACGAATTGCTTCAACGTCGGCGAGGCTCAAGGTCGGAAATTAACGCGACTCTCGTCGCGCTTCGTCGACGCATCCTTCCCCCGGATGGCGGAGAGTGCATTCTCACGTTGGGGTAGGTGATGGCAGAACTTCGGTTACGTAGATAAGGGTGATACGTTTTTTTTTCTTCTTTAGGCAAATTGTGATAGACCGCGTAGGCACGTAAGCCATAAGATTGACTATACTAATTACGATTTTGATTCTCACTTATACGAAGCCGATAAGCGAGCAAGTTTGCAGGGGTGCAGTTAGCCGCAGGCGATTCGCGGTAAACTTACCGTGCCGCGACTAGAGCTGCAATTTCTCTGCGATCTAGTGACGAATTCGAGATAACGCCCTTCCCTCTTGCTCTCGTAATTTCTCAGCTCGCGACGCTGTAACGCGAAAGCGAGCGAAATCCGCTTAAAAAATCGGCATTAAAGCTGGAAAATGAATAGAAATTTTTATAAGGAATAAATAATCGTTGCAAGTCTAAATTCTTTTACCCAGAGGGAGACAAAAAATTGTGTAACAGTGCAATTACCTGAAATTATCCTCGTTCACGGAAGATTAAGCGACCGTTGCTTGCCCGAGTCTAACGGTGTATCCGTGAAAACGATCTGGCAAACAGGTGAACCGCACTCGTCCGACTCTTGCTTGCCTAAAGGCTTCGCGTGACATAGACGTAAGTGTACGACAGACGTATCGTCAAAGTCGAATCGAGTCCTTCCGGCGGGACTCGCGCGGCTCGCATTCACGATACTCCTACGATATATACATAATTATATATATATATATATATATATATAATTATAGCCAAGGTAAAATTTACGACACATCAGGATGAGTTTTATAGCTGTTGATTATAAAGAGGCTGATTAAGTTTAGATATCGTTCCAGTGTACTCGATACATTTGATATAACGCAGTTAAAGATATTCGTATAGTAGACACTCGCGTTACTATTATTATCATCATCATCATCATCATCATCATCACCGTAGTTAAGATGAATATCCGATAATTTTGTCCCGTTTCTTAGGCGCGTTCGACGCGATGCTGACGCCACGACGAATAGAGAATAAACGGAGTATCGTTAGAATAGAACGACTCATCACCTGTTACGATTAAAATTGGATAATGTAGGTATCATTGCCATTATATGAGTCATCGACTCCGCAATCTCCGTGGCTTATGTAAATTGAGACAAGACTATCTATCGCAAGGAAACGATCGGGAAACGATGTACCGAAAAGGACAATTTAAAATCTCTACAGAAATCGATACACGTAGGCCATTGGATACAGCGAGAATTTAATTTTGCGGGCTCGCCGCGACGGAATTCCGCAGCAGCCGGCGCGGTTTTACATTTACACTCGTGGGTCGACGGCAATAAAAGGTAGCAGTTATGGCCTATAACGCGCGCGTAGAGGCACACCCAACCGTGTGTCGCACGCGAGGTGCCGCGGACATACGATCATTTCCGTCGCGGCGCGTTGCCAGACGTCGGACCGAGCGACATTCGTCCCGCGAGAGGACGAAAAGCTCCCTCGAGGAGAGTGACTTTTTTTTATATCGAACTGTCGATCGGTTCAACGTCGTTCGACGCGCTCTTCGCTCCCGGGATGCGCTTGATTGGTGGGACCTGAGCAGAATGGCTGTCTTGCACTCTTGAGACATACAACAGTTATTGCGCGTCACCTCAAGACACAGGCTTAAAATATAAAACATTGTCTTAAGAGTATACACTGCAAGACAGCCCTTCCGCTTAAGCCCGTGCCCATTCGGCCAAGTGTCGTTCTCCGCCGCGAGCGGAAGCGCGCATCGGGAGAGCAACGGAGCGACGAGCGATCGGCGGCGTCGCGCTCGCGAGGCGAACGCGAACGAGGCGGACGTTTGAATATCCCCACAGGCATTTTAACGTTTTAAGCGAGACCCAATTAGCATTAGTGAGAATCGTTACGTCTGAACATTGATGTCATCGTTATCGCTGTATGATTATCATCACGCTCTTATCCGCCGCTGCTATCTAACGTCGTCACCGCTGGCGACGCGGTGACGAGGTGGTACACTCTATACTCGATATTCTGTGTCGATACCTACACCTAAACTGTATATTAACAATGATCACTGTGTAAGGAGTTGAAATTCCAGTATAATAAAATCGCTCTTCATAAACTCGGCCCTCTACTTGACACGATCCTGATCACCGGCGCGTGACGATGCATTTAGGTATGTAATAAAGAACCAGAGTTAAGTTTCTGTAATTACATTCTCAGGCGTAAAAAGAGAGACGATATCACTATTTTTCGAATGCATTCTCTGATATCTACTAAATATTGAATATTTTAACTCTCTCGAGAGTTAGAAGAATTAGAACGTTCCGTTTCCTAAGGCCTGCGGACCAAGTTCCAGCATCGTGGACACGGGCCTTTATACAGGGTGTCCCAGGAGGAAAGGTCAATATTCTGGGAGGTGATAGTGTCGGTCGTTTTAAGCAAACATGTTCATATGAATATATGTCCCATTCCCCCCTGTTTCCGAGATAGAGCTACTTGAATGTCTCGTGCACTTAATTTTTTTTCTGTACACTTCACCCTTTATCTAACCTCACAAACGCCCGCGGGAATTTACTTTTATACGTCTGTTGACGGTTGTGCCGATAACATTGTAGAAATGTTCAAAATGACTCGCATATTCACAATTGTCGAATATGCAGGTGTGCTGTATGTTTACGGTTTCTGTGCTGCTGTTGAAGAATACCGGTCGCTTTCCTACACGCAGGATTCCGAATCGTAAAGTGTTTTCCAAGGTTTTCAATACATTGCGTGAAAGTGGAACGCTTGCCAGTGTTCACGTTTTATCTGAACGAGGACGTCAACAAAATGTGCCCCGTCTCGGAAACAGTGGAGAATGGGACATGTATTGATATGAGCATTTTTGCTTAAAATGACCGATACTGTCACCTCCCAGAATATTGACCTTTCCTGCTGGAACACCCTGTACATGAGAATAAAAGGGAAAGTAGGTTTTAAGAGATATAACTTAACTTTTATAAGATAGTTATATATATATTTGCTTAAAGATATTTACGAAAGACACAAATCAGTTAAATACAACCTGATATAACAAATTCTTGCTAAATCGTTCTCGCGGTTCTCAGCGCTATTAAGAGGTGAAACGTGACTTATCTTGGAATGTATCGCGACATGTGCAACTTCGTTGCGTTTTTTTCACGAGAGACGAGGCCGGATTGGCTCACCGATCGACGTTGACGATAATGAAAGCTGATCTATGCTCGAATGTCTATCATAAATTTGTCAGAAGCGAGCGATCGGGTCGTCAGGAAACGATGGAAAATTTTACGGTAATTAAGGAGATTATATAATGTATGTGTACCCGGACATACTATTTGTTAGTAATTTTTTTCTCACGGAATAAATATACATCTCTTACGCATCCTCGGCCCGCGTCACGTCCTTACCGCACTTTTAGCTAGATAGCGGGCGATTTTTCACTAATAATTTCATTTCCACCGAAGCAGATTAACCTTGAACTCGATCTAACTTACTTTATATCTTTTTCCAGTTCTTGAAACTACACGGAGAGAACTTGCTCTGAAAACCACGTAATCGTGGGACAACGCGGCATTTCGTTGAATTTTATGAGTTTATTTTAAATTTTACCGTGCATTTTAAGTAAAATGCGTGGTAAAATGTCAGAAAACGCTCATAAAGCTCTTCAAATGCCACGTTGTCCCACGTTCACGTAATTTTTCAGGGTAAATTTTAAGATAAAATTCTCCCCGCGTCGAAGAGGATAAAAAGTAAGTTGAACCGAGATGAACGGGCATAGAGTCCGACTGTCTTCAGGCGGGGCTCGGAATACAAATTGGGCACTGACAAGTATATAATATTTTTTTTATTGTCCTTTTATAACGTACAATCAACAACGGTATTTTTTTTCTTTCTTTTTGTTCCTTTTTTTCTCTCCATGTAACCCATGTGCCAGCAATTAGTTCTTAAAAGGACACGTTAGACGTCTCGTGGGTTAGTATATAAATACCGGTTTACAGTGAGAATACAATTAGATAGCCGAGTAGTATTAACAAACTTATATAATGTAGAACGTCCGGTCGATACCTCGACGGGGCATAATAGATCAATAGTGTAATAGTGCGCGGGAGGGAGGGAGGAGGAGGGGGAGGGTAACAACGAAGGTTTCACGGAATAATTTGTAACATCGTAAGTAGAGAAATAGCCATTTTACGCACTCGCGCGCGAGGAAAATAGATAGGATCGCCACGCGAATATACATGTATTTTACGTATCAACGTTAGGTACACTTTGTTAATATTCCCCGTACACGTTATAAGTACGCATCACAGATATGTCGTTGTTCGTGGAACAAAAGGAAACACGGAATGGCGACAAGGATCGGCGAGAATACATCGGTTGTTCCGAGAACGATGTGCACCAGCGGACGAATTTTTCGCTTTCCAAAGGGTTTGGTTCTTTCTTAAAGAGAAAAGAAAACGTGCTTCGAGACGATCTTTTGCTAATAAATTCATGATTATCCGCGTCTGATAATTTAAAGGGTCGAACGGAGATCAATCTGCTTCTCCTGAAGACCACGAGGAACTTCAGAGCGAGATTTCATTCCCAAAGGATTCGATTCTTTCTTGAGAAACGTGCCTCGAGACAGTCTTTTGCTAGAAATTCATAGAAATTTGCCGTCTCTGATAATTAAAGGATTGAACGGTGATCAATCTGCCTTCTGAAGAACACGAGAAATTTCAGAACGAGATTTCATTCCCAAAGGATACGATCCTTTCTTGAGATACATGCTTCGGGACGGCCTTTTGCTGTAAATTCACAACTATCCGCCTCTGATAATTAAAGCAAAGGATTGACCGACGATCGGTTTGCTTTCTTAGATGAGCAATTTAATACAATTTAATTTCGTCAATCAGAAGATTAATTTTTCAAAATTCGTAGAGCGGAAGAACAAGATCTACGTGAAGATAGTGAGCGAGCGTCCCGCCGTTCGTGTGCCCCGACTTTCTCGGAACATCATGTATATTTTATCGCGGGCACGTGAAAATAATCGAAAGCACAACCGTTGACATCTCGACGCACGTCGCAGGCAAAACGAGTGTCTCACGTTGACAGAACGGTCGGCGAGGAAAAATTAAAATACGCTACGTAAGCAGGCGAACGGCCGTATGTACGAGCGAGAAAAACACGGTAAGTGAAAATGAAAGTGTTGTCAAATTTGTCTGCTTAACACCGATAACCAATGCCGGAATTGATGTTGGGGAAAATGTAAAACAGAGAAACGCCAGTGTTTCGCAATAATTCGCTATTGATACTACGTATCCGCAACTCCTCGTGCCGCAGTGGGTATGAACGACGAAGGCAAATTGTACGCACCGGCTAGCAACAATCTTAATGAAGACGTGTCGCACAACTATATAACTTTGCTATCTACGATAATAGGATATTAATAATAATAACGAACAGGACGTAACGTGGGCGCTCAGGACTGGACAGTATTTCAAGTTTTAATACGCAGTTTCGCGTTACGACTTACACAAAATCGAGTGAGACGCAAAGTCTTGTATTCCGAATAAAATCCTCGTATCTTCTCGATATTCTTCGTATTCTCATATACCTACTTGGCTGTAAAATACAATATGTCACGGAGTAATTGGAAGTTCGTACCTCGTATTTTATACCTGAAATACATTTTAATAGCATCTTGCCCGAGCCCGTGAACAAAATTATTGCTTACATTAAAATCATCGTCGCGTACTGCCTCTCGCGAGAGTTGTATATATTCTTTATGATTAATCATTTCTTCGCGATAACCGCCTCTTCTTGCATTTATAATATTCGCCTCGCGATTGCTCGTATCGTCTGAAATTACTTCAATAATGCATGAATGCACACGGATATCAAATATTCATTCGAAAGCGTTCATTATAATTTCATACCGTGGAAGTTTGTTTTTCATTCTGATGAAAATACCACCAATATTTCATCGGCCTCTTTTTCTCGAGGCGGTGGGAATACTTGAAAATCCTTGTCGTCTTTCTTCTCCGATTCAAATTTTTGTTAAGCGCAATTGTAACATTTGAACGTATGAACTCACGAATGTTGCATTTTGTACTGGCCAAGCCTGACCAATACTTACAAAGAAGTGTCAGCGCGGTAATATATACGTGTGTTATTGCAATTGACAATCACATGGCTCGCGATAAATCGGTCATCCTCATATAATAAAATATCTAGTTTGTATAAATATCCATTTTAATTGGCGCAATTTGATGATCTCATTACTTTTGTAGAGACAATAATAATTTTTTTTTTAACAAAATATATCCAAGTAATTAAGTTACATAATTCTTGATTGGATAGCGCTTATACTTGGTGTCTTTACCTTTTTTTTTTAAAAAAGGTTATTTTTAAGGTGATTGACAATTACATGGCTCGCGATAAACCGGTCATCCTCATATTAGCTCGTTGTAGCGTATTGGTCGCAGCTGGAAATCGAGAGGGATCGTGAGTGCAGAGAGAGACATTTACCGACCGTTCTCTTTCTTCTTAGGCACCTGAGTCTCATTAATCCGGAATACGAGGAGAATATAACTTGTCAGACGACGATCTGTTGAAACGTTATTTTTATTGTAATTCCTCATCCAATCCCAATGTAATTTAGGGCAGGGTCGTCTCCGACATTTCCTGTGTCGCGCGTATGTGTACATATACAATACGCAT
Source organism: Vollenhovia emeryi (assembly GCF_000949405.1). Taxonomy (NCBI): domain Eukaryota; kingdom Metazoa; phylum Arthropoda; class Insecta; order Hymenoptera; family Formicidae; genus Vollenhovia; species Vollenhovia emeryi. The sequence continues at coordinate 778,626 of NW_011967244.1, read as the reverse complement.
GGCCACCGCCCACGTTACGGATAATAATCGAACGAAAACGCGCTCTAGTTGTTTGACTATGGTTATATTTATATATATTGTTTTATATATATGGAATGTGTGCTTCTACCAAACTGCTAAGAGTGCTAATACATAGATTCTTCGCGTCGCCGGGTGTGTACGTCACACGCCGGCGGGCGCGCGCAGCTAAATTTACAAGTTCTCTCGAAACTGCTCTCGACGCAACACGCAAACCTCATAATAAACCGCGAAATAGGCCCGTTGGCGGATTTTATCTAATTTCTCGATACAAATCCCTGAAGAAGAGAGAATCGTCGTCGCTCGTTTGGTACGGCGCGAAAAGGAGGGAAAAAATCGTCCAAATGTCGTACGTTTAATCGGCGAATGCGCGAACGCGTGTGTGGTTGCGAATCCTAAAATTAAATCTCTACAGAACTACACGTGACCGGCCGCACCATTTTGATTAACGTCTTTCGAGTAATCTCCTGATTTCATAGCAGCTGCGATATAATTCTGTATGCGTCTTGAATGCACCGAACTATTTTTTTCTTATCGATCTCTCCGAACAACGAGAAGTTGACTTTGATTCAATTGTAGAATCTAATATTGCGGATGAAAAGGTACTTTTTACGATCACAGGCCGCGCTAATCAAGGACGGTGCACCCGGCCTCGAAAGATATGTGGTCGTGGAAAAATGTGCATTGTTTTCGAGCGCAGTTCTGCACATTTTGTACTTGGGCCACCGCGCGAAAACGTGCGGTGAAACTTTGGCGGTCGCTTCGGTATTGATTAATTTTCGCGGAGGTCTCGGGGAATCAACGCGTTCTCACGTGGTGTGCGCAACGGCGGCGTGCTTTCTCGCGATGCGAGCAACTGTATATAACTCTTAATTACAATTATTATCAATAATCTACGGAACGCAGGAACTCGTAAAACAAGTTTAATTTGAATTGAATATTCAACACACGCACGGTAAAATGCAAAGCAAGATTGCGCAATTTAACTACAAGGGTCACCTACTCATCAGTCGTGGTAGCCCATCTTTTTTTTCGGGAAATTGCGTTTTATTGAAGAAATTTCGAAATATTTTAAAAGACGCGATATACTCTACCGATTAACGTCAGTCAGTTGTCTGGGAAGGGTTTTAGGCAAGGGAAGTGAGCGAAAACGCGAGACAATGTACATACAGAGTTCGAAACTTTGGAGTAATCTATTGCTCTACCGTGTAGAACTCTCGCAAGAGATGGGTAGCAGCGTTCCCGCGGAACAAAGAACTAACGATAAGTACGAATTGTGCGTTTTTGCTCGCTTCCGTTACCTAAAACTCTCCACAAAGAACTGATCTGACTAACGTAGCGTATACTTTATAATATATATATATATATATATATATATATATAATTTGAAAACGCACTTATCCGAAAGAATTGGCTGCCTTGACTTCTGAAGTAACCCTCGTATCACAAGTCAACGGTGCTTGGAAATATCTAAAAAAATTGTCTCAAATACTCCGAACGGGAATCTATCTAACAGGGAAGATTTAGTTAACGAAGAAGCAGATTTGAACAATTCGAATATTATGCATGAAAAATAAAACGCTTGCGACAGTTACGCTCTTCAGGAGACGCGAAAAATATCCTATGGTGCACGATATGTAAATTGTTCAAATCCATTCCTGTGCTCAAATCCTTCGTACTCTCCCGTATTTCCTGCACACGCCGTTATCATCGCTACCCTCTTCGCGAATAGGTCAACTGTTCGCGAGCAAACAAACGGATACAGCGGCTTGTGCGGCGCAAGTTGACCGATCCCGCAGTCGAGCCGATCGCACCTTGGGAGATCCTCGTGGCCGCATCTTCGGGTCGGTTTGAGAATTATTTAATCGTAATTCTCAGACTCCTGCTGCACCAGTTTGAACCGGCGCGGACTCTTCACGTACATGGAACCGTGAGAACCCTCCAGAGAGAGGCGGCCCTTGCGCTGAAGGTACGAGGTGATGTAGCGCGCGATCAGCTTCTGCGGCCGCATCTGCCATTCTTCCAACACTTCCTTGGGCGCCATGACCTTTGCAAATCACGAGGATCGATTAGACGCGGCTCGAGTCAACAGAATTGAACCACTAATAACGTTGACCAGTCGCACATTGAATTCATAACGGAATCAGTCTGAATAATTTGGCAAAGTTTGCGTAACAGCGAGCTGAAGCTTACGATATCTTGTCCTTTAATAATTTCATACCCGACGCGCAATATACCATATATTTGCCCGGTTGCGAAATTATCACAGTTTCGCAAAGTGCATGCAAATTAGAATACAGATGATACCCGTCGACGAGCCCGCTGTCGATGACGCAAAGCTCGTGTGCAACGTATATTAGATTCTTCGCGGGCGCGCGAGAGAGCTCGGTGTCGAAAATACGTGGATCACATATACCTGGTCGCCTTTGAGTCGGTCCAACAGCGTCACGCACACAACGGCGGACTGGATGCCGGCGTGGTGTGTCAGCCCGGCGAAGCAGAGGCTCTCCATCTCGATGTTCACCACGCCGGCCTTCTGCAGTTTGGTGAGATAATCCATTTTGTCGGCCTCCGTGAACTCGCAGAACGCGCCGTCCAGGCGGCCCTGGCCCTCGTAGAAGTCGTTCGAGCACATGGTCTTACCGATCACGGTGTCGTAGGGATCGTCGCGATGGGCCAGACCCTTCAAGTCGCGGGCCAGCTGCCGGTCGAGCTTGGCCGGTCGGCGCACCAATTTTCCGAGCACCAACTGCAGCCATTGACACGTTTAACGTTAAGATTCTATCGGTTATTAACTTGCGCTATTTAAATGCGCGATATATTTTAATATACCGAGTGTCCCAGGAGGAAAGGTCAATATTCTGGGAGGTGACAGTATCGGTCATTTTAAGCAAAAATGTTCATATGAATATATGTTCCATTCCCCACTGCTTCCGAGATAGAGCTACTTGAATGTACAGTTGCGAAATTACTATTTCTAATGTTTATTGTTCAAGTGATACATTTTTTACAGATCATAATAAATTTTCAAACATTCCACCGTTAACAACATTGCATTTTTCAACTCTTGTGTGAACATGGCGAGTTGCCCGTTCGACATTTGGGATATGCGAGGCATTTTGAACATTTCTGAAATGTTATCAGCGCAACAGTTAACAGACGTATAAGAGTAAATTCCAGCGGACGTTTATGAGTTGGATGAAGGGTCAAGTGCGCAGAAAAAAGTAAATACACGAGACATTCAAGTAGCTCTATCTCGGAAACAGTGGGGAATGAGATATATTCATATGTACATTTTTGCTTAAAATGACCGATACTGTTACCTTCCAGAATATCAACCTTTCCTCCTGGAACATCCTGTATACATTGAAAAAAATATTCGATTAAATATAATTAGCTAATCCAATTACATAACAACAAACGGATATATCCGATTAAAGTGTAAGATCCGACGAAAAATGTGATCGGTTTGTCAATCAGATTTCATGATAACTGCATTTTATCGGATATATCCATAATTTAATCGGAAAAATTAACCATCGGAAACACTATTTAATTGGTTTATCTGATGAACATTTTTTTCAGTGCCAGTAAACTATATGAAAAAATGGAATGGAAGTAAATTGATCAATTGGATTATTTCTATTTATATTGTTACAAGAGTCACGGAAAAGGATCTCGGAAAATATAATGCTATTATACATTTGAATAATTTTCATAAAAAGTTACACACCAGTGACTTTGGCTGCTTTGACATTTCTAGTGTAATTTTCCCAGAAAATCCTTTTACGTTTTAAATGATAATTACGAAACAGTTTGCAGGCAGGACTCAGTTAATTAGAAAGCTACAGACACCTATTAGCAAAGTAAACTTTGCGAAACTTCTGTCGTGGTTTTCCTTTCTTCGTTTCAACTTTATAAAATCACTAACCAATTCCATATAAGGTTTCATCATCTCATCGACGGCTTCCTCCGAGATGATTACCGTCCCGCCTTCGTAGCCAATACCACCGCAGGTGCCGATCCTGATGAAGATTGGGTCCTTTACTCTCGCGTGGTACATCAGCTTGATAACTTCGTGGAGCAGAATGCTGACCGAAGGTATACCCATTCCGTGCTAAACGGATAAATATCCAACGATATTAAAAGAAATTTACAGGGGATGAACTTTTTCAAGTGCTCGCATTTACTTTTACTGAATTTTCTTTGTTTATTCAACTTAGTAATATCGAACACGTTCGTGACACGCTTTGAAAGTGCGTCCTTTCATTCACGCCGGGCCTAATTTCGCGCAATTCGATTCGATTGATATCTTTTTTAAATCCAAGCATAGAGAGCATAGTATGTAATTCATAAATAATTTAACACAACTCACAAGGAGGAGAAGAAGAAGAAGAGGCTGGCTATTATTTCGACATGTTTTGTACTAAAAGTTTGCGATGCGTTCGCTCGCAAAGAGATGTTTCTACCATAAATAATTGCTTCCAGCAAGCAGGTAACGCAATTGCGTCCTGAATTCCGCTCGGCTCGCTCGGCGTGCGTAATTCGCGCGAAGCGAGACGATGAGAAACGGTTTGATCGTCCAGGCGTGTAAACCGCGTAAGTAGAGTATTATAACGGCGGAGTAAGTGTGATTAGCGTGGAATGTTAGCGGGTTCTATTGCCAGGAGCGGATTCTCTATCTTGCTACGTCGGTGGCTACATTGAATCTAAAGACCTTAAGGATACTGGACACCGCGATATTTTTCTTTTTAAAGGCGTATCGTATTCTCTTGATAGTGTCATTTCTTACTGCGACACGTTCGGCAGAAATGATATCGTATTCTGCTCTTTAAATTATTGACATTATTTTTGCAAACTATCGCTTATTCAACAGCAATTTTTAATTCTGATCTAATTGGTTTTTATTCTCGACGCTTTGTTGAGAAATCACGCAAGCAATACGGTCAAGACCATTTTATTATTGAAACGTCGTATTATTTAAAATTTATTAAAATACTTCAATTTTTGTAATTGACAATGATCCAATAGTTAAAATGTCGATATAATTGTAAAACTTGCTTACAAATACGATTTCTGTTCGAAGCGTGGATCCGAAAAGGATATTAATCCAGTTAAATTATGCGAAATTTGTCACGACTTAAATGAAAGGATAACAACTTTCAAGCATATCGCGAACACGTTCGTCTCATTAACGTCGGGCTTAAACAGGTACGACTCAATTATGCGAAAGTAAATTTGCTTGAAACTTTGCCGTAGAGTTCCCAGTAATAATCCATTCCACATTCCAATATAATTGCGCAGTGTAACGCCCGTACCAGACTATCGACTCGCGACTGCGACGCGATTGCGTCGGCGATTGGCCGTTTCAAATTTTAATGGCTGCGTCAGCCAATGATAGTCGCAGTCGTTAGTGTGATAAGGTACTTTAAAGAACCGAAACACTTGGCCGTCTACTCGACCTCGCGGTTACCTCGATAATTAATCGTCTCAAGTCGCCCTAGGGAAAGAAATGCGTCGAGGAAACGTTTGATTTATAAAGACTCACACTGATAGACAGGACCGGGCCGACTTTGTACATTGAATAGCGGTAGGAATTTTTGGTGATGTCGAGAAGAGTCGTCCCGGCTGGTAGCTTGTGACCTATCTCCTTCATGATGTAGTTAGCGAAATTTTCCATCCTCTTCGGCGTTCCTCCCATGCAGACAAACTGGAACGAGAGAAGAGCGCGACTGCGTTTTCAAGGGAGAAGTGAAAATTCGCAGGTCGATCGTTAAAACAATGATCATTAAAATAATAATTGGAATAATAAGCGGCTGCAACAATACGCTCGACAAAGAGAGAAAGCGAGGCGGGTTCATCGTTAAAGTGACGTGACCCGAATCTTGAGACGCCCCGATTCATCTTAAATGTCAAAGATCATCGGTTACGATAGTAAAAATAAACGAGCCGGCGGCCGATGGTGTAATCGCACGTCATTGAAGTATATTTCGCGATTTATTGAAGTTGGCTGACATCACGAGTGTATCGCGTGACATCGGTAGCCTCGCGCGGTTAGCGTATTCCCGCTTCTGATCCAGATCCGAGTGTCAAGTGCAGGGAGTAAGGATACGTTGACTAATCGATTATTGACAAACGTGATAAATATCCGCCGGGATTGTTGTATGAACTGCCTCTTATCGCGGCAAGACAGAGGCCCAATATTATTAAGTGATGTAACGTCTTTCGTCATATTGTTTTGCTGTCTGCATACGATAAGTTTAGCGTAACTGCGCGTGTTAAAGAGAAGACAGACGGTTATTCTGACCAAAATTACACAGGGCTGAAAGAGATCTTTGAAAACTAGAAATTAGGAAAAGGGAAGAGAGAACTTTCTAACAAAATTTTTGTACTGTTTATACATTATTTATCCAGTAATATTACAACACAGATAAATGTAAAAAAAATACGTGTGCCAATATACCACGTAGATACCGCGGTATCTTTTGCATTGATAATTGTTGTTTGTGTAATTACTGTGTGACTTACATTTAGTGAAAAAAAGCTGTTTAATATTTACAAAAGTTGTTATTATATCATCAGTGTCGGATAACAAGAAAACAGGGGAACGCCACTGATTAAAATACAAATATTGACGGGAAAAAAATTGCGATAAACCATGGTAGCGATATATGCGACGTAACATGCTTTTGATAATGATTGAGTCATCCGAGTTTCAGTATACAGGGTGTACTAAAACCACCGGATATCCTTTTAATCATAAATTGTTTAGAAACTTTCAAGACAAAAATTCTAATACAAAAATGTCGAGGCTATAATAGTTTTTAAATAATAAGCGATTACATTTGTGAAATATAATCGCTTATTATTTAAAAACTATCATAGCCTCGACATTTTTTTATTAGAATTTTCCTCTTGAAATTTTCTAAGGAATCTGCGATTAAAAGGATATCCGGTGGTTTTAGTACACCCTGTATATGGTACGAAGATGTATTAATTTAATAGAGCTGCATTCGTCAAATTTATGATAACAATAATTACATATTTTTGTAATATTTATATATTACAAGTCACACATACCTTGGTTACTATAATTAAACATGAAATACATTAATATACCTAAACTATTAAATAAAAAATGATTAAAAACCAAAATCGTTCCTATATTAAACTTCACGTTGAGGACGTTGAAATAAATAAATTTTGTACATTTTGAACGTATTTTGCTTTAATGGATTCTTAATACTGGGCCTAATTATCAAGGTACATTGACTACACCAGCCTGCAAATGCCTCGAAAACGAAATCAGTCAATCTTTACTAATTGGAGGTCGCTGAATCCGAATATATTAGTGAAAAGTGTCGCTAGTTTCGATAATATAAAGGGTTGAAAGCGCTTTTTATTTTCGGTCGACTGTAACTTTACAATAAAACATTATAAATTATTCGAAAACGTCTCGAAGGGAAGATTACGTCTTCTACTTTATCAGGAAAAATTTCGAATTTTTGCAAATATAATATTTGCATTCCTCAGATGATCTTTAACTATTAGGCAGACAAGTTTACCCAAACTCTTCCAAATAAAGTTAAACGTTAAAAGTATTTGCAAAAATTTGAATTTTTTCTTGATAAAGTAGAAGATATAAGCTGTCTCTTGAAGTATTTTGATGTATCACGTTTTGTTGTAAAGTCACAATCGACAGAAAATTGATTTTCGGAGATTTCAATTCCATATCATCGAAACTATTACTAACAAAAACTTTTCACTGACATTCGGATTCAGCGACTTCAAATTAATAAAGATTGACTAATTTTCGAGGCAGAAAATGACTTCAGTTTTGTTGAACCCATATCACAAAACAATGAAAGTTTAAAAAAGTTGTGAAAAGCGATGGCGTTCAATTAAATTTCAGTCAAGTAGAAGTTGATGTAAAATTACTTAAAGAATGCGCTAATAAGGCTTGTCCAAGTACTTTGACCAATATTTTGTATACAAAATGTACTATATTTTTCGTGCAAATATAATAGAAACTTATTCGATTTACCTTGACGTCACCAAACATCTCAACCAGATCGTGGGAGCCGCTGCCGAGTGCGAGATGATACAATATGTCCTGATCCATAAGTTCGATATTGGGATTTCGTAATCGTACGGAGCCATCGCTGTACCTGTGACAGATGGAAAACGTTCGACTTACGTTTTATCTTTGACTACGGTTTTAAATTCTACGTTCTATCAGAGAGCCTTGGCACAGTTGTTAATACAATAAAATATTTAATACGACAAACAAATAACTTTACCGCGAAATAAATAACTTATATCGTGATGCAGCAACTATAAAATATCTGATTAAACCGCAGTGTACGTGAATTAATCAAATATTTTAATTAATTTCCGCAATATACGCGCTACGAATACGGCACATCGCCCGCATTTACGGAACGATACAATTACTCGTGTTTATGTAAGCGTAATTAGCGCTCAAAGTTGTTAACTGTGACGTTTGAGTAATACTGCATAAATCATTATCGCATTTCTGATATTTAGTGCTTGGAAGCGCGACTCTGAAAAAAATGTAGCTGCCGTAGCTAAAAACTGCCTGTGGCAACTAAATTTCAGCTGCAAAATATGGACGGCTAATATTTAGTTGCGATAGCTAAATATTTTGCTACTGTACTTATTAGATGCGATCGATTGCTGTGATTCAGAAATTTATGGCAGCAAAATATTTTTAGCAAACCATGATCAACTACGGTAGTAAACTTTTTTTTCAGCCAAGAAAATTTTATAACGTTTTACTGGTCTATTCTGTAAAAATGCTCTGTAGCGCTGTATTTTTATAAACTATGCTGCCGTGTGGAACAACAGAAAAGGAGCTAAAGAGCTTTTGGAAATCCTACAGAAACAGACCCATTGATAGAAAAATCGTAGAACGAGAAATATAAAATATTTGTATAACGTGATAGTTCTCCGCTGTTTTTTCTTTCGTAATATTGTTGAATGATAACGTTTAAAATTGCTGAAGATGACACTTTTATGCCGTAAAACTCCGCGTTTGCACAGCCTCTGGATTATCGCGAGGCACAAACGAGTTCTGATTAAATTGCGGTGATGGCCTTTGACATCGCGATGTCACGAATTTGATTCCGACGACGATCGAAGGGACGAGCAATTGCATCAGCGTCGAACATTGACTTCGTTAATGTACTCGTAAGCCTAATCAGTCCCGGCCGCCGACGGATTCGCGCATCGTAATTAATTCATCTCCGTTCAACGGCCGAATAATTGTATTTCGCTTCTGACGCCTTTGGAGATCGAAATGTGATCACATAAAGAAATCCCCCGCGACGTACAGCAGTGCGATATTTATGGGAATTGATTCAACGCTACTTTGACATGCAGATCTAGGAAGAAAAATATGAAGTGACTGGAGAAAATCGTATGAGTCGCCAGAAGTAATTGACCTTGTCTGGCAAATTTTTATGTTTAAACTCGCAACGTTTCGACCGTGGTTTATGGTCCTTTTCAAGTGATAATTGTGTCAGTAAATCCGTATGGTAAGTCAAAAGAACTGATCTTGACTTTAGGAACGACAGAACATGTCTCACAATCAGTCAAGTAATCTTCAGAAGTTTACAAATATGAAGGTTGTGAAATTTAAAGAGAAAAAGTGAAAGAGATGCCACAGAGGCAATATCTACAAGAATATCATATTTCAAATACGGAAATGGGTCACAATGGAGCCGAACAGAGCAACAGAGTTACGGCTGTTTGCTCATCGTAGGTTTCTGGATTGTTTGCTTCTTCGGATTACCACGAAGAGTTTTCTATGGAAGAAAGTACTCGCCGCGCGTCGATAGTTGAGGTTCAGGTTCGTCCATTGTTCCTGGACAATCTTCGTAATACCGCTCGGCAAAATGTAAATGTATACGGTACACCCTTTAATCCTCGGCAAACTGTTGTCGATAGTTTCGACTTGCGAACGCGAAATCTCAAGCGTCTGTTAATCCGTTTAGTTACGACGATCGCAAACAATATTCACGATTCACATTTATTATACTTTTACGTCTGTTACGTGTGTCTGTGTCCGGAGAAACCATAAAGTCACAATGGAGATCAGAGATCATTCTTTAAATTGATCTCGATCATATGCCAATTCCTATCGCACGGTTACACGAGGCATTTAAATGAGAGCGTCCGTATCTTTCCCGTTGTTCACGAATGAACAAAGAAAAGTGCTTCGAGAAAGATTAATTGCATTGAGACAAGTTTGATATTCGACGGGACAGATATAATCATAGGAAAATGCGCGTTTAATCTTCTCGTCAGTATATTCATCTCCTCGTGTGTGTAACTTGTAACACTGTATACACGCTGTAACGTTCGCCTAAGAAATTTCGTATGCATAACCGGTGAAGATGTTCGCCTATTTCCATCTAAATGTCTCACTAAGCATGCAAAATTCAGAGGCTACTGTTTGCGTTCCTTCAGATATATAAATTGTTAAATATGAAATTATTATTAGATAAATTCGTATCTTTTTAATGAAGATTTAGAAAGCTCTCGGCCAGAGGTTTTTTTAATTTTCAACGACGTGGCAGTGAAGTACTCTTGCTAATCAAGGATTACGTTTCTGATAAAGTAAAGTTTAGTTGAAATTAACTGAGATGTAAGCTTCGATATCTAGATCGAGTTACTTACTAAAGTAAATAAGACTTTTAGAACTGATTAAACTTTTAATATTGCTGATGCATCGAAACCTCCTTTTTCAATTAGTTTAGATTATGGAATTCAATTGGAAAGTTCAGAATACCAGGATTCTTTATCCAATGCCGAGGATTTGAAAATGATAATGACGAGGAGTATAAATATACTCCTCCACTTCAAATAGAGATAATTCCAACAAGAAAATTCTTCGAATCGTCTTCCCTATTCATTATTAGAACAAAATCGGGAAAGAAAGAGACCGGTTTGTAATCTAATGTCCGTCCAGTCGCATCTTTTAAAGGCAGCGACTGGTTCCTCAGTGGTTCTTATTGTATTGACTGATCCAAAGAGATTTCTTCGAAACCTTTACTTCCTTTATTGATTGTCAAGTAAGAGAAGCCCAGGCAAACTCCCAAGTTTGACATTCTTTCACTGATTTCAGCTCCCCCTGTTTATTGCCTATCCGTACTAATCTGTGAAAAAAAGCTTGCCGTGTTGTGTCATCCGGCGGTCCGAGCAAGAAATTTCTTCAAAAGTCCCCCTTGTCCATTATTAAATAAAACTCAGAGGAGATAACTAGTTATATAATCTGACCAGTTGCACCTTTTTAATCGCAGCTACGACTGGTTCTCCATCCTAGCAACTGAAGAGAGATTTCTTGAAATCCTTCCCACAATTATCGAGGAGGGTAAACTTACAATTCGGCAAATTTCTAATCTGTTATTTTCTTTACTAATCAGTTTGATACACGTTCGAGAAACATTCTCGTCGCTTCCTGCCAGCCTGAGATATCTTCGCTCAAGGAACTACTCACGGTCTTCCGTTTTGCGTTATCTATCTTTTGTGTGACTACGCGACGGGCTTTCCATTATTCCCTTCACGAGCTCGACAGAAACTATGCTTGCACACGAATAATATAGGGAATGTGAAGGTACGCGGTCTGTTGTCTATGGTATGCCGCCGAGTTGCGTTTGCCATATTTCCGTTATTGCCAAGGCACAGCCGTGCGTCTTCGTTTCATAATAACGTTATCGTTTAAAATAACTTTAACGTCTCTTCCTTGAGAATTTTGCAGTAACTTCTCGTGTCGCTCGAAGATAAAAACAATCTCACTGCCCATTTGTCCATTTTACGCACCGTATATGGTAAATCATGAAAACAAATGCCGCCGAGTTGCGTTTGCCATATTTCGTTATTGCCAAGGCACAGCCGTGCATCTTCGTTTCATAATAACGTTATCGTTCAAAATAACTTTAACGTCTCTTCCTTGAGCATTTTGCAGTAACTTCTCGTGTCGCTCGAAGATAAAAACAATCTCACTGCCCATTTGTCCATTTTACGCACCGTATATGGTAAATCATGAAAACAAATGCAGCCTTTAGCTTATTAAGGGACGATTATCGTATATTTCTGCTCGTTTTCCCATAACGCATTGAATGAGGGAATTAATAACGCAACTGTGAATAAACCACAGACTTCTATATATTATACTAGACCGCTAACTGAGACGTTGGCAGTGAAGCCGCGTCGCCATCTTCAGTGTGGACAAAAGTGCATACACAAGGTGTCACATTTCGAAATGTAGCAATTTTAACCCTGTACCACTTATGTTAAGTATAGAAGTCCGTAGTTTCTAGACACCGTGTAGACGAATTTCTTGCCCACAGTAAAGATGGCTGCCGCTAAAAAATGCAGAAAGTGTAAAATGAGCCAGCTTCACGTCTGCCATACAAATTTACTAGAAGTTAGCGGTCTAGTATAATATATAGAAGTCTGTGGAATAAACTATTGCTGCCGAAGTCACAATTTCATTAGTGCACATAATGCACTATTTGCATACATGACATTATTAAATCATTTATGCGATAATTTAGTTATATAATTACGTGAAATGTCAATGCTGACGTTACGATCTATTACACGTTAATATTCGGATATTCTATTGTAGAACAGTCTGTTATAGAATTAATATGGTGCACAAATCGTACAAGAGAGATTATTTCATTTTCAACAATTGATATGTGTGTAAAAGGTACATATAGAAACGTACCAGCGTACGCGCGCACTATCCTTTATTGCCAATATGGCGAGTTAATGCATGTCAATATGTCGAAATTCAATAGTGCAAATACTCCATTTTTTTCATGTGAAAAATGTCACATTCGCGATAATATTAAAATCTACAGAAGCCACGAAAGAGACTTGTTTTAATGCATTTTCCAATTTATTTTATGTCACTTTCAAAATATAAACGGAGTTTGCCGATTGCTTGGCATTTATAGTCTGCCCTTTTTCTCAAGTGAAATATCAAATTGTTGTTGAAATTCGTGATAAATGTAGTGGCAAGCGAAAAACGAGGGAGCTTATTTTTCTGGCAAGTCACGATGCTAGCCACGAGCAACTTCGTGAAGAAAATCGATTCCCGCGGTCACTCGAGTCTGTTTGTTGAGATCCGGCCGCCAGTTCCCCGTAGAAGGAAAGTACCTTGTCTAACCCCGAACTGCCGTACTACCTGATTTTCCTGTCGTGTATTCCCGTCCGCCAACTTTGCGCGGAGCAAACACAATGATCCAACTCCGTATCGTAAAATGGCGTTCGATTTAATGGAATAAAATTGGAAAAAGCGGCCTTTCAGACATCAATCTATTTTTGCATTCGTTGCGCGTATTTTCTACAGGCTCTGTATTTCGACAACAAAATGGAATTGGCTGCGATACGTCAATAAATATATTCGTTTTGATAGACTTTAATTACTCAGCGAAATGACGTAACGATCAAAGTGACGAAGAAAGACAATCGCACGCACATATGAATTTTTCAATTCGAACTTTTGACAAACTCGTTCTGTATAAAAAGGTGTTACAGCGCTTTTCGAATTAATTTTTATATAAAGAATAAGTTTACGTCCTGTGAACGTTCAGACAATCTATAAATGAATAATGTTATATGCAAGAAGTTGAACCGTCAACTTAAAAAAAGTAAATTACATACGTATAGACGGGTTAGTATAAAATTCCATATTTTAAATTCACTCGATATTACTTGTCTGGCGAAGTAACTTATTTTTCGCTGCAATTTGCGAAAAATTGAAATAGAACACAAACTGCAACGAAGAGATTGACAAAGATTGTCTACCCGATCTTAAACCGGCAGTCGTGAACGAGCCGGATGAGGGTGACACTTTCCAGTTTCCCCGTTGCCTACAAAAAATCGCCCCTACCTAACCGGATTGACGTTCTCTCTGGGCTCCTTGGCCTTGTCCTTCTCCACCGGCGGCTTCAGCGAGCAAACATGCTCCTCCGACTCGTCCAGACTTCTATTCTGGCAGTCACACGTCGGCATCCCGTTTTCTTTTCAGTGCACAGAATTCACCACCTCGATTGTCAGTGGGTCGTCGCGCGATTTCCGGTGGAGGGTCTTGCGAGACTGATCTTTTCGCTTGGGACGTTTTCGGGGGACGTGTTCCGATCACTTCGCGGATCCGTTCGACTGGACGGTGCGAGCGATGAACGGCGCGTGACCGAAACGAAGCCGATGGACGACGTCGGGGAATAAGTTGGCGGTGATCGCGACGAGGATCTTTATACGTCGCTCGGGCAGCCACCATGCCTCGTTCCCACCACGTCGCTGCCAGTCGCAGCTGCCAATCCCCGGACACGTTTTCCTCGGACACACGCGTAACCGGTCGCGATAGCCGGCTCGGTGCAAGCACAAATCGTAGACCATCGGTGCAAATTACTCAGGGCTGACGGTAGCGCATGTACGCGGTGTCCGTCGGGGCGGACGTGCTCGAAGGGCGGTTTCAAGGGCCAAAGAGGGAACGAGGGACGGTCTACTGCGTTCGAGTCTTATCCGGTCGGGCAAATCTGTGGTAAAGGTGAAATTCTTATCGCGCACGTGATAAGAATGCACGCAGAGAACTTCTTTTCTCGCTGCTTCTATCGCTGCGAGAGCGAGTGTCGAAGTGTCGATTGGACGGCGCGAGATATCTTTGCGCAAATATGAAGATACTGCAACGTCTTCTTTTCATTTCCATTTGGGATTAAATGCCTCGATTAAGCACTCCGTGCTGGTAATCTCGTCTTTCCACCGACCGGTTTTTAATAGCTCGCTCCGTTCCTCACATGAATCCATCAGCCTCATCCAGTAACTACACTGAGAAAAATTTCCATCGGATAAACCAATTAAATAGTGTTTCCGGTGGTTAATTTTTCCGATTACATTATGGATACATATCCGATGAAATTTATCTGATGAAATGCAGCTACTGATGAAATTTCATTGAAAAACGATCATATTTTCCATCAGATATACAATTTAATTGGATATATCCGTTTGTTATTATGTCATTGGATTACCCGATTATATTTAATCGGACATTTTTCTCAGTGTACATTTCAGTGTTAGCGAATTCGATCTGTTTTAATTCGGAGCAACTGGAAAAGTTATGTCGTCAGAATTTTCTCTAAAAGAGGAAAGTTCCTTATTACGAGACAGACTCCTAATATGAGACAGCGGGGTTTCTACTAAATTAATAGACGTCGTCCGTTGGTCCCACCATGAATTTATTGCCCTCGGAGTGAGATCTGTTTAGTGGACAATTTATCGTTAGATCTCGCGTAATCGCCGCGAAGAAAAGACTGCGATTGATTTTAGATGTTGAAAACCTGCTGTCTCATATTTAGAACCCCATTTCACAATAAGGAATTTTCTTCTACCTTCTGAAGCGTCGCATCACCTAAAAGTGATTTCAATTTGTCAAACTAGCCTCTTCTAATAAATGACCGAAGTAGCTGGATCCCAAAACGTAGGAATTAATAATCCACGCTCCTCGCGAAACAAAGAAAACATCCTTGAACTCCGCATCCTATAAAGCGTCCGTCATCTCGAGTCGATCTTGGCTGGAATTGCGCGGATCGATTTTTTCGCGTTTCGCGAGCTGCAGCCACGAATAACAGCGCGGCATGAAATTCACCGCTTCCCTTTTCGCCAGACCGAGAAATTGGAGTTATTCTCGCGCGGCTACGAGGGTCATCGGAGACGTTACGTAACCAACCCCCCGGTCCACGAATGCGGCGCACACCTGGCCGCACCGAGGAAACGTAGTTCGAGATTCTTTTATTTCCCCTTGTACGACCATTTCTATCCTGGTGCGCATATGTGGGCGTATTTCTCCGCAGGGAATCTCACGGGGAGAGGGCGAGCTTCCCCGAGCAATTCGCTTATAAATTGTTCTCAAGCTTCCCGCGGGATATCGATAAATAAGTGTCATCTCGACGGGCCGGAACTGTTTTCTTAATAACGCGAACCACTTTAATTTCCGCCGTGCGTTTCGCACCAATGAGCGCGCGAAATTTTATATTGCCGAGGTGAAATACGCTTCTACTACATTTGCAATGAGAAAACTGCTCCTTACTATGTTAAAGGAGCCGCCATAATTTTTCCAAGTACGCGAAAATGAACTGTGGTATTACAGTAATTTTTAAGGATCGATTCCTGGCTACATTTCGACTCTCTTGATATAAAATTAGTGTCGCACGATGCATCCGACAAATAAATGTTTTCCGATTGCTTAATTATATTGCCAATAACATACGTGGATCACTTTTATTTCTGGCTTTTGTTGTGTCTGCATCAAGTCACGAGAAGCTTCTTCATGTACCTGGCACTGGTGGCACACGGAATCGATAATGATCTCACGTCGCGATGACGTTGGAGGCGTCTTCCGTCTTTCTGAAGCTCGGTCGTCGTTTATTTTGTCGAACACGATCACTTCGTGCCCAGGAAAAGCATTGTCATATATTTCACAATTCACGAGTCGGCATTCGTGCTTTACAAGCGAGACGGTCCGGAGCGGCAGACAGGAGTGTCGGTCGCTCGTCGATCTTTGTACGGCGTAGAGCTGGATCGTCGCTACTTTTAGACCGGCGATGCCAACCAATGCTTTACTTGCTGCGTCAGGTGCATCACTGCAGTTGAATCTTTTAGCAGGAGCGAAACAATCGAGATAGATGCGCGAGCTTAGAAATACTTCTATATTTAATATCTGATATTTAATATATTTCTGGCACAGATCGATAAGAATGGATATGCGTAGTTTAGTGAAATATTAATAGTATACAATATCGTGGATATTTACAATCGACAATTAAGAAAGAAATTTCTCGCGAACAAATATAAACGTAACGAAATCGGATTTTTTAACTCGTGATTTCAAGTTGATATTTAATTTTATATTATATTTAATTATATATTGATATTTAATTTTATATTATAATCAGAAATTTGTATAAATTAAATGGCAGCCTAGTGACACCAGTCAAGAAATCAAGAATTTTAATAAGTATGGAAACAATCTTACTGGCAATTCTCTATTATAATAAAATACAACGTTGCGGCCAGTAATACTGATCCTCTTCAGGTAACAAACTTACAAGGGTGCCTACAAATGTAAGATTCGTCAGATTAGAGATGTTAATTGACGGACGCGGCAACCATCCGGAAGCCATTACGACTGAAGAAGACAGCAGCCGCGAAAGCTTGAAAGCCAAGATGTTAATTAAATTAAGTTAGAAGTCGTTATACGAAGCACGTCCAGAAAGTAAGAGTACTGATTTTTTCACGGGCGTAGGGAATTGTTGTTGACAAAGTTGGTCACGCTGTGTTGTAGCGAAAGTCCTCCCGATTCGAATGAGACGTGGAACATCTCAGTACGACGAAAACTGTGGCCTTAACTTATATATTAACTTGACGTGCAAAACATGTCTATCAATCTCGCGCCAAGTGCGAGGTACGAGCCTGTAGAACTACGAGCTTGTAGTTCTGTTTTATATATAAAATTTATAATAAAAATTGTCTTTCCTTTCCTTACTTTTATTAATAATAATCAACCGATAATAAGAATGCACTCGTAGCGAAATCACACGATTCAGATTTAATATTTAACAGCAGTCATATTGAGTTGTGAGTAAAGAAACTTATGCGAATAAAGAGATTGCTTCAGAAAAGCTTCTTGACTGAAGCTGATCCTTCTGAAAGATCCGTCACGCGATGGAGCACGATAGAACGTGCACTTATTGCACCTCTGATAAAGCAGCATACGCCGAGCAGATATCAATCTTACGATTGTCGATTATCTAACAGAAAGCGTTTATATAGACGATTGATTAAAGGTTCGAATCAATTACAGAAGATTAATCCAATCTAGAGATGTAGTTTAATCTTCTTATTAAGAAAAAATGCTGACAATTTCGAGATATCACAGATTATAATCTGACCGTATGTCAGATTATAGATGTGATATCTCGATAAAAACTAACAGGGCCATAACAAAATGGAATACGCTGTCAATATTTTTATTTAAGAAAGTTTCGAACCCCAAAATTGCCCAAATTGTTAACAATTATTTGCCAGTCGTTTCTCAAACTGCGCGGATAGTTCTTGTTAAAACAAAAAAAAACATACCGCTCTGCCCAATTAATTCAGTCAACACGTCCAACGGTTTTCAATTTAATTACAAGCGCGTGTAAACTTCTTCCCGCTGTGTCGACACTCTTCGCCCGTTCCTGTTCTACTTATTTTAAGCTTGTTTTTCCTCGCGATAGGGAGAAGCAGTGGCCTCGTGCAAGCGAACAGCGATCACGTTGTCGTCCCTTTGCCCAACCTTTCAATTTCGCTTCCTATCGCACGCGTGACGCACAACAGCGAGCGCTTTTACGGCATCCATCCATTTTTGAATTTAATCGATGGTGTATGAATTGAATAAGCCATATCGTTCCACCGCAGGCAGTGACACTCCGGCGCTGTGATAATAGCCACGCCTCGGAACCGATATCTGATAGGAGCCGTCGATATCTCGCCGCGTTAAACTTTGAAACGTATGCGATCCGCGTTATCAGTCATAGGCGCGCGCAAACCCAGCCGCGCATTTGTAAATTCAAACTTAATGCAATCGACAAGTGCAATTGTATAATTGGCGCTCGGCACGAAACGTATAATGCAATATGCGGGAACGTGCGTGATCCACATTATGAATGTCAACACGGCATATAATGAGACGTGTGTGTCATCAGCTCCTAAACCGCTAACGGAACAATCATTCACTCACACACGATTCTGGGATGCGATGCCAAATACTCGTCGGCATGACAAACGCATAAATACACGCATACACCTTTGAACTTTTTCAACAGTAATTACAGTCGCGCATCCAACATTTCGTTGGTCCAGCCAATGAGAGGAAAGTTGTATGTGTGGTAATGTACATGACGCATGAATACCGGGTGTAACATTCCCGTGGGTGCACACTCGTGACCAATCAGAAATTTGCCCCAAACCTGCAAATCATTGCGGTTGAATGCAGCAAGAACCAAGGAACAATTTGCCCCTAAAATTGGCTACAATGTTTCACCTTGCATTTTTACATCATGGTTGTGTCGTTTGATGAGTGCGCACACGTACGCTGTTAAATTTAGACCGAAGACATGGCGGGATACCATGTGATCGGAACTGCAAAGATCAGAGGGGCCGACAGTATAAGGTTTGAAGGTACAATTTTTTAATTCGTGAGATTCTATCAACACTATGAGGTATCGAGATATAAAATCATATTGCGCTGCAAATGTTAAGTATTACGGTCGTAATTTTTAAATGAGCGCAAATTACTTTTAAATTACGTTTAATTTGTACACGTATGTGTATAATAGTAATTTTTAACAAGTGATAGAAATATCCAATCCAACTGTAAAAGTTGCCTTTTGTGCCTTGATAATATTTTGGCGCGTACATTGCACAATTTGTTTCCAGTTCAGCATACAGCTCGCCGAATACTGTCGGTCTTGAAACAGCTTCAAGCCGACATATTAACGTAATTAAATTGATAGTCATTTAATAATAATGCTAGATATTAATTAATTATCAATTTAATTGCGTATACTGTTTCACCTTCAGATTGCAACTGTGCACTTGGCACTCGGCGCGCAGTTTGCTGGACTGGAAAAAATGCATACACAAAAATATGTATTAGTAGGACGCAAAAGCTATATTATGTATGCAAAACGAAAATTAATTGAAGTTTATTCACAAAGTAATTATAATTACGACGAGGAGTGGCGAGGGCGCGCGTGAACACGCAGGACAGACCTGCTATTGCTCAAGATAGGCGACTGCAAATTTTTTTTTCATTGTAATCATCTTAAAGTACAAGGTTGAAATTTGAATTTGAACCCTAGAAATCTTCAGCAAGTCAGGTTCGTCCGCTACATTGTTTCAAGAATGATTAAAAATGCGGTTTTGTTTACACTTCAACTTCTTGTTCAACTTCAATTCTTTCAAAAACCTGACGTGATAGAAAGATTTCGCTGTTGCGTTTGAATTTAATCCGAATAATTTATGAAAAACGATACGTTCCACCCACGTTGCAATTTGAATGTCGGCGTATGTTATTATAGTAATAATTTTATATTTCATAATATATTTCATCGCAAACGCGGCTACTTTTATTAAATATAATACGACTACGAAAACAACCTAAAAATAAGCTCTACTTTAGAATGCTTACTAAATTAAATTTTATTTGCGGAATAAAAATTGCCCATTTTCTTCCGTCTTCTTCGTAAGTTTTCTTAAACTTAACGCAGTCCGGAATATATAATTTGTATCGTAAAAACACGGAATTATGGAGCTGTAGAATGCGAATAATTTTTAATATATGAATAATTAAATTTAACTCGTATAAAACCATTCATGCATATTAATTTCTTCATGCACTTTTATGTTGTAACATTGTATCAATATATTATTACATCCTGTTTCATTATAATTTATTATCTATTCAGGTTTATAATATGAATTCATGTGAAAAGCAGACTTCTCGAGTTTGATTCCGCAGTTGAAACAAAGAGATGAATGCACATATCAGAGAAGAGAGGACGAGTATGTAGATGGTGCGGGAGTATGAACTGAGTCGCCTAACAAATGAGAATGTGTTTGATTATCGTACACAGAACGTTTGAGTATCCTAATTCGATCGCTTTTAGGTGACTAAAGTATCGGCATTATGCAGAGAACGTGTTATCACGCTGCTCTTGACCTCTGACCTCATTTTCGCACACGAGCTTAAAGTAGCACCGATCATACGTCATAATATGAGATCTCGCATATTACTTCGTTTCCACGAATTCGATAATATTTTTTCACGATTGTTCGCGACACGATGAAAATCCTCTCCCCCCTTCTTTCTCCGCGAAGATGGAATAAAAGAACGTAGACACTTCAAAATTTAGTTTAAAATTTAATCAATACCGATATGTTTTAAATTCTCGCTCACAAAAGTGTAATTAAATGTCACGTGAATTGAAATCACTAGGTTCCAGACCATTTTTGTATTGTAACTTTTTAACAAGCAGCTCTTTACTCACACAGTCAGAAAATGTTCTAATTTGAGGAAACGCGGTCCCTCAATTTTGAACAGTAGACCCGCACTTTCTGTACAATGGGTATTTGGTATCGTAATAAAATATGTGACTGCCTCATATGTTTCCTATGCATGTGAAATCAGTTAAAACCTCACCGATCGCAAACGGAATGCCCTGTATAAAGACAAAGGCACGAAATCCGTTATGACACAGAAAATGCGAGGTACGTGTCGGTGGTCTCCGATCTCTCCGATCTCTCCGATCTCAATCGAGTCCGTTCTCGCGTTCTACGCAGTGATTCTTGCGTCTCGATAGCACGAAAAACTTGTAAAGCAAAAATCGATAAGCGTGAGGAAGATTCACTTGCTGTTTAATATCGAGGCCAGTTCTAAATTTATCCCCGTTTTGAATCCGCGTCGAAAATTAATACGATGCATCAAGCGAAGCATCACAGATGTGTGTTTGATTACATATTATAATTAACGTCCGACGAGCGAGCTACTGCTGGCGGTATCGTTGAAAAGCTTCAGAAATTACTGATCCCATCAACAGCATAATCAAAGTTCGCCGGTGCGATCAGGCTTATTTTACATTGCGTAATCTAACACGGACAGCGGGATTAATCATTAACGATTATCGATTGCACGAATAATGCGGATTGCACGCGACACGATTGCGAATGCTCCCACGATTTTCTCGCATCCGCGAATCCCACGCAAATGTACTAGTCCCTTTTATATTATTTTAGCAATAATTACAGTAACAGTGGTTATTACTGAAGGAGAAAGAGAGGCTGTTATTAATTTTGATTATTATTAAATTGAATAAATAATTGAATTGTACGATGTAATATGGATATTATATGGCCATTATATTTTACAATGTATACATATTCTGTAATGTTACAGATTTCATTTTCTTATTACGAACATAATTCTGCAGTGTGCGTGAAAGACGAAGGCACGGGCGTTGAAAAATTCATTAGCCAGTTTTTATGCGTAGGGATATTTTGCAACGTGTCGATTTCAGAGTGTTTCTGCGGTTTTCGCACGGTCGAGAAACCATTGATACGGGCAATCCTCCGCTCCCCAGAAACAGAATAGATCACGCACTACCTCCTGTTACTATGGCGACCAAAGAGATCCTGAGGGTATGGCATGCTCGTGCGGGAGAATTATATTTATATCAGGATACCGCAAAAGAGGTAGAACATTTGAGCTCCTAGCGGTCACACACGTGGACCGAGTACACGAGCTTCCGGCGATTTTGGTCCGCGTTTTTACATCACGTTCTGAATCAATATGAGAACAATGAAAATCAAATCTTTTTTATAATTCGACATCATTTTTATACTCTAATTGCGGCCGTCATAACACAATAATATGTTGACACGATAGGTTTTTCATTTTCGATTGTCATTGAAAAGGACCACACGAGTTGGTCGAAACGTTTGACATTGTTAATTTCAAATAAATAATATAAATTTGTTATATCCGCACCTAATATCTAGCGTCTGGCTCTTATTGTCCCCGACATTGCGTTCTTTTAATCAATGTTTTTATACATAGAGCCTTAAAAAAATTATTGTTTCATTACGTAAATGAAAATCAACTTTTACAAGCGACTTCCAACTTCAAATACATAAATTAGATAGTGTTACGTACCAGATTACGAGAGAAATTATGAAGAACTTTTGTGAATGAAGGTAAAGCCGTGAAATCTGGATTTTTATTGTGAGATATTACTTTTGTTACTGGGAACAAGAACGACAGTTATTGAAATATCGTTCGATAACACGTGAAGTTTGAGTTGGCAATAAAATTATTAAATAATTCCATGGCAAAATCTGGCTTTGATTTGAAAAGAAAATTGCCCGGATGAGGAATAACCTATTGTGTGACTCCAATGGATTTGTGATAAGACGAGAATAATCTTCTATGCGGGCGACAAAGCAAAAAGTAAGATATCACACGCGTGGAGATTTAGGCCAAATTATAATCGGAGAGACAGTAAACAGGAAAAAATGGCCTAGTATTAAACAGCATTAATACTCGGCTATTTTAAAAGAAATAGATTATGTTACAAATCAGGGGAATAAACGTGAAAATGTGAGAAATAAAATGTTCTCTCGTTAATGCATTAAAAAAGCGTGTAGTCAAAAGAAGAAATAAAAACACAAAACGCTGTTTGCAATTTCGTTTGCATATAATACATTTTAACGTTTAGAATGTTAAATATTCTCTTTCCCTCTAAAGTTATGGAACACAAATAATGTGTACATACAATAATATCAAATACAAAAAAAAATTAACAAAGAAGAAACATTTTGTTGCACATTCAAACAATTAATTAAATTTTAAAAACTAAAACTTTGTAGCTCAGTGTCACTAAAGTGTGTAGCGTACAATGTTGCGAAATGAGAATTGTGTCACAATATACTGTGCATTATCCGTAAACAAAAGAAAAAAAAAGGAGAGAATCTCTGACAGCCTTATACATTCCCTTAGGGGATAGTAGAGCGTATGCAAAAAGCTACGACCCAGTTTTACAGAATCTTCGCAAAATACTGTCCATTTTTTATTGGAGCACGCGGTCGCATTTGCATTTAAATACACGCACAGGGCTTTTCGTCGTGCGATACACCGTCACGTTTCTCGCATTCGTGTCCATCGGTGACTCGTGCCCGACTATGGAATTTATTATTTATTGCGTTCCCGCGCCTCGTCGATCCACCTTGTTATCTATTATATTATTGGGTATGGCAAACACGAAAGTGTTAGCGATAAGAAGCACCTTGGAGCGGCGAGCATCGAAATAACGCCCGTGAAACGATCCGTCGTCTACACGACGTGGAATTATTACGGGATAGCGCGCAATAACGTTTTTACAACTGTTGAAACGGGATCGCGACTTCCGATTCCGTCTTGTACCAATTACCGAGGCCGAGTACTTTACTTGTACGATACTTTGAAGGATATTGCAGGTAGGTACATTAGACCTGCGCCGGAAGACATTTACTTACTCCAAATAAAGTTAGAAAAAAAATGTAGAAATATAGTTTTACCGAAGATCCTGTCCGTAAGATTTATTAAAGATATAATAAATATAATAACTTGAAATACACGTTTCCTGGCTGTACGATACACATTAAAATTTTATATTTATAAAACGCCTTATATATCTTCACATTACCGTTTAGAAATATTTTATATTTATGCAATGCTGAAGCGTATAACTACGTTATTGAGAAAGTAGTTTTATTTGATTTACGTGAGAACGTTAAGTAGATAGCAAATAAAAGGGGAGCAAGGCCTTCCTCGTGCCTCGGCCCTGTGGGGGTTTGAAAAACGGCTTGATATACCGGTACGTGCTGACCCACAATAATACCTCGTAACCCATTAACTGTGGCGTTTACATAACCCGTTCCAATTTCATAAACCGACGTGAAGCTGAAGAAATGAAGAGGCCAATTTGTCGTGCAAATAGCTCCCGAATTTATCTCTGAAAAGTATACATTTTTCTTTCCCGCGGCGAAACCGACGTCCCCTCGTCAAAGGGCGTTTACGCGTGACGAATGTTACTTCCCCGTTTCTGCAAACGTGTTCGCTCGGAGAATTTTTCAGGCCAGAAAATAATTAAGCGTTGGAACTTTCGTTAAGTGACACTACCGCGACGAGAGCGGAACGAGACAATTCCTGGGTCTGTCGGACCCTAAGCACAAGGGTTGAATCGCAAGGGGACGTGGCTGGTACGTAGACTGTAGAAAGGGGCACGATCTTCTACGTTCTTATTAATAGAGTCGCATCGATCGTCGTTGGTTGCCAACGGAAAGAGTGTAAGTCAACGTACACGTATTCATGCGTTTTATTCGACATTTCTTTCAGTCATCATCGTTCGCGGAAGTGTTTCCTGGCATTCTTTTCTCTGAGCAACCTACTTCTCAAGTGATCACGATGCGCGACGGAAATTCGTCGATACTTCATCACTTATTCAATTTGTCGAAACGAGCCTTTTCATTGCGATTAAAGACAAACTAATAATTTGTTTTAGCAATTTTCGTCTACTCTATGCGACGAAAATTTAATCTATTCGTTTCAGAGAACCAAGAAGGAATAAATTACGAAACTATGCGTTTTTGTTAAGCTCGAAATTGTTTTATAATACTAAAACTCCGAAATTAGCGTATCTTTAAAAGTTACCTTACAATCCGCCGTTGAAGAGTAATATGCATTAATACGTAATAAAATATAATTTATACAATGACAAGCTTCTGAGTTAATTTTTAGGGCACCGCCTTTGCATTGTGGCGACTGATTTCCTCTTGCACAACTAGATCCAGTTGATTTAGCGGAAAACTTTTCAATGGACACTGCGTATGACACAGTTGCAGCTGCCCTAATTAGACGTGCCTGTGAATGACACCTACTTTGAACGAGGGAGAGAGCTATAGAAGGGCGGGAGAAGAAAAGAGAAACCGCGAACGACTATAAATCGTTTAGCGATATAAAACGTACTTGACTGATTCTGACGAAGGCCGCCGGTTTGATCGTTGAAATACGATTCCGATTAAACGTACGGCACGACATATGCATATATAAGGTGTGTTAAAAAAAAACGCGCGGTCTACCTGAACGTCTCATCCTAATTTCAGTTTCTTTAAAATTAGCTTATGCATTTTTACATTCCAAATGTGGCCGACCACCCAGCACGATTGTATCTTGCAGATATGATTAAGAAAGCGGATAATCTTAATGTAATTATTGTAAAATACCAACCGAAAACCCGGGACCCTCTTTCTCCGTCTGAAATTAGTAGAGGAAAGTCCTCTACTATGAGATTAGGTTTCTAATATGAGACAACAGGTTTTCAACACCCAAATTCAATCACAAGTCATTTTTCGCAACAATTATAAAAGTTAACAATTAACTTTCCACTAAACAGATTCCGCTCCGAGGGCAATAAATTCATGGTGGAATCAACCGATGATGTCTATTAATTTAATAGAAATCCAACTATCCTATATTAAGATCTCATAATAGGAGACTTTCCTCTACTAAAAAATTTGTATTGTTCGTATCGAGAAAGAATTTAATCTATACTAAATTGTCTTTCGTAGATTACTTTTTATTTCTAACGTTTAATTTTGCAGTTGCGATCTCCTTCAATGTTGCATTTAAGAATTAATTTTAAGAGAAATATACAAAGTTTCAGCGATCTTCCATATTTGAAAAATCACTGTTCAGATTATATCACTTTAAAATGTTTCCAAAAGAAACCTATAGACCTTGCTTCTACCAGCTTCATCTTACGTTTTTACACTTATTTATCTCGAGAAATCTCGTCTATTGTGAACGTATCTGTAATTACATCTGTTTTCAATTTTAATTAATAAGTACTGGAGATGACAAAGTACCTAATGTCAAGCGGAAGAAAGGAGAACACAATACGTTTAAACAAAGGCATTTTAATATTCTGGCATTGTACCAGAGATATTGCATTAGTGAGATTATATCGCAAGTTTATTCCTTTCTATTGCGAATATATTACTTTCCAGTTAATGAGAGATAACACGACCCGTCAGTTATACTCAAATATCATTGTGCGCTAGATTCAGGTGGGAATTATTTGTCGTCGGTTGACATTTCTAAACATTCTTTCAGTTCGCTCGCAAAATATGCATCTCCCTCCAAAGCGTTTATCGCGATACAATGGGACATACATTACACTATGACTGCGACTGCCACGCAAAACTAAATCGAATCTCTCAAAAGGTACGCCGCGAGACGTTGAAAGTACTGTACTGTGAATTTTGCAGAAACAAAGAAGGGAAAAGTAATGCATGCCTCTAATGTGTCGAAATGAAATAACGGAAGTCCATTGCCGCGAGACTGTTACACCGAGCAAACGCGTTGAAATGAAAACGTAATGTAAACGTGACGCAAATCACCGCGAATCAGGTGGAACCGTGGCGATCGTCCCCGATGTCGCCGCCGTTAAAAAACCACCCGATCAAATCCAACACACGGACTC
This sequence comes from Vollenhovia emeryi, assembly GCF_000949405.1. Lineage (NCBI taxonomy): Eukaryota > Metazoa > Arthropoda > Insecta > Hymenoptera > Formicidae > Vollenhovia > Vollenhovia emeryi. The sequence continues at coordinate 751,456 of NW_011967244.1, read as the reverse complement.
GCTCGAGGATCTGGTGGCGGTTTCTGTCGGAGCACTCGCGGAGGGCGGCCGCGCGATCGACTTGGGGCGGCTAGCCCAGCCCTTTTTCGCGCGCCCTCGAGGAACGCGACGCGAGCGAGCGAACGCGTGAGTGCGAACAGCCACTACCCTCGGGGTGAGTCATTGAGACGGCCTTGTCGAATTCCTCTTTCTCTCTCTCGCGAGCACGAATCCTCTTATCGAATGCCACCAACAAACTCACTCGTCGAACTCCTCCTCGTCCAGCAGAAGACTCATCCTCTCTGCCTCGGAGCAGCGCGCGCTGTGCGATATACGGATACGTTACGGGGTTGATTCTCGCCACACTGCGACAAGGGTGTAGCCCTCTCGATGATCCTCCGCAGGACTATAGCCGCGGAAACGCGCCGCGACTCCACTGGCGCGTTCGCCCCGCTCCTCTCTCTCCCTCTCCCTCTCTCCCTCCCTCTTCCTCTCTTTCTCTCCTGCTCGTTTCGGTTCTCGGTCTCTCTCCTTCCGTCTCTTTCCCACCGCCTCTCGCTCCGTCCCACTCTTATTATCTAGCGATTTCCTCCCCTCCGTCATGCTCTGTTCTTCTCTGACTCACGTCGTTGTTCCTTCCATCTGCTCGCCTCTGTCCTTTCCCTCCACGCGCGTCGCCATCCTTGTCCTTCCTCCTCGCGTGTTCCTCTTTCTCTTTCCCCATCGCAAAGTCGTTCTTCCTCAGATTACACAATTCCCTTCTTTTTCTCGCTTGTTTCGCTCTGTCCTGTGTCCATCTCTTTCCCTCTCAACCGCGCATTCTCCTCTCACTCGCACAGCCCGTCTCCCTCCTCAGCTCGCGCCGTCCTTTTCTCGCGCATAGATCAAAGGCGCCGTCCAGGTGGTGGCATACTCACCCCTCTTGGTGCATGCGCACTCCGCGTACAGCTGCCCCCTTCTTTTCATTTCCTACCCTCAGCTGTTCGACGCACGCGGTAAAGATCCCCGTGTGGCCTATTTCGCGAGGATCGACAGGTCAGCAATTAGATAAATCTGTCGATAAACTTGACAATTGACCATTTATTTAATTGCACAAAGTTAAAAGTATGGATATTACTTTATTATTTTTTTATGTCGAGATTTTGACGACGAATATTGTCCCTTGTCACTGGATAGTTCGCACTGTGATTTTACCTATTTTTAAATGACTCATATCGTACTTTATTGGAACGTACGGTAAATTTAAATTAAATAAAGGAACATTTTATATTACACACACGAAATATTAGATTCGATATTAGTGCTTATTATTATAATATATTTAAATATTTGCGATTCCGTCACTATTCTTTTCAGTGTCATAATATTTCTGGAAAGTGAGATAAATATTGTATACCAAACAGATATGTTATCTGATTACGCTATTTGATTATGTTCTTATGTGACGCATACGGGATGGGAAGAATTCACGCGACACGCTCCACGTTAGGATTTTACTGCAGTTCATATTTTCCTAACTTTATTCTTTACATAGCACATTATATTGTATAGTGTAAAAATCGATATTTGTATTTTATCTTTTTTTATCTTTTATTGTTGTAAAAATAAATTTGATTAATAGACTGTACATGTAACTTGCGATCAATAACTCGCAAAATTCGCAGCGAGAGTTCTCTGTGAGTTCTGCGGTTTCTCTGCGAGTTCCCCGAGAGTTCTCATGCGCAGGGAACTCGCAGAGAACTCACAAAATTCGCAGCGAGAGTTCTCTGCGAGTTCTGAGTTTTTCCTGAAAGTTCTCTGTGAGTTCTGTGAATTCTCTGCGAGTGCGAGTGCGGTGCGTGTCTTTTGTCTGTCTATCTGCCGTTCTTTAGAATGTTGCTGTAATATTACATTGTAATATTTCTGAAGGCTTACATTTTACCGTTGTTGCAAGATTGCTGCAATGTTGTAATCTTGCGATGAAACATTGCTATAATGTTGCTGAAACCTTGCTGTGCTGTATGGGTAATTGATATTTCCGAAAATTCCTATTAGTCCCGAAAAATATAGTATAATATAATAAATATCAGGACAACATAAACCGCAAGGAGGTGGCACTGTCCGAAATTCCAAGAATGTAATAGACATTTCCGAGAATTCGTTTTCCATAATTTGAATACCAAAAAATCGAGAAAATATCAGGAGAACATAAACGGCAAGGAGGTGGCACTATACAAAATTCCAAGAATGTAATTAATCTTTCCGAGAATTCTTTTAATTTTGTTTTTCATAATTCGAATTCAAAAAAAAATCGAAAAAATATCAGAACATAAACGGCAAGGAGATAGCACTATCCGAAATTCCAAGGAACCGAGAATTCTTAGAATCCCGTTTTCCACAATTCAAAACCCCGAAAGAAAATTAAAGTTTCTTTTTGCACCATTTTACGAATATTGTCACAATACTTTTGTAAGAAATGTAGATTAACGATATGTGACAACGCAACGGATATTGGCGTTGCAAATATATGGGATGGGGGATGGGATCGTTGTTGCAAATGAGGGATGAAGTTTCTCATCACACTTGTCGATACTACTGTCACAAACTGTGTTTATTTTTATCATTAATGTATATTATTTATTATAAATAAGTTAGAAACATTGATTTTGGGCATGATAGGTGTTTACAATTTTATACACAGAGAAAGAATACCCAACATATTTTACGCTCCCAGAAGGGTGGTGTACGCCTCCGGACGAAGGAGAGATGATTTACAAATGAACCTAACAGCCCCTTGGAGACTTTTGCATGTCGTTTACTCGCCGGGTTCTCGATTAGGGTTGTACAAAGCTTAGTAGTGTTGCAACCGATCTCCTTTTGTATTTATTTCTCGATAAAGTGTCTTTCACACACACGCACAATGAAAATTACTCCCTCGCCTTCTTTCCGTCTTGTCACCTGTCTCTTTCTTTTTCTCGCCAACCCCTCTCTCCATTTTTCTTACACGCAAGCGTATGCCCGCGCAATTGCACATATACGCATATACACACGCATACATACACACACATTTGTTTCTTCTCATTCACTCATTCGTATTTCTCACTAGCATCGTTTTGCATTTCGTGTCCTGCACACGCATTATCTCTTCCTCCCTCTCTGCCATCATCCGTTTAGTCACGCGCTCTCAATGAAAACCAAGCAGTATTACTATCATTAATCATTATTACTATTATTATTATTTTATCATTATAATTATTATAATCATTATTATTATATAATTATTAATGTTATTCAATATTATTTGTTGGTATCTGCTTAATATATAATATATTATATATATTTATATATATATATACTTTTTCTTTCATATAAACTCAGTGTTCCAACCAAGGTGGGTGTGACACAACTAAGGTATATGACACATACTGCCCGATGTATGTGCGTGCGCGACGCCGGCGATGCTCGGGCGTGCCCGAACGGGAAACCTCCCGGGCTCGGCCGACGTCGCATAGTAGAGAATCGTCTCCATCAGACGCGCGACGTACTCTCCGGGTTCGCGCGCGGCTCCCGCTATCGCTGTCCCTCGCGATTACGCTTGGCGAGACCGCTCATCGACTCGGGGAAAATCGTCTCGTAACACCTCGCGTTACGCGTGAGAACAAAGTTCGTCTTTCGTCCCCTCGCGTTTTCACCCTCGAAAAAAAAAACTGGCAAGTTCCGGCTTGTCATTCCTCCTCGTGGTTTCCGCGCTTCGTCGTTAATTCCCTTCTCACGATATACTGAAAAGACCTTTTACTTTGAAACCGGGCGAATCTTTCGTTCTCCCCCACCGACAGCGTAAAATTTCGTTTCTGCCTTGTACTATTCCGTTTCTCTTTATCGCATCTTTCAATAGAGAAAGAAGCGTTGACAACTAATCGCTCGCCTCTTCCTTCCACGCTTTCCTCTATTGAATGTTTCTCGCTGGTTTATTATACTAATTTGTAGAGTTTTTCTTCTCTAATTTCTTAAATTCAACGTTAATTCATTTCGTTAACCACCACCTCTTTCGTTTTTCACTCGTCTTCTACCCGCGTCATCGGGGAAGGAGGGAAGGTGGCGACAATCGCGGCTTCGAAAAGACAATCGAACCATCGGAGAGTACGAGCAACGGGCAGCGCGCTAGCCAGCATATGACCAAGCGCAGGCAGTGAGCAGTTCATACGTACGTACACTGTATAATGTGGATACGGGGCGAGCGAGAGGCATGAAGCCCCCCCTCTTTCGAAGGAGAAGGGACTCATGATCTTGGCTGCGCGCGGTGGCTGTGCCGTTGTGTGGAAAAGTGAGGACCCGACGAAGGGAGAACCGCGATGAACTCCTCCCCTCCCTCGTCACCCGTTTAAGAAATTCACCCTCGAAAAAGCGGGGCAACACGCTCGTTTGTAAGAAATTCATCGCACCCTTAAAGAAATCGTCCTCGCAAATCGAGAGACGAGATCTCTCCGTTCCCGAGAATGTCATCGGGACCTCGTGTCCTTCAGGAATTCATCTCCGCGAGAAACGGAGGCCCTCAGTTACCCGAGGAGTTCCGCTCCTCGCGAATCAGGACTTCCCTCGCTCAGGAGGGATTCGCTCGCAGCTCAAGGAACGTTCTCCTCGCGCAACCCGCACGCACAGCCGGCAGAGAGAGGAGACGGCAGAGAGAGATATCTGCGGGCTCCTCCCACACGCCTTAATTACCTAAGTCACATCGAACAGACGCAATTCCCGCGGTATCTTTCGCTTCCGCAAACGCAAAGTTTCCGTCAGACCTCACACACTCTCTTTCTCTTTCTCTCGCACTCGTTTTTACTTTCTTTCTTTCTCCTCTCCCCCTCTCCGCCACTGCTGCTATCTTTCATTCTTTCTCTTTCTCGCTTCCTCTCTCTTTCTCTCTCTCTCCCTCTCTCACGCTCTAAATCTATATTTGTCATTCTTTTTATATATTATATATAACAATATTTATATGATGGATTTTTTTAGTGGATTCGAGTCACATGCAGAAAGAACTTTGAGTCGTTTCTGGCACGGATAAAAAGGAAGAAACAAAACACTTTGGCTCTCGCGTAAACTCTAAACGTAGGATGCTCTCATAATTTAGCATTTAGTACACTTGAGAAAAAGGAAAAAAAGAAGTAGAAAAACAGAAAGGAAAGAAGAAAAGAAAAACAACAACACCACACTAGAAAATGGCACTAGAATTGCTCTCACTTGTGTCATCGAATCTAATTCGCGTTTAAAAAGCGGTTTTTTTAAATCTTATTTTTCTTTTTCGTTCGCCCGCCTCGCTGTTTCGCCTCTTCAGTTTCTTCTCCTCCGCTGAGATCTCTTGGACTCGAGACGAACACAGACGGACGCGCCGTTAAAAATCCACGCGGCACAGCCGCGCCGCGCGCCACGCTCACGCACGTGAGACACGTGGTTCGCCATCGTTCGTTCGCTCATATACATATATATTTATAAATATATAAATATATTTATACACAAGTCAGACAACGATGCCCGGGACTCTCAGGTATTGACGCATCCTCGGAGTGGAGCGCATTCGCCCGCGATATCGACTAAGAACTAATCTACAAAAGAAAGGTAACAAATCCCAAAACGGGAACCGGCGTACGAGAGAACCGAATCGACTCGCGCGAGTTGGTACCGACGGTGAAGAGACTTCGCTCGTTTCTTCACACTTCCTCCGCTAAGAAATAGAACGCGTAACGTTCACGACACGTTATTAGGTCCTTGTACGCCTCTCGCGTCCTTCACGTGTGAATTACGCGTCTTAAGCTACTTGTGCTGGGTACAACACTCGGCGCGACGAAGCTTAACGGCGGCGCGTGGCGACGACGCACGTGTTCGATACATGCGTGCGCGTGCATGCGTATACGACGGCACCACGAGTTCGTCTTGTTCTTGTCCCGCGCCTCTTCGTCACTCCTCACGTCGTTCCACGAATCACGCTCGCGAGTCAACGGAGTAGTATTCTCGCACTGATACATTTGGTCAGGGTGCGAGAGAAACTGGTCGAGTCCGCACGGAATTGCAGCGCGCTTCGCCGCCTAAACCAGATTGTACTCCTTCAGATTGGACTGCAGAATGGTGTCCTTTACCGCCGCGAACACAAATCTGATGTTCTCCGTATCTGCGGAATAGAAAAGATACATGTTCAAATATACCAGAATATATCTTTGGGACTCGCTCGAGAGTTTTACTAGTTGCATGAAGCACCGTTCGGTACATGCTATGAATGATTTTCTTCTGCTCAAATGAGATTCTCAACTTGTCATTGTGACTTGTAATTAAACCTTCCGAGACCTCTGATGCACACATGTCACTAAATATTCGTAGGAAATTGATGTTAAAATTTAAGACTAACAGTGAGTGTGATATATTTACAATGTACACTTTGTAAATATATCATGCTTATGCTACTTATTATTGTTATATGTAATGCAAGTTATTTATTGATCGTTAATAACTCCAGGCTACCATTAAAGGTCCGTCTTGAAAGGATTAACGTGAAAGCGCAAACGAAGATCGGCACTTACCCCCTAAGCAAGAAGTTCAAACCCTGGACAGTCATGACACACATGCAGCATGCAATTCCCTTCAAGATACTTTTTGTAGCAATATGAGAAAGAAATCATAAACACAGTATTTCTTTTTTAATATTTCTTCGAAAGAAGCTTAGGTTAAAAATTAATAATGCAAAAAAAGAGGTTGTAGCAATTATGTCGATATATAATACATGTAAAATGTTAAAACAATGCATTATTAAAGCATGAAATATTTCAAGTACTTAAATATATAAGTATATATAAATATTAAAGACATTATTTCATTAAATTCTAAGTATTGAATACATATGTATATGTATATATATATACGAATTTTACAATCATTATAAAAATATTGTATTATCTTCATATAAGTAGCGTTTGTGAAACAAATGGAATCTTAATCACAAGTAATGGAATATTCTATTTTTTGCCAGACTCTGATAATATAGTACACTTAATAAAAATACCGCTAGTTTATAACAAAGGCATATTAGTAACGCAATGTTGCAAGAAATTAATTTTAGCAATTATTAGAGCGAACATTAATTGCTATGTTCCTTTTATTTCGGGGTTAGGAGGCTTTGATAATATATTTTTACTCAACGTATACCGTAATATGTTCTTGTCAACGATAAAGCTGGCAGTTATTTTCGAAATTTTCAAAAGTAAAGTTGTATTCGCAGTTGACGACCAATTGCTGAGAATGACACAGACCCTAAGCTGCGGAATTCAATTGTAAACAGTAACATATGAAAAAAAAATTAAACAAATAATCTTCAACAATTCACTTTTTTCAATAATATCTGTCAGGCAATCGCTATATTATTTAGCCACTTCTGTAGTGTTCGTTGATTGAATTATAAGGCAGCTTCGTCATAAATCTGTTTTACAAGTCTACGTCATTCTCGGCATCTAATCGGCATCCTAATATCAACTAATATCGTCAAGAATCTGCGTATACTTGATAACATCTATACAGTCACGTTAAGCAAGATTAAACTCCTTAAGCGCGGTTTGCATGATCGTATCCTTAACAGCGCAGAATACAAGCTTGATGTTTTCCGTATCTGATGGTTAATTCCATGAATGCAGCATGCAAAATATAAATCGAGTTTCATTGAGATTGGTCAGCACCACCTTATGCCTTTGAAAAATCAACCTGGTACCGAATTGATCGATATTTGTATATTTTTTTAAATATCATGTCCATTACTCAGTTAAACAGAGAAAATATATACACAATATTTACGAAACTGTACATACTGATTTGTACTAAATGAATTAAATATATTTGAGAAATTATAAGTGTTACGCTAAAGACAATCCATATTATTTGTAATTATCTTATTTATTGCATTCTTTTTTTAACAAGTAACTCTGTTTTAAGTAATATTTTATCCATTAGAAATATTTTTCTATTTAAATTATAGTTCGTCTTATTATCTTTTATGTGCAACGTAAATATGCATCTTCTTTCGTCCTCTTCACCGAAAAAAAAGATGTCTTTTGTGTATGTAGGTTGATTTTTCCATGGTGCATTTATAACATTTGATTACACACCTGATTATACGGGAGGCAGGCAACATACAAGCTCTGGTACAAGACACAACACATCGAAGAACTGTTATAAAGCGAGAGAAATACGGTATTTTTGTACACGGGAGTTATCAAGAGCTAGCCTACCTGTGGCACACGTAAAGTGGGAATAAATAATCTTCTCGCTGTCTGGATTCAAGTCAACGAACATCCTCAGGATGAATTCTCTAGCTTGTATAGCATCTCTTTGCCGACCTGCGAAATACACAAGCAAGGGTGGGGCATGGCATTACTTCCGTTATCTATGAAGCGAGCGTATACTGCATAGTCAATGTCTCTTAGACGATCGTTTAATAACGAGACGATTAATCGATACGCATAATTGAGATTTTTGCCAGGTGTAAATGCGATAGGATGCAAGTTTGGATTCTGGCTAAGAGAACTATTCGGTGTTACAGGATTTTTAAGTGTTTCATAAGACAAGAGTGAATCTAGGAAATGTCGTCGCGCGACATCGGTTTTGCTCGTGAGCACAGCATAACGCGAAACGCAGACGGATATCGATCTATTTTAATGGAATAACGTTGTACTCCACTCAAATCCAATATACGCTCTCCAAGGACAGCTTATTAAATTAGTCGTAGTGAACATCAAAGAAGCCTTTCGAAAGCCTCATTAATAAGCTAGAGAGCTTATGTAAGAACACTGAGTACAATTTTGCAAATTCGAGACCGGTTGCTCGCACGTTGTAGTACGCGATAAAATCTAAAAGAACCCTCATCGCGGATGAAGAATCTCAATTTATTTTTGCTGGATATTTAGAATTTTAGTGCTGTAAGTTGTTGGACGTTAAAATACGTTATACGTTTTACGAAGTTGTAAATTACAACACAGGATTGCGACGAGCGTTCTAATTATTGCTATTAGATTAACTAGCTTGAATCTACATACAAGTTAACTTTTGATTCATCAAGATTACGTGCTACTGACTATCGCAAATTATGCGCGGGAGTACATATGTATATATAGGATTGGTGTACGTATTAAAATAGCTTTGCAAATAGATTACTACTAATGACAAATAACCACGTGAATTCAGAATGCCAGAGTGGCAAAGTCACATTAAACCGTTTGACAAATAACTAGAGAGCCTACATTTTCTGCTTGGGATACACTCGCTACTCGGACAGACCTGTCGCAGCCGTAAAGTGAGAGTAGCACATTCGGTCGGGATCGGGATTACAAGTGAGATACACCTTTAAGATGAACTCCTTGGCCGGCATATCTTGTTGTTTCGGGCCTACACCATACAACTTATTCTTTTTTACCAATATCAAAATAAACAATTTCAACTGACTTTATTCAGCCTGTACTTCGAGGTAAATTAATAATTTGACTAAAGATCAATCAATGCTTTGTTCTAATTTCTGCGAGAACACTGCGATAGTATAATGGGAACTTGAAATATATTTTTATCTTTTGATAAATACCGTAGCATGGAGAGTTATTTTCATTTTTAAATATAAGATCTAATATCTAATTAATTAACAACCAGAATAAATATTGAGCACTTTATATTGGCTGGTTATGTCGGTTTGTGTTGGATAATCCGTTTGCAGACCTTAGCGTTTCTAAAAAAAAAGGACGCTTGACATTACAACTTACCATCATATTCCGGAAAGTAGTCGACGAGATGAGAGTACATAATCTTTTCTTCTAGCAGATCTTTCTTGTTGAGAAACAGGATAACAGAGGAGTGTTGAAACCAGGGATATGTTATAATCGTTTTGAACAGTGCTTTACTTTCTTCCATTCGATTCTGAAAGGAATCAGGCGTAGAGTTATGACAAATTCATCGACAATTCCCATGCAGCCTCGAAAATATTATATAATAATTACCTCGTTCTCCGATTCAAATAGAATTTGATCATATTCACTTAGAGCTACTAAAAATATAATTGAAGTAACGTTCTCGAAACAATGGATCCACTTTCTTCTTTCCGACCTCTGTCCACCGACGTCTACCATCCTGCAAATAACGTTCTGTTAAATCGAGCACTGTTAATAACACGTAAATATAGTCGAATCTTCGTATTTTTAACTTGGAATCATTTGTTGAACACTTTTTTTCTAATGCTGTTTAAGTTTCGGATTTTTGAAAATTTAGATTCATTGCTATTAATGTAGAAATTGGAAATAAATTTCAACTTATTTTCAGAGTATTCAGTACACAAGAGAGAAAGACTGAAGATTCAGCTATATAATCTTTCTGACTACTAAAAAGTATAGTTCTATTGAATACGATTTTTACACGCTTTCCAAAATTTAATATCAACGCCGAGAAACGCATAGGACGAATCGGATCGTAAGACAAGTAGCATGGCTAATATTTACATTTCAACAAATTTAATGAATCGTATGCAATGTGTTGCTATTGTGAGCTAAGTGTTACCTACTATGCTCTGCTCTTAATCTTTTATACATTTTCAGAATCTTTTGTAGTTTGCAATAAAAAGGCAAGCGAAATAAGTAGAAGCTTACTTTATATGTTTTTCATTAATTCTATGCGAGGTGAAAGATTGAAGAAAGTTTCTGCTTGGAGATATATTGAAATAAAAATACACATAGGTCTAAATTACATTTCATTAGGGAAAATAGACCATTATATGTTATATCGAACAAATTAAATAAATGCAGAAGTTCTCAATTTTAGTAATAATCTGTTTTAAGACAAGTAAGCACATGCTCTCTTCTCCGACCCAATTCGTTCTGGTTTACTCTATAAAATTTACAAAATACCTAATTTTATTCCAATACATTCATAAAAGAGTATGTATTTATTATTCTCAAACTACGTAACTACGTAATTACGAGTGACGTTATTATAAAAATTCGTTGCATGCAGCAGCATTATTATAACTGTACACTGAACGTACAAATAGCGAACGAATAGCAAATGTAAATTTAAATTGTTGAAGTTTGATAATTTATTTATGCCATAAATGCGAACAGCGCGTTCGTTGATGTTTAATTTAATTCGCTCATAAGATGCATTAAATAAATATTAATTTCCAACAAAAATATTAATTTTCGTATTTACTGTCCGTCCGCTTACGTCTACCCACTTTAGCTGAACAATCTAATATGTGAAAAATATAAAACACATAAAAAGACATGCAAACGTCGAAGCTTCTTTAAAATAATTACATATATAGAATTACATATAGAATTATATATAAATAGATGTGTAACTTCTGTTCATCCTTCTCCTTTCGGACAAATGAAAGAAAAGGATATAATAAAGTTATTTAATTAGATTTGAATTTTGTTCTAATATTTTTGTAATAAATTTTTTATATTTTATACTTGGTAGTTTTATTAGCAGTTTTATTAAGTTAAAATTTTATTGAAGCGATCGACTTAAAGAGAAATTATATATGGCAATTATCTTATTTGTATTTCAGTATATTTTAATTTCTTTAAAATGTATTTCTACATTTCCTATTAAGAAAATAATCTACTTTAAGTTTGCTTAAAAAAAATTCATCTCAATGAGGGAAAGAAAAAGGTTTAATTGGTTCACATTTGCTTCCTACATACGGAAATATCTTGCGACGTTAACAAAACTCGAGTGCACGTTCGAAGGTGTAGAATCGGATTGAAAGACTATTAGTACCTAAATATGATGGAGTCCAGATCAAATGGATATTCTATAATTCCGGTGGTGGGAGCTCGTGCCCGGAGGATGTCTTGCTCGGTCGGAAGGAAATCGGGCTTTTCGATACGCTCTAGGTCACTAAGATAACTGCAAAACGAAACAAAAAGCTGCTATCTGGAGGTGCATGCCATGCGTGGTATACTTAAAAAAAATGTATATTAAAAATATATGTATATTAAATAAGTAAAAAACAAGGGGAAATATTGTATAAAACAGTTTTCACACATGCTTGTCCAGTGGTTTAGCCTGAAAGAATTTTTTAACGCCGATGCCAAGTCCCGAGACTTACTTTGGTGCGTTTTACGGCATACTTTTGTTTTTCAAATACGTAATTTGTATGTAAACTCATACAAATTTCTTTAAGATATGAAAATAAGTCAGCTGTGTCCCTATTTAGATCTTAGACAAAGTTAACCGCATGTATAATAATCGCACGCATTCAGAAATTTTAATTTTTGCCACCATTACGTGCAAAACAAAGAGTTTCGATAACGAATTTCACAGCTCCTCGTAGAATAGAAAAAGATCGAGAGTTTTTATTTTTATCTGCAGAGCAAAGTCGACTCGACGAGTTGACGTAAGTAATGGATGCGATCGCGGTTTTCAGTAATTTTGAGAAGATCCTATCGCTCAATTAGCTTCGTTTGTATTTAATGGAGCGTAGCCACAGGACTTGAATAGCATCGCGCAGAAACGGGGGATAGGGCGAACACTTAATCGAACAACGAGTCCCAGGTGCAACGAATAAATCACAGAAAACGAAAAGGATGCAGAAACGGCCCGATGCAGGTGGTATTGCAGGCGCAGGCAGGCAGCTCGCTCCTTTTTTTCATCATCCTCGTCGGCCGACCGCGAGAGACACACATACCTAAATCGGATCTCTTCCAAGTCAAAGGGATATTCAATTATACCGGTGGTGGGCACTCTCACACGAAGAATGTCCTGTTCTGTGGGGAGGTAGTTTGGTGCCGCGACTCGATCTATCTCCATTAGGTAACTGAAACATCGTGTTCTCAATACCCGGTGTACAGGAGGGTGAGACGTGAGGACAGGAAGGGGAGCAAGTAAAGCCATCGTGGGAGAGTTAAGTCGTGTCCGGTTGCGCGCGTGAATGTCAGAAGCGTTGCTTCGAAACACAAACGTAAACGAGGATCAGGTGGGCGCGTGGTGTTTAAACAAGATCCCGAACAATCTCGGTGAATGGTCTCTGAAAATGAAGAGCTTGTTGAAAGGCCTTGAGTCCTTCCTCTCTTTGTTTTTTTTTTATTCGAGAGAGAGGAAATGGACGGACACGCATTGTGTGTTAAAAGGCACGTTTTTATTAAAAATTGACCTAAGCCCTTTCGGGGATGTGCCGTTACGCTTGCGTGTTCGAGGATACAAAGTGTCTCCTCCGTGTGTATCGTACACAATACCGACGAGCAGGGTCTCCTGTTAATTTCGTTCTTTCCTTTCACTCGATCAGAGTTGCAAGAGATTGATGAAATAAACTAACGCAGAAGTGTCTCGATGACTTTCTCAAGAGGAAAACCCTAATTCGTTGAAAACGAATCAACGGGAAAGAGACAGGTGAACCTGGGTCGTCCTGTCGCGAGAGTTGTTTGGTGAGGAAATCCGGGGATGTTACACACGGAGGAGCGGCAGGATGATCCTTCGAGAAGATATGCGAAGGCGAGATAACGCGCTCCCGCGAGAAGGTGGCGCGGATACGAACGGCAGCTGAAATACTCACTACTTGGCGGAATCCGTGAGCTGGTATTCCCGTCTACGATCGTAGCACTCCTGTATACCCGCGTCCGCCCACAGGTCCTTGATTGCTTCCACGTACGGACTCTCGAACGTCGTCACTGTTTCGAAGTCGACGCTCCGCACTTGTTCCGCTTTTTCCTGGAAGGGAAGAGAAACGTCTGTAAGCCCACGGCAGGAAGACGGGACCGCGACGTGCGATTTGTGCGTATCGGACGAAGTTATCGTTGACCTTCTGATACCCGATGTGTAGAACATTTAAAGCTTTAACCCTTTAACGCGAGGCCTGACCTGCGTGCGATCGCAGTGGCGGATTTAAAGCACTTTAGTATCGCATCCGAGACACGCACACATCTCCGCGGAAGCGCAAAATTGAATAACATGTCGCCTTTGCACGAGAAGAGCGACGCAAGTAAAAGATACGAATTTCTGCGTTTTTATAATTTGCTCGAAAGTGTACTTTTATCCAGAAGAACGCCGTAAGTGTAGTTACAAAAATCCCGTCCAGTGCAAAGGTTGTACTTCGTTAAAACAATCTTGATGTCAAAGAGGAGGAACGTTTAAGAGACATACAATTCTCACGTTACGAAGAAAGCTCTAGCAAGAATAGAACTAACTTAGCAGACCATACGATTATAGCTGTGTATAAACTGCAAAGAGATAAAAAATTTAAAATCATTCTTCTGCTCCGCTACTTTTGACTTGGCGTCGCTTTTCTTATCGCAGACACGCTGCGATGGGATCAATGAACTAATCGAGGGAAGCGAAAATTAGAATTAAAACACGATCCTTCTGTCAAGCTGCTGCCATGTTTAAAGTCATTTACTTGGACTGTTCGCTTCAATTTCGAAGAGGCAAGGAATTAATTTAACTATTCAGTTTAATGCTAATTTCATTGCTGCCATAAAGATCTGGCTTTAGACCAATTGACTACAAACAAGTGGCATTGGCACCGGATGAACGGTACGTACTATATTCGAGGAATCGCCGTACTGGATCTTGAGGAGATCCATCGCCCGGATCATGGACTGCATCGCCATGAAAATGTTTTGGTACACAAGTTTGATGAATCCTCTCTTGTCCTCGTCCGAGTAGCCGGAACCATGGATAATCCTCATCTGCTTGATGAAGGTGGACTTGCCCGACTCGCCGGTTCCTGCGACAAAGTTTCGGCCTCGATTAGCACGCTGTCAAAGTAAATAAATAAGCAACAGCTTCCCACCCTCGGAGAGTGAGATTTCAGATTCCGAGTATACGATCTTTTTGTTAAGCTGCTGCCATGTTTAAAGTCATTCACTTGGGCTGCTCGCTCCAATTTCGGTAAGGCGAGGAATTAATTTAACTATTCAGTTTAAATGCTCATTTCATTGCTGCCGTAAGATCTCGTTTTAGACCAATGCACCCAAACTTTTTACACGACGTAGCAAAGCGTCCACTTCTAGCGGTAAAATCAGCAGTTAATAGACGAATTATTCGGGCGTAAATGATTTAACTGTTCAGCCACGAGAATGCTTATTACTCCGAAATTATTATGTAAAGAGGATACAGTGGCGATAGTGCAATATAGAGAGACAACATATTGTCCGGACCGATTATTCCCATATCAATCGGCGTAACACAATGAAACGATGACGTCACGAATTAACGGGAAGCATCTACGCATTAAATTTACGCTCACGGGCATAAAATTTAATTCCACTACATACATATATATATATGCTGCCATTATTATATATATTACATATATATATGTAATAATAATATATAAATATTATTGGCGCCAAGGAAGAATTGTCAGTCAGTTTCAACACGCTCGCGACCTCGCACCTCGCGGCTCGCGCGAAGATTGTCTTCTGGGAAACAGTGGGCCGATTATGTCGGTCAGAAGCAAGTGGAGGGGGAGGGGAGCGGTTGCTGCTAGTGGCGGCCGCGGCAGCAGCAACGCCGTCGGCGGTGGTTCTGGCACCGATGCTGTTGCTGCTGCTGCTGCTGGCGTCGGCGGCGGCGAGCGTGTAGGTGGCGCGTGTCGCGTCGCCGCCGTCGTTTCCTCACGAAATCATGAATGAACGCCGCCGCACGCGGCCGGCGCGACGCGCGGCGGTTTTCTCAACCTTACGGATATCTCTCCCGACGGCGGGATAACGATACGCCTTGCACCCCGGGAACGTTATTCGAGATAGACCTCCGGCCTCTTCTCGAATTCGAGACTGTTTGCGAAAGATCGTGATCGCGGGCTTCGGGATGAATCACGAGACAGAATATTCGACGGATATCGCTCGATGACGCTGACAGCACTTAGGACATTTATTTATTAAGCGAATTAATATAAAAAAATCGTACGAGATATTTCATCTAGCCTAACTGTTAGATGATTAGAGAATTGAGTAAGAGCGAATTCGGTTGCTTGCACCAGTGCGCACTGAGTGCACACTAAGGCTTGTTTATAGTCAGATCTTATATTTAACCAAGGTTGGGAGGTAGCTCGTTACTTGTAACCAAGTTACAGTTACAGTTCCTTTTTTAGGTAACTCTAGCTTAACTTCGTTATTTTCTCTCCGTCTGTAACTGTAACTTAACTCAGTTACATTTTTTTTATAACTAGTAACTAATTTAATAGTTACATTAATAGTTACTTTATATATTTTTTCAACCTCCACAGATCGCATTAAGCTTTGCATTAGCGCATAAACGCCTCTATCGAAACTTAATAATTTAAATGCAGATTTGATATTTTTATTTTCATTGCAAGTAAATAACTGCAAAGTAACGATTCGTTACTTTTTAAGTAACTGTAACGTTTTCTTTTCTTTGTCTTAAATACATGTTCAAGGAGTAATTAGTCAAAAAATGATCCGTGTAAACGTTATACGGGCCATTTTTCTGGATAAGAAATAGTGCAAGAGGTATGTAAGATGATCTTTAAATATCACGAGACACGGTAGTGTCTCGCGCCAAGTATAAGCGACAAGCTAAACCACGCGCGCGACACCGACCGTGTAGCTTACGCGAGTACGCGAGTTGACGGACCCTCAGAATTTCGGATCTCAACTACGTAAGAATTGACCGGAAACAAGGCTTAGTGTGCACTTAGTGTGCACTCAGCGCGTACTAGTGCGACCAACCGAATTCGCTATTAGAGACTTCATAACTGAGCGCAGGAACGTTAACTCTTTCAGGATCACTAGATACAAAAGCTATTGATGGAAATAATACTGCAAATGTCATTTAAAAGGATTTTCAACTTTACCGGCGTATAAAACACAAAAGATGATCACGACAATGTATATGAAAAACACTCGGCCGTGTATTAAAAATTGAGCTGGTGTTTTTTTGCAGTTGAAAAAATTCGATAAGAGAACGAGGCGAGAGCCAATAATTCGCTTCTTGAAATGGACCTTGTGAATTATGAATTAAACTCATCGTCGCTCTCCCAGATGCTAAAATCTTTAATTTCTGATGGCCCCCGTTACATTTGGCATACAATATTTACAAGTTTCGATCGACAGCTTCCCTGGAAACTTTTTTCAGCTTCGTCGAAAGATCTAGCGTTAAAAATTAAACAATCGAGAGGCGAGGCGCCGCGTTCCGGGTATCAGTGCACTTCGCCGAATCCCACCCAATTCCGCGGGATAAGGGATAAGGAGAAGTGTGTTTGCTACTTTCCGGCTGCGTGATAATGTTGGGCGCGTAACCTGAATCGATCCTCGTGCACGCGAGGGACACCCCGGGTGCAAAGGAAAGAGCTTTTTATGCGCGTCGCCAAGAAAAGACGCCTCGCGCGCCCACAAGCACGCCTTTCTCCGCCTTAATGAGGATGCAAAAAGGCCACCGGGCATACGCGCTCTGCGCCTTTTATCGATAAAGACGGCCGTGTGTTATCAATCGAAAAAACGCACAGGACACCTCTTCTCCCCCTCCGCTCCGATTGGGAGTAACTCTTTGCGCCACGATAAGAGGATAAAACAGTTTTGCGTGAAAGAAATCGAAAGTAATGGAAATTCGTAATTAAATGCAAATTTACGTTTTATTTTATTTTACCCATCAATATTCATTTATTAATCGCGTGCTGATGAAGTCGAAACGTTACACAATGTCTCCTCTCGTACTATCCGACAATAAACTGCTGAAAAATTGTTTAAATAAACATCTGGTATCACTCGTTTCTTTTGGCCTATAACTTATTTATATTTGTTACTCGCAATTGAGATTCCTTTCGCTTGTCGATTACTCTTCGATCGAACGTTACTGCGTATCGTATCAAACTACGTATCGTATTAACTATTGTCTCGGAGAATTTTGAGATGCGATCCTTGAGCGTTAAGTGGAAATTATACACCGCGTAAAATAATTGAGAAATTAATATTCTCGATAATCTCGTATTATCGGAATAGTAGTTTCACAATCATTTCACGCGAAATTGTATTATCTGTCAGTAACAGGAAATACGAAAGGCGAAGGCCAATCTCTCGTACAGAAACGATTCTAGTCGTTAGGTCGTTAGGTTCGGGGCATCTAATACGCGGAGAGAATTTTCCCTTAAGGGGATGCTGGAGTGATTCTACACTTTTGGCACCTTTTGCTCCTACAACTGTCAATTCGTGAACACATTTGCATAATATACAAATTACGTGGCTTTTGTGTACAGACCGACAGTGTCCCACTATTTAGATCAAGTCAAAGAACAGCATGGTATCATTGAAATTAAGTTTAGAAGCCTAATCGTGGTATTTCCAAGAGATTTAGAGAGTTTTTGGAAATTTGACCATACTTTTTACTAGTCTAATGTACGTATATAAAATTCCAACAAACTCTCAGAAAGTTCTTCAAAATGCCACGTTGTCGCACGATTACGCGATTTTCAGGGTAAATTTTAAAAGAAAATTCTCCCCGCGTAGTAAAACCAACGGCGCACGATACAGTTTTTCCTACTTGATTACCTACGACAGCCAATCAGGCGCATCCTTACTGGTTCTCCTAAGCAATCCAGTAGGAAAAATAGTATTGTGTGCCGTCAGCTTAAATTAGGAATGACATAAAAAGTCCGATTGGATCTGTCGGGTCTCCCCGGGATCGGCGAGGGAATATCAATCTCCGAGGGAAGAGCCCGTTCAGACGCGTTTTGTCAGCTCCGTTGAATCCCCCGACTCGCTTAAATCCCCGCGAGTTATTGTGTGCCGGCAAGACTCGCGGCGTGCAACAACGGCGCGATTATGCGACGCGGGAACGGCACGTTTGTCGCGCTTGTTTGCTTAGGTGCTTAAGACTCTCTTTGAAGTCTGTACCTTGGCGGAGTTACGGCTCTATCGCCGATCAATGTCAACGATGATTACACCCCCGGTGACTGCGTCGCGCGCTAATTTTCTCGCGAGCCGCGCTCGGTTATTATATTATATAATCGCAGTGCGGTTAATTAAACTGGCTTATTCCCCCGTCGGTCGCTTTTCCGGGGAATTGACCAGAGAGCGGTAGACTTTCTTCGCCGCCCCCTTACTTTTGACAACACGACCGTCGCCGGACATCGCGAAATTTCTATTTACACATTTACCTTTCGTCGTGTTTTCGCGCAAAGAATGCACTTCAAGTATATTCGAGATCAAATGAAGAAAGTAATTTTGTTGACTACATCAGTTTCCGAATTTAAAGATTCTAAAAGAAATATCAAGTTGTTCGGGTAATTAATCGACACAATTAGTCTCTTATCTCTACTGTACATTAGCGGCGTTTGTAAGAATGAAATCGCTTTCGCTGCAGTCGGTGGATTTCAAAACCACTCCGTACTGCTTGCTACTTCAATTTCGCGCGCCGAGTGTTCGCGGCGCGAGTATTAACGGGTTAATATTAGCTCGCAATAGCATTCTCTGATTGTGCGAAGACATCGCCGCCTGGCAGCGGTTTTGCGGGATCCCGATGATCGAGATCGACTCTCGAACGCCAGGAGGAAGAGCGAGGAGAAGAGCGAAGGAACGGCGGGCTAATGAATGAATGAGAACCGACGGTGGGCGGGACGCGCAACCCGGGCTCTCTTCCGGTATTTCTTCAACGGCGTAACTAAAGCCAGAACCCCCGTTCAACCGGGAAGGAGAGGAGAGGGAGGGGGAGTTTAACCCCCCATGGAATTATTTTCCCTCCGCGGAAGCGTACGCTGACTCCGCTTATCGAAACCCCGATCGGCTGGCGGCACGGACGCATCGCGGATTCGTTCTCCTGGCCTCTCGTGCCTTCGAAAATCGCCTGAACGCAGTCGAGACCGGGTGTTCGATCGTGAAAAGTGAAAATTCTCATTGACGAATTTAATAGAAAAAAAGACGCCAAGTATAAGCGCCATCCAATCAAAAATTATATAATTTTATTATTTGGATATATTTTATTTAAAAAAGAAACATTTTTATCTTCTCTACAAAAGTAATGATATCATTAAATTGCGCCAACTAAAATGGATATTTATACAAACTAGATACTTTATTATTTTTAAATGTTGTATCGAAACAATCGAGCATAAGATTTTACCGAAAGAAATAAAGGAGACAATAATATTAATGAGACAAAATTTTAATACTTATTCAATAAAAAGATAATGCAAACAACTTTATTACAAATAAACGTTTTATTAAAAAATGGCCTTTTCTAATTTAGTTGTTGAATACATATCAGTCCCGAATCACGACATCATTGTTGATTAAAAAAACTTGGCGCTGCTAAACTAAATGTTAATTGCGCTTTTCCTCCTTACTTACAAGTATTTAAATTCTCTCTTTCTTTTGTGCAAGCGTGTGTATGCGCGCGCGCATGTGTGACTTATGAAATAGGGATTAGAATTAATTGTTAGTTTAGATTGTGTATTTCAGCGGTTTTGCATTATATTTTTATTGAATTAAAAGTATTAACAATTTATCATTAATATTATTGTCTTCTTTATTTCTTTCGGTAAAATCTTATGCTCGATTGTTTGGATATAACATTTTTTAATAATAAAGTATCTAGTTTGTATAAATATTCATTTTAGTTGGCGCAATTTAATAATATTAATACTTTTGTAGAGATTGACGAATTCAATATTGGTCCGTACAATTTTTCGCTTTCCACGAGTTCACGCAACAGAAAGAGATTCATGATCGAGCCGCGGGAACCGGAGGTACCGATTCCACTGGTTAGTGGCTTTAAAACGACAATATTTTCTATTAACCCTTTGTTGCACGTTTTTCTCCGGTGAATATTATTTTGTGAAACTTGTCACTGGGGAGATTTTGCGGTTGCTAATTACGAGTCTGATGTTAAAAATATCCCCAGACCATGATTTTGAGGTATGAGTTACGGGACATAATTTTATGTAAATGAATTAATTTTGTAAAAATTTTTCGGTATAATTTGTTAATAAGTAATTATTTATTTAAGATATAGCTCTGAAAGTTGATTTCTTAATTAAGCCAACGGCACACGATACTATTTCTCCTACTGGATTGCTTGCGAGAACCAACAAGGATGCAGAGTTTTATCTTACATTTTAGATCAGGTGACTTGAGGCTAAATCCTGAGTGGCTCTCGTGAGCGATCTAGTGAGAAAAATAGTATCGCGTGCCGTTGACTTTACAGGAACCTATTAGCAGTTCAGCAATACTAAACATGCTAGAGGAATACGTGAAAAATGTGATTTATTGAAAAAAAAAGAACTTGGATGACAGTTGTGCCAGAGTAACACTGTGCAGCAAAGAGTTAAGACTCGCGCATAAAGAGAGTCCAGAGAAATCTTGCGAACTTTGATATCATAAAATCTAAATTTTTAATTTTCCAAGGTTCTCCGCCGATGTGACGGATCTCCGAGGATTGATGTGAAACGAGTAGACATAGAAAAAAAATTAAAGCCCGACGGATATGAATTGCAAATCGCGCCACATGCTAAAAAACGTACGAATGCGAGGAGCAGGAAGACATGGTATTTACGTTCGATGATTAATTAAAAAAAAAAGTCCCCTTTCATATTCCCGCTGCCTCGCGTTTCTGAAAACAGCCAGGAATGGCTGCGGCGTATCCGAGGTATCCGTTCTCCCGGCAAGTTCAAGAGACATCCTGCACGCTCGTCAAGGACACGACGGGTCAGAAATACGCGGAGATGAGAAAACAACTCGGCTGAAATTAATTCCGCCGCGCGCATAATTTCTTTTTTCTTACATTTTCTTTTGAAACAATTGCAACGGCAACCGCGCGGCCGCGCCGCGCGTATGAGGTAAGACGAATTCCCGCGTAACCGTGCACCGTGCGTGGATGCTGGAGCTAAATCCGGGAAATATATCTATGTAAATCTATGTAAATCAGCCTCGTATTCCGGATATATTTAGATGCCCGAATAATCAAATGTTCCCGCGATTCGACTTTAAAAGATTTAGCTATTCGAATTGTGGGGGATTATGCGAAGTCGTTTGGGATTGCCATTTGATTTTACGAACTTACGAATAAATAAAATTACGTTTCTCCAACTGTTGGCCATCAATAGATTAATATCGCGCTTACTTTACGGCCGTTGGGAGGTATTTTTTATAGATATATATTAAATAAAAACTCCGTTGAGAGAGAAAGATCATTAATTGTGATAAGGGCGATCGGAGCATATGACGAATAGTACGATATTTGACAATGTGTTTGTAATAAGATGGAAAAACCAGAACACAATAGTTAGTTTTTTGAAAATATGAATATCGACATGTTTAATTTGAAGTTAGACGTTTCGGCTACTTCTTTCGGCTACTTTCAATGACAAAACAAGATTAATATGCTAAATATCTCAAAATTTCGGAGATATACCGCATCATTGGTGTGTATCGTGTCGATTTATTTCTCCACCAATTAAGGTAAGGTTTAAGTTGTAGAGGGGCGCATTAATGTTCAAATTCCTAACTTCTTACATCATATATTGGACACGTGCATGCGAACGTCGTAAGGTATCGAGATTGCATCTATATTTTGTAGTGACGAAATTGTATAAATGTTTTTTTTTAATTTCACCACTTTCAACTGTGTGACGGCTCACATTGCCTAAACGTTTTCTAATATTGTTTTCTATCATCTTAAGTTTTTTTTGAATCTTTAACGCTCGCGAACAAACTCTTCCGCGTTACGTCCCCTGGCAGATTCTAATTTTACCGATGAAATACAAAGACACTCTCGATATGAAATTCGATATTTGGGAACGTTCCGTACGGCGCTTTCGAATTAACTCGAACATTCTCAGTCGGGAATCGTTATGTTCGAATTATATCCGCTTGATTCAAGTAAAGCGACTATTCGATTGCTTTAATTCCAGTTAAGTCGTTTCTTCCGGCGGATTCCCCGACGCCCCTCGCGCGAAAGGACGAGGCATCGCTCCGCCCTTGCACGACGGCGATCGACACCCTTCTTCTTCGACGCGTACCGTCGGCGGGCGAAGGGAAAAGCCCGAATCGACGGACGTGTACGCGCCAAGCGCGGAAGCTTTCCGGGGCGGTGGAAGCTCCGCCGTCGCCGGGGGTGGGTCGATAGATGCCGACGTGGAGAGATAGGGTGAGAGGGAGAGAGAGGAGGATAGATAGTGAGTGCCGGTTAGAATGAGAGAGGCGGCGGAGCAGGGCTCTTTCGTCTCCCAGGCCGCAGCACCACCGCGCCCCGATATTTGCGCGCCACCCTTTGCCGGCACCTTTAGGCGGCACTCACACCGGATCGCACGTCGCGCTTCGTGCCCGGAGACAGGAAACGTCTGAATGGCTCGTGGAAATAATGCCGGACACGCGGGACCACTAAAAATTTCATGACAGCCGTACGAGAAACGTGGGGAGAATCTACTGGTTGCATTCCAGGATGCACGTCTCGTATGTTACACGGTACTATTATACTTTTAACAATCGTCAAGTAGACAAACTAAATTTTAACTCGGTCCTTTTTAAGATATAACTCAATTACAAACGTAAACGCCATTTAGAACCTGGCACAGGTGGAGGTAGCCAAATCAATTATATTTCCTATATAATTTAATTGGCTACTGAATAAAATGAAGAACATAGGTGGAATCATTATCGTCAGTGAATTCACGTGTTGTAAAATTGCTAAACGATTTGATAAATTATTTTAAATGCTCTACTTAGCGTTTGTTACAATAACCCCCTCATGTTAATTATTGAAAATTTTGGTGTATTGTAACATACACAAAATTTACATACACAAAAATTTTCAATAATTGGAGCACTATTGCAATAGCATATTCCTGAGATCAAATCAAGTAAAAAAAGTCCTATACTCCTTTTCCCTCCGACAAACAGTTATCGAGATAAGCTAAACATTGAAAAAGTTATCAATTTTCTCTTAAAATAATTGTGAAATAATAAATGCATAAAGGGATAAGAGCCGTGACAGGGTGTTGGTGTCTATATAATTTTATTATAAAATTATTGCGAAAACTACTATCTCTAAGGCCTGAACCTGGACTTCTCTCTTTCTAGGCAAGTCTCACCACTGAGGCATGTGGTAATATGCCTATCGCGGATAATAATTGTAAAAATGTTATGTTTACACAAACACAGAAAGTCGTATTTAGAAAAGATAGAATAAAAAGATTTCATAATTACGTTTTGCTAAATTATTGTAAAGGATCTCTTTCTTATGCGACATTAACATTGTGATCTGGGACATTTTGATAATTACCGACACACGTATCAAAAAGTAGAGTTAAATATGATTAAAAAATGTAATATTATGACGTATACGTGTACAGAATTGTCAAAAATAAATTAAAATGTTGAGAAAATATTAATCTCTAATTTAACTGTCACGCGTAATAACGTAATGCCGTGTTAATGCACACAGGACTTGTGAAATTTTCCTTCAAAGATAATCCGAAACGCACCGACACTCGTTCTCTGAAAATCACGTTTCGCGCGAACTTCCTTAACCCGCGAGAGAGATATCCTCCTTCGTGTTTTCCTCGTGCAACGCGAGGCTTTCGCGATTACGAGTCGGTATAATTTATAAACTTGCAACAATGCGTAAGTTTCCTTTTGCCTTATCGCGTCGCGCGATTCGCTTTTACCCAGCCCGAAAAACGATCTGTTATCTTATTCGACGCAATTAACTCGCGCGAAACGTCATTTCGGAACAAATTCCCTCGAACATAACGCGGGAAAAAAAGAACGATAAACATATGTACAGCGGAAAATTAACCGGAACAAATTGAATAATACGAAATATTATTTCCCTATGTTGCGCATTTCGAGCAACAAAGGACCAGGTACACAGCCCGTATATGAGGCGGGCAATTTTGACGTCAAGTCGGTCACGCGTTAATATTTTAAACGTATCGATCGAACTTGCAAATACACACAGACCGATACCCGCGAGTGCCGATTGAATTAGCCCGCTCGCGAATGCGAAATATGCAAATCGCTAAGTATTTACGCAATTCGTGTAAAACGTTACACGCTACGATAGCCCGGGCTTCATTAGCGTCGCCCGGCAGCGGTATAATCTGCCCGACATTATACATTGTTTCTAGCAAGCGGAAGATTACACGCGACAATTTTGTAAAACACACATTTAAAAAAGGGTATTTAAAGAGACCGGGGGCGTTTGTCCAAGACCGCGAGCCGTCTGATCCAGTTTGACTGACGACCATCGCAGTCATCGGTGCAAAATATGCTTCGACGATAGAACGACAGTGTTTGACGGAGCTCAACTGTGCCGCGGCTCAGAGATTAATTAGCACGTTAATAAATTTTTTCGGCAACTCCGAGAAGATTTAGTACAGTCGCATTTAATACGATCGGATCAGATTTACTATTTTTATCGCGAATAATCGCAACAAAAAGTGGATCGGCCGCGAAACGATAAAAATTCGGAGAATAATTTTTCCTCCGAACGACATTTCTCCTACGAATTCGTAGGCTTTTATCAAGGAAAAAAAATCATCTACTTTGTCTTTAAAGCCTTTTGCCTCCATCGTACAACCTGGAGTGTCCAAAACTGTTTTTTTAATCGAAAAAGTCACTTAATGCTAAATTGTTACCAGAATCAAATTGATTATTCGTCGATTTCGCAGAGGAAAAAATGCCCAACGCTAATATCAATTTCATTGTACTTGGTCACTTAATTTTTTTTCCTAGAATATTCGATGTGCGATCTATTGTCGGCCGACTATCCGCGATAGAATCTAAAACGGGATCGACGAATAATTACTTTCCTAGACGACGGCTCTTGCGCAGATTTTCAGATTCTAACATTCGACGATTTTGCGGGGGAAAAAACTCGATTCTAAATTTTACAACGCTATAACGCTTACTCGTTCGCTTCTTTTCTCGGATGCTCCACGTGCAATTCGTTATCGGCGAACTATCGGCGGTAGAATCTGAATTGAAACAGATTGGCGAAGCACAAGAAGTCACGATCTTTTTTTCGAACTTAAGCAATAACTTCCGTTGGAAGTATTCCGCGGCGTTTGATAATTTCATTCAGTCGCGAGAATTTGCCAGCGACCGTATTATCGACACGATGCGGATGCGTTTTTTCGCGGTGTCGTGACAATACACGCCCGTGATTACCGTAATTTAATTTCTCGCTTCTTACTCACGTGTTACTCAAACGTTGCGCTGAGCTTTTTTTTTTATAGCGCAATTGTACTGACCGCGAACGAACGTGTAAAAATGACACTGCCGCTGGCTTAGTAACTAGCAGAAGAAAGTCCCCCATTATGAGATAGGCTTCTAATGAAACAACAGGTTTTCATCCAAATTCAATCGCAAATCTTTTTTCGCAACGACTGCACGATCTAACGATGAGTTTTCCACTAGACAGATGCCACCTCAAGAGCAACAAATTCAAGGTAGAACCAACAGATGCCTATTAATTTAGCAGAAATCCCGTTATCTCACATTAGGCCCGCGACTCATAATAGGTGGCTTTCCTCTATTTAAAAGTACTTAAAAGTTGGAATGCAATCTACGCAATTAAATCTCACGTGAATTAACGTTCACGTGAGAACGAGATGTAAATGGAGGCAGGGATGAGGGATTATTAGGCTCCAGCTTGAGAAGAAATCACGCGGCAAACTTAACGAAGCACAGAGATCACAGAGGCATCCCCTAAACGGAGCTCCGTAAGTTTATTCCGTTTGCGAGGATCGTGCGTAAATAAAATATTCAAACGCCCTAGGCTCGGGCACGAACAGAAGCAGCGTTACATTGTCCGAGCGATTCGGTAAAATATTTTCGTTACGCGGGCACACGCATGCACGTACCGCGCTACGCACGCACGGACAGCGGATAACATGGTAAAATACAACGGAATACATCAATTATACGCCAATAATTACATACACTTTATGAAATGTAAATTACGCACTAATAACAGCGCACGATAATTGGCATGCCGGTGTAGCAGGAATTAATTGAAAAATAATAAAAATATATATAAGCAGCACACTCTAAGAAATATGGATGTGAATTTTCACCAGTGGTGTGGAATGAACACCCATACAGGTGTTTATATTAGGACTGGTAATTTCCTTCGAAGGCTTCGACATTCGAAATCTTCGAAGCTTCGAAATATTCATTCGTGCGAGTGACGAATTTATTAAAAAGACATAAAAAAATATTGCAAATAAAAAGTATTAATTTATATATGTTGAAAAATAGGTAATTACTTCTGAATGATAATTTTGAAGTATTATAACATGTTTAATCACGCTTTGTTTGAGAATTGTGTTCATATGATTTAGGAATCTCGTCCAAATTCGAAATAACCTATTTGTCATATTCTACACTCATTATATTAATACATTCTGCATACTACACAGTGTAATGTAATATTTTATAATATTGGCAAAAATTTTAGATGAAATATTTAAATCTAAAGTACTAAGTCATTTAATACTGTAAATTTAGTAAAAAAGTTCTATGCAAGTTAAAGTTTTCTTTTTTTAACTAATGTTACAGTTATATTGTTTTTAATCTTAGACACATTTGATTACTACCTGACCTGACTTTGTTATGTAAGCTGACGATCGTAACGAAACTGTTCTCCTTATGTACAAATTATGAGCATAATATATTCTCGCCATGAGACGAGAAATAAGTTTTACATTCGTTTTAACAATTGACTAATTACTTGCATCAATGTCATATCCATCTACTGATTTTGTCACTTATGCCTCAGCCTTGACAGATCTTACTCATTTTTTAACTATTTATTAAATTGTGTACTCGTTAAAAAATTCTATAAACACACATAATTCGTCGAGCTTTAATTAACGATATCTTTTTTTTAAACTGTTTTTATTATATTTATTGTTCTGCTTTAATTTAGTTTCTGAATTTCACGCTTAATTTGCAAAAGCCTCTCATTTTTCAATAATTTTGCTGCAGTAAAATCGACACCAAAGAATCAATATGTGGAAACTGCGACTGTAATTCGGAGCGTACGCACTGCAAAATTGAATCCGACGTGCGTTTCGGCTTCTCGTCCAAAAATGATTTCGAAAGCACGTAACTTGGACGTCCCATTATCGTGCAACGGCCTGTTCGCGGGTAAGAGGCTCCGTTTCTCGCACGATTGCCAGCTATTAATTATCTATTTATTATCTAGTTATTATCTGATCGAGCGATAAGCGACGTTCGTTCGGCGGCGACGTCTCCCGACCCGTCCGATCAATTGAGAAATTGAGACGCGCGTTGACACATTTTCCACTTTAATTAAACGCCGCTTAAGCGCCGCTATCGAATTACTGAGAAATTACAGCCTTCTGATATCTCGCACTGCCCCCTTCGAATAATAATTAACCGCTCGAGTCCTTATAAACATACGCCGAACCTCTTGGTCCCTCAACGCTCAAAGACAATCTTGCGATAATTGCAGCTTAATCCTCCCGCGTCCGCAACAGTTTCCATTCAAGTGCATCCTATTAACTAGCGTCCCTCTCCTCTTTGAAATTGATACCAGAGAAAATGAAGCCAATCGAATCACAAAGACAGACGGCAAGAATTAACGTAAAGGAAACAAATGAACCTTCACGGCGGAATATTCATAACGGAAATAAATTAACAAGCTCTACCTTTCTCGCGAAACAACCCTTTCTTTCGGACGAAACGTCGGACGGTCCAAAAAATTAATTCCAATTAAAATTATCCGCGGCTCGCTCGCGCGACAATTCAGCGAGGGGAGTGCAATACCCGGTATTGAGAGATCAATTTCGGTGCAGGCTCCCCATAGAAATAATTGTTTATAAATCGCCGGCGTGCCCTCTCCGTCTTTCTTTCTCTCAGGAGCGCGCGATATCGTCCGTCGTCGGTGCACGCACACAATGCACGTGAAAAGTTGCGCGGCTGTAAAAGTCTTGTCGGCGAGGCCTTTGGCGCACAATCGTGACATTATTTCCCGTACTGAATGCCAACGCCGTTAGGTACATTGTTCAGGCGCGACTGAATGAGCACCGATTAAAAATAAATGGCTATATAACACCGCTGACGTAGGGAAGCAATTTTAGTTATTAAAGAGGGGCGCTCCCGAGAAATAAAATGTTGCGTCCGAAGTAAAGCTGAGGTATCGATAAAATGACCAGTTTTTCTGCGACTCGTGCCCGATATACCCTTTCCCTCCCTTGCGTAAGAAGGGTAAATTACAATTAACCCCCGGGAACATCATGTTGGGGTGTAATGCGTCACGCGAGCCTTTGGAAGACGCGGTGAAACACCCGTGACATTCTTCGCCGATTATTTTTTAATCCTCGAATTTTGATTCCCTTTACGAGACTTCCAAGACTCCCCCCCCCCCTCGTTTCATCAAGCGACGAGAGATATCCAGGGAGAATTGATTTGCGATTGAAACCACTGTGCCTGTTAGACCCCAGCGCTCGAGGTTGACTTCTGAAGCGTGACGTTTGAGGATTATCTCACCTCGATTAACGTTATTATTTATATCGAACCAATATTTAACTAAGGCGTTTGATGAACAAGAGGAAAGTGCATGCAGCAACTGCCGCGTCATCGCGTAAGGATGTCCCGGATTTTTGACGTACGCGCTCCTTAAAATAATTGCAACCTTACGCGAAACGTTCGAGGAGTTTCCGAGCGGAACGACCCGCGTGAAGTTTCGCAAATGCCAGCGAGACGCGTCGATACTGGATTGGATCGCCCAGATGAAAGCGATAATTCAAATCACATTTCCGCTGCCGCGCTAAAATTAATTTCGACGGGGATGCCGGAACATTATGCGAGCGACGAAAACGCCACGCCGTTTCATACTTGCCGCACCAGCGTGCGGGCTCATCACATTTCCGAACGTTCACTGTTTCTTTGACCAAAAAAAAACCAGATTACACAAGCCTCCATTTAAGGGGTTACGCAAGGTGTACAAACCCCCTTGAAAAAGTATATATCCTTAAATATATAATATAATATATCAATACCTATACGTTAATGTATATAAATGTATATATAAAGTATAAGAATGCATATAACTAATTAAATCATTTTTTGCCGCCTATGATATAGAAGAAATATAGGAAAAGACTATAATACATTTACATGAAATCTGCAAAATATATTTTTTGCTGTTTAAAATATATGATAAATATAAGAAGGTATATTTTTACTGTACTCAAGAATACAAATATTTTCTATATATACAACTATATATATATATATGCAATTTATATAACACATATATTTTAAAATATACGTAATACAATATATCAAATATATTTTTAAACGTATTTTTACATGTATATTTTTTCATGGGGGAAGGAAAGGTCAATACTTCCGGGCGCGATAGTAGCGGCCAAGCAACAGGGGAAAAAAGAGAAGCATTTCGACAAGTTATCGCACGAGAGTTAAATGTAAATAAATTGCGAGCAGATAAATTAAATTACCGCCAATTGTTTCCATAAACGCATTTGTAATAATGACGGCGAAAAACGTGCGCAATGTAAACAGGAAAATTGCGCACGAAAAACGCGATAAATCACGGTTCATCGTTTTCTTTCACGTTGAAAACCGTTGTTTACGTCTGTGTCGATTTGATGTTACAGTGCGTATTGTACATTTATGGAATTTTTATTCATAAATAAGATTTATTTTCGTTGTGCAGAAAATATTTCTATATAAAAAGCAATTCTATTTTTTTCTCTCTCTCTCCCCCCTTCACGTTAAATTGTATCTTGCGTTTTTTTCTCGCTCGCGCGAAATATTACCAATTGCCAGCAAATTTTTCAGTGCAAGGTGTGCTAGAATTGAAAAATGGTGGCATAAATATCTCGAGCCTGCTCTCATTATTCGGTCTAAAAATGAACGTGCCGATTCTTCGAGCTAAAAGGTATTGTTAAAAAAGGAAATGTTTCTCCGTAAATTAAACTTCACGAGCGAAAAGGCACCGTATTATCGGTTCTTTGTTCGTCCGTTCTGAAAACGATTTTGTTTTCAGGTAAAATTATTAGGATGCAAAAATGACGGCTACTCTGGAAAAAAAGACAGTTAGCAACCCATTTTGGGACCCACAATTAGTAATCGAATTATTTGGATTGTTCGTAACTCCACTCTGGGAAAAATTTTGACCGTTTTTTTGTAGTTAAGCAACGTATCATTTCGGTTAGTGCCTCTGAAGGGAAAATTATCTTTGCGTTACTGAATATCGACAGAACTAATTAAGAGAATTGGTTAGTATTACTTAAAAATCTTGGATATAGATATAACAGCTAATTGTGATTTTTAGACTTTTACGCGGGGTAAAACTCGTAAGAGATTAGAGTGTTACGAACAACCCAAATAATTCGATTACTAATTGTGGGCCCCAAAATGGGCTGCTGTCTTTTTTCTCCAGAGTATCGTCGTACTTTCGCCAGGTGGAAACAAGCGACCTCGACCATCCGAAGTAATTCCGAGGGGGGGGATACCGCGCACCCGTTTCACGCCAATTTCGGGACGGCTTGTACAGTTTTTCCCTTTCACGCATATTTTCGGACGTAACGCGCACGGTTCGCGTATCGACGCGGATCGGCGGGGCAGAGTCACGCGCGCGTTTCGATGTTTACGCGATCCCCGTCTATATAAAAGCGATTAACGCGCGATTAACGACCGCATGTTTTCAGCGATCGCGTGATTGCGCAATCAGCGACGGTGTTTCAGCGATTCAATGAGCTCTATTTTTAAATCCCGCTCACAGCCCGAGGAGAGCTCATGGGGCTTTTTATCGGCTTATCTGTGTTTATCTCCCACCGCGAATAGGAGAGGAGACTCGCGTATATTTGTTGATCGTTAGCGCGGCGATTGTTCGCCACGTACACGTGAAATAATTTGGCGGCTTTTATTCCGAGTGTAACATTATATGTGGCGATTATTTATAGAACCGGTGCCGGAATCTAGAAATGCGAGAAGAAAAAGAGGGAGAGAGGGGGAGGGGCGGGGGAGAGGGAGGGAGGAAGGGAGGGAGAAGAGCTTCCTATGAAACGCACGTGTCCGAAAAGGCATAGTTACGGCTAATGTGCATTGGCTAATATCGAAGGTAAAATATCGATACTTCGATAGTTCAAAGTGTCATAAGTATTCTTACATGAGTCGTGGGGTGCAATAGCGGTGTGTAAGCCGTGAATAAAAATGGATAAAAATATAGCTTTTATATACAGGGTGAGTCAGACAACATTTGACAAAATTTGTGAGAAGGTAGAACGGATTGAGATCAACCGAAAAGCCCTGTACCGTTTTGCAATTTTTGCAATAGATAACAAGTAATTAATTATTAAAAATCGTCGTCTTAGCCCGGCCTACCGCCCAATTCGAGCGCGTGGCCGAGATGTGACCGCCCGGCGATCGATATTGCCAGGCGCACGGAAAATTGTTTATTGCAATCGGCAATGGCTACGCATGAGCAACGCATAACGCTGGACCCCCCGTTCCGAGCTATAACAATTCCTCAGCCTTTTTACGCGCCGCTCGTGCGTAGCCATTGCCGATTGCGATTATCGTAGTCGGCTATTGCGACGCGAGTCTAGGCGCGGTGCGACGACGTAAGCTAGCGGGCAACGGCGCGCTGTCCATCCCTCGCCATATTTTTCTACGATAATCGCAATCGGCAATGGCTACGCACGAGCGGCGCGTAAAATTAAGTAAATAAATGAATCGTATGCATATTCCATCGGGGGGTTAATTTCGCTTCAATTTATTTTTTCTGATATCAAATATGTAGTCGGCTATTGCAACGCGAGTCTAGGCGCGGTGCGACGACGTAAGCTAGCGGGCAACGGCGCGCTGTCCATCCCTCGCCATATTTTTCTACGTTCATGTAACATACATACATACATAAGCCGAAATATTTTTATGCCGAATTTCATTTTCATTAAAAAGGCTGAGGAACTGTTATAGCTCGGAACGGGGGGGTCCAGCGTTATGCGTTGCTCATGCGTAGCCATTGCCGATTGCAATAAACAATTTTCCGTGCGCCTGGCAATATCGATCGCCGGGCGGTCACATCTCGCCACGCGCTTGAATTGGGCGGTAGGCCGGGCTAAGACGACGATTTTTAATAATTAATTACTTGTTATCTATTGCAAAAATTGCAAAATGGTACATGACTTTTCTGTTCATCTCGATTTACCTTCTCATAAATTTTGTCGGATGTTGTATGACTCACCCTGTATATGATATGTATGACTGCGGCCTAACGTGAACTCTTAGATTCTTCATTTTATGATGAAAAGGTGACGCGGTAAAGTCACTGTGTTTTATATTAAATAAAATTGGAGGCAGGAGGCTCTTAATACCAAAATATCACGTCGTTTATAGTTCCTGAGCCGCGAGCGATTAAAAATGAGAGACTTTTCATAAGCCGGGCTTTAGAGGGTCCGAATAAGTAATAAACTAATTTTTGCAAATAAATTTTTCAATGAGCACTCCGGCGTAATGAAATTTTTATACGTTCGTTAACTCAGACGCCGAAATGTCAAGAAGTGAAAAATTATATTAGTAAAGAGCGATTTTCCTCGATACATTTATCAAGAGGAAATCGACCTTAGGGAAGAAATTCGTCGCACGCAATCAGCTCACAATCGGTAAAAAAAATAACATTCCCCCTCCCACCCAAAATTAATAATTACATAAAACCCATGGGTGCCCCGTATGCACTTGTGGCGCGTATAACGCGAATGTATTGTGAATTGCTGACTTCAATGAGATTATCGTAATCCGCGGAATTATAAATTCGACCGAGAGCGAATACCGGGCGTCTTGCGACCGTCGCGGCGGTGAGTTAGCGCCGTTAGTTCGTCATTTAACGCGGAATAGACGGAATATTCGAAACTGGGGATTAACGTAATATTCCGCTCGATCGAACGACATGCGCTTACGGAAGCACCCATATGGACCCATATATAAACACACACACACACATTTATATATATATACACGTACACACGTGCATAGCGAGCAACGCTACGTGCAAGACCCGTACGGAGAGTGTGCAGATGTTTCCGACGTATCGAACGCGCGTAAATTTGTTGCAACTTGCAAATGAAGATAATTAAAAGATTATCAGGACACACATCGTGGGACAGCGTTCGCCTCCTGTCGCGCACCCGGCCGAAATTGATTGACGCTCCGTTAAACAACAATACGCGATAAGATTCATTACTTGTCGTTACCTGCCTGATTACGGTGTAACGCGTGTGTAAAAGCGGCCGCGTTTGTCAACGCCGGGGAGAGAAAGAAGGGCGAAGCAAACTGAGCAAACAGAGCGAAAATAAAGACCAATGCACGCACGCGAGAGAAAACAGCTTCGTTATCGTCCGCCATCAGCCTTTTTATCATATGTACTTCTCCCTCCCTCCCTCCCTCCCTCTCTCTCTCTCTTTCTGTTTTTCTTCATTTTATATAAATATTCCATGTCATCGGGTTTATTCTATAATTTTATGCTTTTCGTCTGCCGGTATCTTTTATGCACAACGCTCAACGACGGCTTGCACGACACTTAAATGTCGTCAAGATTGTTGAGCAATTCTTTTTTTATTCCGCTTTCACCCGTCGCGACGAGGAATTCCAAAAACGTTCGTCGGTTTTCTCGGTCCTTTTCGGTATCGCTTGACCAATTTCAACTTCCCGACGTTTCCCGGTTTGTACGGTTTTCCAGACTCGCGACAATCCTGCATGATGTGTCAAACGCACGGCGAAAATAGCGTCGCGCGGAAAATACCTCGGCAAGGACCTTCACGGGCTAATGCACGCGGATTAAAAAATAACAAATCGATTTTATGATAGGCTTATTTATAAGGGCTTAATTTTAGTTATTGTTCCCGCCGCAAACTGCCTAAAAGTGATCGTCTCCGTTTCGCGCTTAAAAATGACATTGTTAATGTATATAATTTTGTATATAATATTCCTCGCAATTTATTATAAACAGTTTTAATAACGATCGTAAATGAACCGGGTCCAATGCTATTACACTTGAATGTATCATAAAATAGGATCGATAAAGCGTCAATTATATTTATTATAGAGAAAGGAATATTTTAATCTTAAATGAAAAATTCTAAAATCTAGAATCGTCTTTTGTCGAATATCGTGGTGCCAACTTCGTCCGTTGTAAGATGGAGGGGAAATTTATTCTAAACGCAAGAATATATAAACTTACATTTATATAAGTTACTCTTGTCTCAATATAGTAAGTCAATCCTTTTTAATTCGATAGGGGAGAATAAGAATTATTGATTTTATTTTGATATTGTCTTATTTTTACACGAAATGAGGTTGTGAGAAATATAAATGCATTAAGAATATTTTTTGTCTCAGTAACAGAAATGCTTTCTGAGGATGCACCCACAGTAAAAAATTTCCGGATCCAATGCTATTATACTTCGATGTATCATAAAATAGGATCGATGTAGCGCCAATATTATTTATTATAGAGAAAGGAATATTTTAATCTTAAATGAAAAATTCTAAATCTAGAATAAAATAATAGTATGCACCGTCTTTTGTCGAATATCGTGGTGCCAACTTCGTGCGTTGTAAGATGAAGGGAAAATTTATTCTAATCGCAAGAATATATAAACTTACATTTATATAAGTTACTCTTGTCTCAATATAGTAAGTCAATCCTTTTTAATTCGATAGAGAAGAATAAGAATTATTGATTTTATTTTGACATTGTCTTATTTTTACACTAAATGAGGTTGTGAGAAATATAAATGCATCAAGAATATTTTTTGTCTCGGTAACAGAAATCCTTTCTGAGAGTATAACAGTCGCAAGATATTTTGTGACGTTTGTGGCGTATGTTGAAAAATTTAACGTGAAAAAGAATGCGATTGAAATGTTCGAGAAAAGTTGCGCTGCGAAAAAATCCAAGACACAAATCCAACGGTAAAATCAAACTGCTATTTGTAGAAAAATTTGAGATGTGCACAAAAAAAATAAAAAGCATATATATAATTTTTCAGAAACATAGATTTGTATAAGATTATGTTTCTGGCGTTTCCTCGCGCCAAATCTTCAATCACAATATATTACAACATGATGCATCCCTGCGAGATGAAATAAACGGCGTAGTAAGAACGTAATTTTTTAAGAACGTGGAGTTGGTCTTTTTTCTCAGAGAAGATTTAAATGGATTGGTAGACTTAATTATGGAGTTATTTACCTCACTGAAGGCCTTCGCGGCTTAACGCACACGGATTAAAAATAACAAATCGATTTCATGATCGACTTATTTATAAGAGCCTAATTTTAGTTCTACACGGCGGCGCGCGACAGGACTTTCCTAAAGTGAAAATTATTGTAATTCAATATGTCCCGCGCCAGGCAACGATAACGTTTATCAACGCAGTAAAATACATCGCACGCGTTATTCTTTTCCAAATTTACAGAAGCGCGCATCTTTATCTCTTCAAAGTTCGGCGTACCTTGTTATCCCAAGTGTTCGAAAAAAATATATTTTGTTGAAAATAATTCTTTAAAAAATATGTACGGGGCGCGTCGCGGCTATCCACGGACCAATTTACGGCACGTACATTCTCACGTCGATACCGGGGGAGAAATCTGGACAGATGCGGCGCGGCTGGTTGTTTACACGACGCATCTCGTTAAATAACGACCATTCAGCTCCGTGCCACATTGTTCGATGAAAGGTCAGCGCGGTAGTGGCCAGGATCCGGCGAGCTACGCCGGCTCGCGCGCGGCGCGCCACGGAAGCGACCGCAATCTTTAATGTCACTACTTCCGGGGCCGCTGTTTACGAGCGCGCTAATAATACTCGACGGCGGCGGCCGACTCGATACTACAGCGCGAATTACTACCGGCGGATTTTCCCACACCGTCCAGAGATCCGCCCTTGCGGATTTCGCAGCCTCGGGCGGCGGTCCTCGGGTCTCGCTCAGAGGCAGGCAGAGAGGAGAAAAGAAGAACAAATTAATTAGTTTAAATTAACACAAACTGATTTACGCAGAAGGGAAGACATTCGGCGAAAAAGGCTCGTCACGTCAAGTAGAAAGAGCGAAAAAAGAAAAGTCTGCGCGCGCGAGATGCGCACAGAAAAAAAGAATATTCCACTTTTGAAAATATGTTTAGTTTCAACCGAGGGGGAAACCGCTGAGGGCATTGTGGTGTGTACAGATTTGCGGCATTACTGGGCATTACTAGGCATTCTTTGGCATTAGGCCTTGCTGGAGCATTATAGAGATAAAATAAGATAAAACAAGATAATGAGATAAAGTAATGCCCACTGGGCATTGGTGTACTAGATTTTGGTCAGCGGTTTCCCCCTCGGTTCCAACGCGAATATCGTGAAGTGAG
Organism: Vollenhovia emeryi; assembly: GCF_000949405.1. NCBI lineage: Eukaryota > Metazoa > Arthropoda > Insecta > Hymenoptera > Formicidae > Vollenhovia > Vollenhovia emeryi. Next base: position 714,143 of record NW_011967244.1, on the reverse strand, counting down.
GTTACATTAAAGGATGAAAAACTGGCCTAAATGAAGCAATTTTATGTAATTCAATCAAGAAAAATGTATGCCTATATTATTTAGGGATAATTTTCTTGAACGGCAAACAAATGAAGCAATTTTATGTAATTTAATCAAGAAAAATGTATGCCTATTATTTAGGGATAATTTTCTTGAACGGCAAACAAATGAAGCAATTTTATGTAATTAAATCAAGAAAAATGTATGCTTATTATTTAGGAATAATTTTCTTGGACGGAAAGGAAACAGTATCGTATGGAAATAACACGTTTTCAAATCGAAGGTTATAATAATTAAAATGACTTTTATACCGTCAAACTAATTATACGTATTCTCGAAGTGGCAATTATAGTGTTTAAAGAAGACTGTAATATGGTTGGAACGTAAGATTATTAAATGCTTCTAAGAAGATTACAGATTGTTGCGTACACAGTAAAAAATAAAATGTTAATGTTAACATTTTTTACATGTTCCAAAAAGTCCACTCTAAATTATAAGTTAAAATAACATTTATCGCGTGTGTTACTTTTTGACAAATTATAAATATTAATTAATCAACACTATACTTCACATTTAAGTTTGTGTCGAATAGTTACACATCAGAATAGTTTAAATAATTTTTCAGAAATGTCGATACTACATGTTTTGGTTGATTTTGTGAAATAGTTGTGTTAAAAGAACACAATAATATTCAGTTTTTCAATAACGTACATAAAGTGTCAAGTTATTATGTTAACATAAATAAAACACATAAAAATGTTACGAAAATAATAACGTATACGTTTTATGTTAATTTTACATTGAAGTAAGAATCAAATCTTGGTAACACAAGAAAATTTTAACATTTGAACACACGATTTTTTTTACTGTGTATATACGAAACAATAAACGCGTTAATTTGAGTATACAAGAGTTGCCCCGACAGTTATGTTTTTTCCGGGCAAGGAGGCGCGATCGAGCTTAGGAGGATCGGGGGCTTAATTGGCGACAACCGGAGCGCTTACGAGAAGAAATGCGACCGGGAGGAGAATCGGTGCCTCGCGCCGCTTATCACGCCGCTCACGTCGCGCCGCCGCGACCGGAAGAGGGTCCGAGAGGGTCCCGCGGTACTTCTCTCCGCGGTTTCTCCGTTACTTCGATAACGGCAAGGCAAACGTGGTAGGTGCGCCGGGGATTGTTTGAAGAACGGCGTGACGGACCGAGTACGCGCCCAGAAAAAAGTTTCTTTCAAATCAAACAAATTTTCTGACCTTGCTAGACTTTTATTTTATTTTAAAAAAAATTATCTTCTTAATCGAAATTTTATTTGACTGAGATTGGAATCTCTAAGAAAATGCATATCTTTAAATCGATTAAATGCTTTAGTAGAAGTAAATAAAAATTTAGTAGACTGGAAGAAACGTGATTTTAACGTATCTCATGCGTTTGGCCTAAATAAATATTTTTTCGGGACGCGGCGAAATTCCCGGGGATCATCGGCCAAAGCGCCACACACCGGCCCGCTCGTGTGTCTTCGATTTGAAAAAGTTGCTCCAATTACAGCGTATAAATCTCTTAAACCATGACTGTTCATGACTGTTCGTATAAATGCAGGGTGATTCATATCCTACGGAACGTTAAGAGAGACAGAGCTCTTTGTTTAATTCCGCGACGAAAACCTGCGCGAGAAAATTTAACAGTTGAGTGTTTTAATCGTATTAATATTCGCTCGCGGCAAAGGACGTAAATTATGACTTTTATCATAGTAAAAAGATTTACAAAATTCAACTTCACTTAAAGTTAAATAAAAAGCAAAGTTTTGATTATCCAAGTGTGTTCTTGTGGTTTTAATTAACGACGAGACCTTCGTCACCTTCAGTCGTCTTTATATTACTCGAAATTGTCTTTACGCTTCATCATTTTTATATAAAATTTCTCGCTTCAGACTTTAGAATAATATACGTATATTACTTGTATTCTGCGCAACGAAAAAATTCTTAATATATGAAGAAAATCTCGCCCTCCCCCAGATTCAATGTAAAAAATACTTTCGCGAAAACTTTAGATCAGAGAACAGTCGTACAATAGAGCAAATGCCTGCCGAATCGCGTAACGCTCGGGAGAAAATCAACGTTGTTTAATTAACATGATATTAGAATCTTCTCAGTACGAGCGATCTCACAAATTCTCACGGAGTCACGAAGCGGCGCTCGCAATCGCGCGGCGACAAGGAACTCGTCGCAGCATCACGTATCCCGCGATCGGGCTGTATCGCGCGTTTGGCGGACACATTCCGCGAAAGAGAGAGGGAGGGAGCGCGTTCTCGATAACCAACGGTACGCGAAACCGCGTCAGGAATCGCGCGAATTGTTCCTCCAAACTCGCGGGCTGTTGTGCCGCGAGCTGCGCGGACGTGGGTGTGTGTGTGTGTGTGTGTGAGTGTACGTGACCGCGTGCAATCGTCGAAATTGGATTGCCGTTGGTCCGCGATTTACAATTCTGCCGAGTCGACAGGCCACGTCTCCGCAGTTGGACAACTCGGCGGACTTGGCTGCCGGGGCGCGCGAAAGGGCGCTGAATCGGCGGCCGGCCGGCGCCGGCATTAATTGAAACCCTTTATTTCCGAAATTGGATTTGACGGGCGCGAGCGCGAGTCTTAGGAGCGCGCGAGTGCCCGGATCGCGTTGATCCGCGGTAATTTCACGACGGCATTGTTGCCGGAAGCCTCGCACGTCGAAAACTTTAAAGCGCGGCTCGTCAAGTTACAATGTAAACAAATTAGACTTATGCGCGCTTTGTTTTATCCGATTTCTATTTTATTTCATTGATTAGAGTCACGACAGTTTACGTCCGTTTACGTTGACGTCCGCGAAATTGTACGCGGAGAGAATTTTCTCTTATAATTTATCCCGAGAGTCATGCGATCGTGGGACAACATGGTACTTCGACGACCTTTATGAGAATTTTTTTGAAATTTTACCGACAAAATGTGTACTAAATATAATTACTAGTAAAATGTATGATAAAGTTTCGAAAAACTCTCATAAAGTTCTTCGAAATGCCACGTTGTCCCACGATTACGTGATTTTCAGGATAAATTTTAAGAGAAAATCCTCTTCGTGTACTAACGGATGGTTACATTCGACGATAAATATTTTAAAATGCAGCTCGTCAAGTTGCACTGTACAAAAATTAATGCAAATGTGTAAATTGAACAATAAAATTATATAGAAATATGGCAAAAATATATTTTGTTTGAGGTTTACTTTAATAAAGATTTATTTCATCGATCAGCCAAGTTGCTGCGCATCGAAACCCGCGGAATTGTTACGGACGGTAATATTTGGCGAGATTTTTTCTCAAAATCAGGTCGTAAATTTTCAAAGAACACGATCGAAAATTATAACTGCGGAATTTCCAAGACACCTTATACGCGTACACGCGACTCGTTGAAACGTACCCAATGATGACAACGACTATTAGCTGTTGCTCTTCCGCACCGGTGGACCTCCGTCTATTAAATTCGAAAGTCTATTAATTTCGAAAGCGGGCGCCGAGATAAGAGCGCGAGCGTCGAAAGTGGTGATTCACCATTTCGGGGAACATTATCTCTGAGAGAATCCGCGACGGAGATAAAATCGTGCAATAAATGAGCGGTAATGATTGTCGATAATGAGGTGATTATTGGACGATTACGGAATCGATCAACAAATGAGCAGGCGGTGGTTAATTCGCGACTCTACATATAAGAGCGATTTGCAGAAAAGAATTCCGATTGGTCGCAACTGGGAAGTCCAGCGACATATTTTGCGAGCGACTCGAAATTTCCACAAATTACCGTAATGTCTCGACAGGGATCCGACTCTCATCTGTTAAATTATATGGAGGCATCTCATTTCGAGTGAAAAAAACTGCGAGAAGACACCCAGATATCTATTGTGCAATTGGAAAGAGACAAAGCCGCTCATTTCTAGCGTTTTCACTATATGTTGCAAGATACAGAATTGACCCCCTGAGGATGCCCATTAATTTAACAGAAACCCCGCTATCCCATATTAGGATCCTGTCTCATAATACGGGACTTTCCTCCATATTCGTGAATAGTGATTCACCGACCGAGCGGTTTCTTGGCTAATACTGAAACTTGACTTAATCGTAGACTTACGATACAAATCCTCTAATAACAGGTAAAGGTTAAAAGTTGTCCAAGTTAACACAAACGAGCAGACAAATGACAAATTACGAGCGATAAACCGCGAATCACGAATAGCGTGGTAAGTAATAACGAGTGTCCAACGAAGTTCCACGAGTCACAAATCACGAACCCGTGCATAGGTCGGGGCTAGCTCGAGGTTGGGTCTACAATAGACGCAGCAGGTCGCAAGAAATCGGCCAACGACAGTCGACTATTCTTCTCGTAGTCGACTGTGACTGGTCGATTTCTTGCGGCTTGCCGGCTCTATTGTAGATCCAACCCGTCGTGGTTGGCACGTTGAGAGAAAGATCCGCACGATCCTCCGCGTCGAGTTCGAGATGACAGATCTATGACGGAGGAACGGCTTACGTTTCGCTTCGCGGAATAGGTGGGTAAGGTATACGCGATACGCGGCACGCGCGTGAATCACGAGGCCGCGGAGAGCGCGCCGGGGAGAACAATACGCCTAACGAGCGACGGCTTTCTCGTCGGATCGCGAAGCGAGGCGAATTTGATACGCGCGACGCCGAAGGGACTCCGAGCTCGCGGAGATAAAGTTTGACGTGGCGATTGGTCGACCCTTCGGACTCTAAACCACGGCCTTACGTACAGGTCTGGAAACAACGATGATGGGGGTAGACTCCCTTAATGTCCACGTTTTTACTTCGGTTTTCAGCCGCAAGGTGCCGCGTAAGATCTAGGAGTGTCACGTGCGACACGATGACACAAAACCGCATGTACGTGTGTATCAATATTTTACAATGCCGTTCTTCCTAGAGACGCATAAAATTAATGACTTCAATCTTTTTTTGGCACTTTAAAAGCAGAGCAATTTTGTTTCACAGTTCTACACCCTGTATTGCACTTCGGTACCGATTAAGGCATTTCAACAAAAATTATTGTACAATTTACTGTTATTGAAACGGCCGCAATTTCAATTCTCACAGAGCTACACGTGACCACAGACTTCTATAATATGTATTATAAACAATGAAAGAATATTTAGACCGGACTGTGAGCGGAGCGAACCGATAGTGTGTATCGGGCTTTACGAGCTACCGATCTGCCCGAAAATCTGTTGAAATCAACACCTTCCGGCTCACGTAGCGGAAAGTCCTCCATTACGAGATAGCAGGTTTTCAACACCCAAATTCAATCACAAATCTTTTTTTCGCAACGATCTAACGATGACTTTTCCACTAAACAGATCTTGCAATAAATTCGTGGTGAAATCAACTGACGACGCCTGTTAATTTAACAGAAACCCATATTAGGACCCTGTCTAGTAATAGGGGACTTTCTTCTATATTTAACGACAACCCCATCTTAATATGCCTGGCGGTTAATTAATTGCAACATTTAAGGGATCTAATCTGGAATGCGCCGAGTCCACGATTAGCGCGTGATTCCGATGAATAACAAACTCGGCCCAGCCCGTTCGAGACTAAATACCGAGGCGTTGCCGTTGCGAAAAGCGACGAGATTCTCGCCCAAGAGGAGAGAGATCGGCGGAGTCACCGCGTGCAGGCTGCGGCCGGTCGCGAGATAGAGAGAGAGCGAGAGAGCGAGAGAGCTGTCAAGCGCACGCCGGCCGCGCCGATCGACCTCGTGCACGGGGCGACAGAAAACGTACGTGACGCGCGGACGTCGCCTCCCGGGCGGCGCCGGCGTCGGCGTCAGCGTCGGCGTCGACGTCAGCGTCGGCGTCGGAGTCGACGGCACGCGGCCGCGGCCGCGGCCGCTCGCGAGCGGCGCGCATGAATGAAACGAGCGAGACTCTTTCTAAAGGACGGTACACAGGGGTCAATCAGGGTAATCTCCCGCGACGGCCAATGATGGAATTAATAATCGTCATTCTCGCCGGCCGGCGGAATTGACGGCCGCGTCCCGCTCCGGCGATCTCACGACGATCTCCGCCGAAAGAGGAAGCTCTTCTCGACGGCACGCGTTCTACGCGTTTCGCGTCCGCCGAACGTTGCGTTGCACTTTCCTACGTAATAGCGGCGCAAATCGATCCCACCGTTCGAAGAGAAATTAACCATTCGGCGCGTCGCCGGGTAAAAGGTTCCATTGACGGATCAGCTCCGCGCTGCATTACCTCGCGGAGAAGATAGAATCTATATTGCACGTCGCGGATTTTTATTCGCGGCCGTCACGGCAACGCCTAACGTCGGACTCGCACGAAGCCGTCTTATCCGTACGTCCGTTCCGCGATGCGACTGCCTCTCTTTCACGTTCCACGCCGGTCTCACGTTTCTTTCATTTTAATTTCTGTGAATCGTGCGAGGAGCCCCCTAATATGAGACAGTGGGGTTTCCGCTAAATTAACATCGTCTGTCGGTTTCACCGTGAATTTGTTGTCCCTGGCGTGAAGTCTCTATTCTGGTGGAAAAAAATTGTCTCTAAAATTTCTGGAGTGAAAACACCAGCCGTGGAGTGAATATCTCACTCAAGAACTTTCGAGGCAGCTCATCGTTGGTGCGCGCAAACGTCGCGAAAGAAAGATTCGCGAAATTGAACGCCGGAAGCCGGGCTGTCTCATATTAGGCGCCTATCTAATAACAGGGGGCATATTCCATTGTGCAATCGCGTAAGTTCTTTTATCCTTTTTTACTTACTAACTTATTATTTCATAACTGCGTTGTTGTTGATTTGCAGTGTCACTCGAAAAGGACCCAAAAGTATAGAGTCGCAACGTTGCGTAATAAACTAATTAAATAACTAGCCAGTTGGGTCGACTGCAAGTTTCCCCGTCTCAATTTTTACTCATTACCGGTGACAATAGCTGCAAACTCTCCTTTCGTCTTTTACTTCCACCTCGCGTGCAAGCGGCGTGTTCGGCTCATCGCGAATCCCTGCGACACTGTCGACGATGCGTTTCAGGGGGGACTCGGCCCAGAGCGTTTAACGATTCCGATTCCACGGCCTCGCGCTCCACCCCGCCGAGCCGGGGCGAGAGAGCGGCGCCCCCGACTAGCCAGCGCGAGATTCGAGCGCGTAAACGCCGGTGCTCGAGGAAAATTGCGTCTTTCGCGGCGGCGGTCTACGAAACGAACAAATCTCCGTGCGGGGGAGGGCAGGGAAAGGGGGCGGCGACGCCTATATCTGCCTCGATCGAAATAACAGCGAGTAGGCAGGCTTGCTACTCGCCAGCGCTAATCTCCCTACCGGGTTCATACCGGCGTTATCGTCCTTCATTAATTTCCTCCACGGGAGGAAGGCGAGCGAGGCCGGTCTCTCTGCCTTTACCGGCCTGACGCCGGGGTTTACGCCGCGGATAGTGGGGCGGCAAGTCGAGTGGCAAATTACTCGCTTACCTTCCCCGACAAACGACGGCGCGCACAGAAGTTTAAGCGAGCGAAGCCCGCCGGCACGACACCTATTCCTCGTGCGTCTCCACGGGTGCGCGCCACGGGTTCGCCACGATTTTCGCTATTTTTGGAGTGGCCTGCCGTTTAACGTCGATCCGCACACAAGTCCACGTCCCCGTTTTCCTCGGCGTGGATGGGGGGAGAGAAAAAAAAAAGATTGATAGGGCGGGACGCGCGCGCGAGAAAGCGATTTTTATAGCGCTCGGCCGGGGCGCCGTTCTATCGGCCGAGGAGGACGGGAGGTTCTCTCCTCCTTTCACGCGAGAGTAAACGACGAAACTCACCGAGTAGGAGCAGTTTGAGTTCCCGCCTGGCATCCCGCTTGTCCCTCCGCAGTTGCCGCTCGATTTCCTGGTTGATGCGTTTCTGTTCCTTCGCCTCTTCCGACAGGCAGCACGCCATGGCTCAGAACAGCGGAATCCTCCTTTGACGGAGGAGGTGGCGAAGGCGAAGAAGGAGGAGGAGCAGGAGGAGGTAGAGGGAAAGGAGGGGAAAGAGGAGGGCGCGCGAGCGATTCGCAGCGGCAGCGAGCGCTGCTCGCCGATCGGCGGCGACCTTCGTTGCGGCTGCTGCTCCTCTCCGCCTCTCTCTCTCTTTCTCTCTTTCGCGCACGCGGCCGACGGCGCGGCGCAGCCGGCGAGCGCGTTACGACTCAAGCCGGCGAGCGGGTCCCGATCGAGGACGGCGGGGGACCGGGTATTATCTCGCCGCCGCGGCGACGACGGCGACGGCGACGATGGCGACGGCGACGGCGATGGCGTTGGCGACGGCGAGCGGGCGACGACGATGTTGGTGACGCCTCGTCGCCGTCCTCGTGGTCCCCGTCTCCTTCCCTCTCCGTTTCTCTCGTCCCGGTGGTGCCTCTCTCACTCCCGGCTGCCTCCCACTACCGCCGCCGCTACTACTACCGCTACTACTACTACTACGGACACCACCGGCGACGGCGATGGCGACGGCGACGACGGTCACGTCGACGGCAGCGGCGGCGACGACGATGACGGTGGTGTTTCACTCACTCGCGGCAACTCACCACTGCCACCACCACCACCTCCTTCTTCCTCACCACCACCACCACCACCACTGGCACTCGCAGCACCGGCACGACGACGACGGCGACGGCGACGGCGGCGAATGCGACGACGACGGGGGAACGTCCCCGGCGGCGCACCCGTGTTTTCCCCCCTCAACGACGGCGGCGTCTACGCAGCGCCGCTGCTCCTGGCGGGGCTCGACGACGCCAGCGACGCATCAACGCGCGTTCGCGCGCCTCGCTCCCGCTACGCCCTCGTATCGCTCCGTCCCGCTTGCTCGCCGAGGCGCGCTACGCGTGTCCTCCCGCACACGCACGTAACTCTCTTCTCACTCCCTCCGTTACTCACGCAGGCACGCACGCAGCACACATGTAACCACCGGTGGCCGCGCACGCTTCGCCTTTCCCACGGGCGCTGTAAACCTCGACGGACGTTCCCTCGCGGAGGGCGAGGTCCGTCTGTCCCTGCCTCCCGCGGCTCACTCTCGCTCGCTCTCTCCCTCTCGCCCCGCGGCTGGTATTCGCGTCGCCGTTCCTATCCCGGCGGAGCGCTCCGGCGCGCGCCTCGAACCACCCGGCGACACGCACGCACACACGGGGACCGGGACCGGGACGATCTCTCTCGGGATCCTGGGGACGGATCGCGCGCGCTCACCCGCGTAGTACTATCACGCACGGCGCGGCGGCCAGAGAGAGCTCGCGACGTCGGCGGCGATCGGCTCCCGGCTCGCGCGGTGTTGGGTGTGGTAACCCACCGGCGCTCCGTCTCCCTCTTCTCTCCCGCTGTCTCGCTCTCGCTCTCTCTCCCTCTCGCTCGCTCCCTCTGTCTCGCTCGCGCGGGCCCGCTCTCCTCCGTGACACACGCGAAAAGCTGTCGCTGCTGCTGCCCGCCGCCGCTGCTGCTGTTGCCGCTCCGACGCACTCGACGGCACGGAAACACGACACGAGGCTGGCACGAGACGAGCGCGGCATACGACGACGCGCGTGGTCGCGTTAACGGGCGCGACGACGTGTCGGATCGCCGGATCACGAGGGAGAGGGTTCACCGCGACGTTTCGTCGGCTCTGTCTTCTCTCCCTCTTTCGCCCGTCTAGCACTCTTTCTCTGTCTGTATTACTGTCGCTGCTGCTGCTGCTCCTGCTGTTGGCTGCTGCTGCTGCTGCTGCTGCTGTTGGCTGCTGCTGCTGCTGCTGCACGAGCGCCCACACCTCTCGAGCGGAGCAACTCCTTGCGACACGCGCCGCGCCCGTCCGGCGCGCAGCTTTTATGAAGCGTTGCGCGAGCCGCGAAATCCTGTTAGACCAAACCAGATTGGCGGAAGCCCCGGCGACACGGCACCCACGGCCCCAGGCTCCTCGGTTCCTCGTCGCTCGCGGCTGGCTGCCTGCCTGCGTATCAACCAGCACCGTGTAGGGCGCGGGGGGCGCGCACGTGTCCGCTAACGAGATTAAAATCGGCGAATAGGAGGAGGCGCGGCCGCCACCCGCCGGGGAGGAGGCACGGAGAACGTAACGGCGCGGCGCTGCGGGCGCCGCCGGTCGCCGCGCGCACCGCCTTACCGACCGAGCGCCGCCGCGGGAAAATTCGAAACGACGTGACACGCCGCAAGCGCGATAGTAGCCTTCATCTCACGCAAATAGAAAGCGGACATTTAAGTTCTCAGGTCTTTTTAAATGACGATTCATCGCGTTTCCACGAGCGACGATTCTTCAACTGACTACACTGTTACTTTTTCAATCTGTCTAATTTTATCCTCTTTCATCTCTGTCTCCCGTATAAGGCTTTTCCTCCTTACAGCAGTGGTTTTCGACGCGCGACGCAAAACGGAAATTCTTGTCCATAGAATTCCCAGATTGATCGGTCGTTCTGCCTTAGACTTTCGTTTTTTTTATTATTATTAAATGAAAAGCCGCGATGCTGTGAAAGAAAAAAAATCTGTTAATCTTATGAACAAATTGTCAACTCGATATTTAGATTAAATGACGTTACAAAACGCACGAAGCACAAATTAAGTTGAAACGAAACGCACTTCGTTCCCCACGTTTCGCATCTATGAATCAGTAAAAACGCATGTCACAAAACTGTTGCCGTTGTTTGACGAGGGGATTAAGTTTAGCGTGTGGGGCTTCGCGAAGCCCATAACATCAACAGATTTCTAGAATGCAATATAAACTCTTAATAAATCAAAGTTCTAAAAAAAGGAAATGTATTCGAGAAACGTCGCGCTCGCTCCAGTTTTTGTCCGCATCAATCAACTTTTCAGCGCAGTTTCTTTACTTTCTTTCGGCTCGTGAAAAGCTGCGGCTTTTCCTAGATATACGATATAAACTTGGTGCGATATAAACTTGGTAAAAGTAAAAGAGAGGAAATTTGTGGTAATTGATGTGATGGTTTAATCGTCATCTCTTCCGAATGAATAAACGTTTTAAAGAACTAAAAGATACGAGATAGAGAGAAATGATCAGTTACGCGCCCATTACAATGAATCTTTATTTCCATTGGAGACAATACTTTTTCAGTGTTTACCTTTGCCTTATTTGTCTATTTTTGTCCTCCTAACTGCGTTATATATTAGTATATAAAATATGAATTCTCGTAAATGGCACACGTGGATCATCCGTGTCCATGCATCGTCACCTCAAATCTTTCAAGTTTTCGAAAAAAAAATCTTTACCATGATATAAATAATCCTTTTTTTTTCTTTGAAGCAAAAATTACTCTCCCAGCATTGAAGAGGCAAATTGCAAACGGACACGTGCGACCCACATATACTATTAGAAACTCTCTGACAAAATAAACATTTTACTTTTCGCAAAATTTTTGCTTAATATGCATATTTGTAAGTATACTGGTCAACTTGGATGTTAAAAAGGTTTTACTTCCGTGTCTACGGCGATAGATAGGACTACTCTGTCTATGACATAAAAAATACTTTTGTATTTTACTATTGACTTTCATTATGTCTTCCTTTTTATGTATTTTTGTTTTACTAATAATAAAATAAAAATAAAGTTTTTCTCAGTTTTTGTAAGGTATTTGTCATACATCCAGGGTCCTTCTAAAGTCCCCTGCATTTGCACGAGATGATAGGAAAGTGTATCGTGATACATCGGATACAAGAGTGAAATGCTGTCGTTTCGCTGCCCTTCCCGATATATGCGCATATCTTTGCCAAGTCTACACGAAATGATAATGTCGGTGATAGATCGACATTTTTATTTCTGTTTAGACGAGGGTGCTTCCACGTCGAAGGGGCCATTTTGTTAGTCATTTCAGGATTCCCTTAATACATGAATGACAGAAGAATATAGACATTATTTGTCTCTCTCACCCTCGACTTTTATATAATTCGTTTGACACATTTATTGTACGTCTGAATGCTATAAAAAATTATTTAATGCACAGTTAGCGAGAGGATCTTTTTGTTACATCCGTTCTTAGTATTTAAATGCATCATCTTCACTTGATGAATACTTCTTGTGAGGTTTTATATAATCATATAATTATTATTGCACGTGTGATGTAAATTGCAAGCACGAAAGGATTAATCGAATCTGTTCGAGATCTTTTTTTTTAATACAAATTTGTACAGATTTGTTTTCCCATTTTTGGGGGAAGGAACATTTAAGAAACCAAGAGAACTCATTAATAATATTTCTATCAAATTAACCAAATAAGGGTACAACAATCAATTCTTAAAACCAAATGGCTTCTCTTACAAAAGGGATACTCGAACTTTCCTATTCTTTCGCAGTTTTAGACCAGCGTGATAAAATAAAAAGACACACAATTTCTCTCAAAGCTAATATTTTCTCTTAATGCTACCGCTGTAAGTATGTACGTGTATATGTATATATTATTATTGTTGTTGTTGTTATTATTATTACAACACTATTTATTACACAAGTTGCGAATACAAGATTGGTTCGGCAGATCTAACGAGTATTGATTGAGTCTACAAAAGTTTCGGGATTGGATCGTTACGTATTCGTTTTCTATTCTGACAACATGTGAATAGATACGGGAGCGATAATAATTATAGCAATATATATAGTAACAATAGTAATAAAATAATATAATAATAAACGTTCTCTCTCTCTCTCTTTCTTTCATCGCTACCCGATTTCTACATACATGTACATAAGATTTGCGGATACAAATGAATAAAACCTGCGCGAAATAATACACAAATGGACTCAACTGACGCAATTCGCGACGCTCCAAAAGGCGGAGAAACAAGAAAAGAACTATCAATCATAAATACACAGAAGCTATACTCTCATCTCATTTATACATCGTAATATTTATTTCTCTCACGTATCAGCCCTTCGACATCTATTATTACGTCGTTGAAAAATTTGGCATGCGAATCGTGGCGAGATTTCAATGGGAGCTATTGCTAGACTGCTCTCGAACATTAGGCGAGTAAATAGAACCTTACCTTACGAATGCAGGTAGTTGGACCTTGAAAATTTTTACGACCGTCCTACTCCCGTTGAATGGGGAGGGGACGATTTTCTCGAGTGGCGCGCTCGTTCTTAAAACTTGAAGGTGTTACGTCTCCTAGCGATAATTTTTTCAGTGGCCACAAAGTTATCTCGTAAAATACTCTTAAATCGTATGTATAGATCTATGTACAGTTTCATAAAATAATATTAATTTAATATATAGCTTTCGTTCATTTTTATATAATATTGCATGATCGTTGTGTACGCGTGTGTACGTGTTTCTTGTTGCTGTATATATACGTGTTACATTATATTATTTAGTAGTCGCTTAAATATCTCGTTTGATTATTATTCAATGATGTGTATCCGTACGTTTGATATGAGAGGGTCAATCCCATATTTTCCTTGACGAATAAGAGTGAACGTTGGCACAGACAGTGGCTGGGTTTAAGGCACTTTGGGGTGATTGATTCTCTCCGCAGTACCCTCCAGCATATCTTATCGAATTCTCCCCGCTCCCCCCTCCCCCTTAATCCCTCCTGCAGCCCTGCGTCGCCTGCTCTCTCTCCGTTTATCTACGTACACGTCGCGCGTAATATTATTCCCGCGTGACCGCGCGCGGCTCTTATCTCCCACTTAATTGCGCGACGTCTTTAACTACTTTAAAGTAAAATACGCTGTCTCTGATGAGCATTGGAGTGTAAATGGCGTGCCGAGCTCAGCTCTCACAGCGGTTTCGTGAAGTTCGCCGGGAACATACCCTTATCGTTGGTGCCCTCCTTGATACCCATTAACCAGCCTTCCTCCTGTAACGAGAAACAAAGAGTGAGAGGACACGCTCAGATTTCGTCACAGACACTGCAGACCTTATTTATTCGCAGGATTTACGCACCTGCTCCTCGGGATCGTCGTATTCCACGACGCGAATAATCTCGCCGACGTCGAACGACAACTCGTCCACGTCCTCGCGACTGTACTTGTAAGTGGCTTTAACCCTGTATAAAACGCCTGGCGGCAGATTGTCGGTTGTCGCCCCTATAGAGAAATTAGCAGCATTTTCATATTCCGCCTCTAGAACGACCGACTCCGCCCCGTTAGTCATGGACCTGTCTGTGATTTCGTTCGCATGGAGACTTCGATATGGTAACCAATTATGCGCAGAGCTTCGTGTCATTCGTCTAACTGCATAATTAACGTTTAATCTCGCAACTAGGTCAGATTAACTACGATCTTGTTTCGGCAAGACCATGCACAAAGGGGCAGGCAGCGTTACTACTATCGTATGTACAATCACCCGGTACTGCAAATTTAGTAACATTGAATTCACTGAATTTACGTTGCACACGCGCGAGTTTACTTGGAAATTGGAAACAATCCGCTGAGCTCGATTCTACGGAAATAAACCGATCGATTATGCTGTTCGTTTGCCTTGGCGAAATACGATTCAATGATTCTACCTCGCACTTGTCTCAACCAGAATCTCTGTTACTTAATTGTGCAGGTATTTTTAATATTACGGTAAAATTACATTTAAAAAAAAGGTGTTTAAATGTGCTCTCTGCATCTAGAAACATCCTATTTTATACAAGCAAATCAAAACGCTTAAAAAATTTGTCGACAAAGTACGATTGTGCAATATGTATGTAACGTACAATTTAGGAATTTGTACCAATTTTCCAAACGTATTTATTGCCTACAAAATTAAATGTCACGGTGGTCGAATTGGTGAGACGCCCGCCTAGTGAGAGGGAGGTCCCAGGTTCAAACCCTGGCCGAGATATTATTTTTTGCAATGGACTTGAAATTAAAATTATTTAGACACTAATGTCTTGTCTTGGCTCTTAATTACTCCTTTATTATGATACTTCGTGTTTGCGTTTTCATATTAGAGCCTTATGAATTTGATTAATTGTTAAAATAGAATGTTTCTAGATGCAAACGGCACATTGTAGATCAGACTTAAAGAAATTCGAACGTGAAGTATCACTTATAATATGCGCGACTTCAGCTGAAGTCGCTACGATAGGACAACGTTGGGAAGGGAAGCGCGTTAAAGAACACGGCAAGGTTCTAAATTTGCAAGCGGCTTACCGACTGGAATATCGTACAGCTCCTCCACCTGTTTGGAAGGCGCGACTGCGTTCTGCGGCGACGCGTCTTGATTATTGAGAGAATTATCATTGCTGTTAGCGTTGCTGTTAACGTTGCTGTTAGCGTTGCTGTTAGCGTTGCCGTTTATCTGGGTGGTCGGCGACGTGTCTCTGGCGGCGGGCTCGGTGTCGTCCAAAGCTGAAACACGCGAGAGGAAGCACACTCAAAACTGAACTGCCAAGCCACAAGGCGGCCTTGCGGAACTCTCAAGACCCTCTTCCCGAACGTCTCTCTGTCCCTCGCGTCTCGTTCTTCGCGGGCAGCGAGGACATTACATGCGAGTGTTAGCGACACACGTATATAATTAATGCACACGCGCACAAATCTAACTCTAACGAAAATACAGCACGATAATTACCTCCTGAGATATTGTTCTGCGCTGGCTGCGTGTTAATTATTAGGCTGAAACAAATCAGAGTTATTAATATTGTATAACTACACCTCTCGGCTTTTGCACTTTGTACAATTATTACTTTATCGTATTTTATGTAACAACCGCCTCAATATCACCGTTCTACGCGATAGCGGTGCACTGCAAAATTATGTTTTTACCTTATAATTACTGTCTTTACACGCAATTCCTCCGTGCGTTTAATTAGTAATCTCGATTTTGCAGAATGTCGATTTTATAATACTTACGACGAGTTCGCGTTAGGCGACTTCGGCGATTGCGGTTCCGTGTTCTTCTTCAGTGTGTAAGATCCCCGTTGACTTTCATTAGCCAATTTGTCGACGATCGCTTCTAATTCGGAATATACCTGGAAACATGAATATAAATGAAGAAAGCAGCTATATATATATATAGAGAGAGAGGAAAGTCCTCTATTGGGAGATAGGTTCCTAACATGAGATAGCAGGGTTTCTGCTAAATTAATAGGCATCATATGTTTCATCATGAATTTATTGCCTTTAAAGTGAAAATCCTGTTTAGTGGAAAATCATCGCTAGAACGTACAATCGTGGTGAAAAAAAGATTCGTGATTGAAGCTGGATGTTGAAAACTTACTGTCTCATATTAGAAGCCTATCTCATTAAGGTAGACTTTCCTCTATATTTAAAAAATTTGTATTCAACTCTCTATTGTTTAATTTTATAATCCAATAAAGTAACAATCAAGTTCACCAAGTCTGCTCGGAATCAGTTGAAATATAAAATTCTGCGGTATTAAATCCTGCTCGAAAGAAACATCTTTTGAAGCTCCCATCCTTGCGGCTCATCTTCATTACTTTATTAGATACCTTGGCACTTTCAGTGTGAAACACTTGCTCCGCGGCAAAGAGCGTTTGCAGATTTGTGACGAGGAAGAGAACGCGCGAGTCGAACAGTGCCGGCAGCTCGTCGTGCAGCTCGGAATTTAGCTGCTCGTATGTGCGTTTCGCCTCCTCCAGCATCTCCTTACCCCGCGACACTTTAAGCTCGTCCCTCTTCTTTGGATTGCACTGCAACGACTGGAAGTTGTGTCTCTGGCTGTCATAATCCACCAGCTTACGTCCGCGCTTGTCGACCTTTTTCTGAAAAACCGGTGAAATCCTCGAAATGTGTACAGCAGCTTGACTAATCCTAAACTGCTACTCGTCCATTCTGATCCCGTAAATATCGCACAAAGTACCAAGAGGAATTTGATAATTTTAATAATTAATAGTCCCTTTTACAAGGACAGAATAATATTATTTATTCTCTTCAAGCCGGTGATAATCGAAACGGGAACTCCGTGATTTGGTAAGAAAAACGCGCGTGAGGGGAACAAGATGAAGATTAATCAATTTAATACTAATATCCATCTAGTTGCGATTAATTAATTTTACTTTTTACGGCAAATTGAACATTTAGAGAAGAGTATTATTAGTGACAAATAAAATCAGGATTGTTTGCTCGCAATTCCATGCTATGCGGGACGTACCCTCATTTCCGGGAATTGGCTCTGATATGTGTTGAGCGGTACAAGAACCTGGTCCGCGAGCTTGTGAGTGAAATCTTGCCACAGCATGTCGAGATTTTGTGCCTGCACGTACAGCAGATCGTGTCCGGTCCACTGGCTCTCGTAGATCTCATTCAACGAGTCCATGAGGGTCTTGGACGCGGCCTGCACCGCTGCAAAAAAAAAACGTCGATTCGCCCTCGTTTACCTCGTCCACCTTTCGTTTGGCGTTTCAATTTTCATCGGCGGAACGTTATCACCGCCAACCGGACACTCGCGTGGCGATAACGACGATTCGTATCTCCGCAGCCGCGTAATGCCCGTATCAGACTAGCGATTACATCTGCGATTGTGATTGGCTAGGCAGTCATTAAAGTTTGAAATAGCCAATCGTAATCGCCGATGTAATCGCAATCGCAGTCGTTAGTGTGATACGAGCATATAGCTTTACCCCTGGTCCACAATCTTGCTTTGAGTAAGCTGTAAGATTTAAACCCGTAAGAAATTAACCAACCACAGGTGAGAGTGAGGGGAATAAATGTCTGTGATTCGTTAATCAGACACAGTCAAATATGAGAAGAATGATCGACTGTCATTGGCTGATTTCTCGCGTTGCGGCTCAGGGTCTTGCGTTTCTCGCGTCTATTGCAGAATAAACTTAAGTCCCAGTCTACAATAGATGATTTAAGCCTTAAGAAATTGACCAATCACGGTCAAGTATGAGTAGAATACGCGACTGCGATTAGTCAATTTCTTAAGGCTTTGGGTTTAAATCTCCATTGTAGATGGGCACTAACGCCAGTCGGGAGAGACGACGCGCCGTTTCGCAAGAGAAACTTTTTCACGCCGATTTTCCATCGCGGCGACACGCGTGTCTTTTTACGTTTACGGGGGGAATAAACGCGCTACGCGGGTG
The DNA here is from genome assembly GCF_000949405.1 of Vollenhovia emeryi. NCBI lineage: Eukaryota > Metazoa > Arthropoda > Insecta > Hymenoptera > Formicidae > Vollenhovia > Vollenhovia emeryi. The sequence continues at coordinate 696,114 of NW_011967244.1, read as the reverse complement.
ACTACTTTCCTGACCTACATCTAAACCTCTCCTAGTGCATTCACCTGCGGCCGATAAGCCGATTGCTTACAAATTCCTCGGCGCAAGAGTTGCAGAGCGGCTTTATCGCCTGCATCGAATTTCGACGCCCGGGACGCGGCAAAAGGAGAGACGAGAGACTAGGACGTAATCCTCGTGTAACATTTAATTTATACACGGTGTTGCAATACAATTTTTCAAAGATTTCCTCTAATTGGGCATATGTGATTTGCATTTCGCGCGTTTCAATTAAACACCTCCGAGCCGAAACATAAATGATATATTAAAACCCAGCTAACGAACAAAACCAAACGGAACACTTTGCGTAAAAAAATATCAATCCCCGGCGAACTCGGAAAAATTACAGTCGTTTCTGACACCGACGCCCACTTTATAAAATAGTTACATTTATCGGCGAGAATAATCAAGCGGTCTCACGGGCTGCATTATAAATTAATTTTAATAAGTGCCAATTTTAACGAGCGCAACTGAAGGCAGTCAACATCGTTCACGGCGCTAATGCGCTGAACTAATGTGCTCAACTAATTCGTCGTTAATGCAAATAAGTAAAGCGGCTTGCCATAATTCTCAGTACGATCGCTAGTTGCTCGGTCCAACGAGTCGTCGTCCTCGTTAGTTTCTTTTTCCTCACATCTGGAACCTGGACTAGAACGTGCGGCGATGGAAATCGCGAAAATCGTGACGAATCGCCGGCGATCGGATTTGCAACGCGTCGCGGACGCACTCTCGTCGTATATCTCGCCGCTGTCCGCGTTTTACGGTTTACCACGTTTCGCATGCGGGTATTTAACGCTGCACCGTAAAATTTCATGTCAAATTACAACCATTACGGTGATATTGGGACCAACTGTTGAAGGTGTTACATTCACATACGTCGGCGAATTTATATCTCGTAGATAAAATTGTTACCTTATACCACAAGTGATAAGCTTCATGCTTTTAATTTTTCGTGAAATGTAACCAATTATCTGCAAAATAGGAGTAAGAAAATAATTTTTGTAAAGCGTAATTCATGAATTTGTACACGGAGAGAATTTTCCCTTAAAATTTACCTTGAAAATCACGCAATCATGGGCATCTTGAACTTTGTGAAAATTTTTTGAAACTTTACATTTGATTAGTAAAATGTATGTATAAAAAATTTCAAAAAATTCTTTAGTATACATTTTACTAGTAAAATTACTAATAAAATGTATACGAAGTTTTATTACTAGCAAAATGTATTGTATGATAAAATTTCAAAAACTCTCATAAAACTCTTAAAAGTGCCGTTTTGTCCCACGATTACATGATCTTCAGTATCAATTTTAAGAGAAGATTCTCTCCGTGTACATTTCCGTTATTAATAGTGTCATTGTTGCATTTATCATTAATATAACTTTACATACTTTTTACAGCGTGCATCCCGTCCGCCGAGCGGATAAGAGAAGATCTAAAGGCCTGTGTCCACGACGCTAAAACTTGGACCAAGTTCTAGCATCGTGGACACAGGCCTTAAGAGACGCTAATGCGAGTACCGCACACTCCGCGAATTAACATCTCTGCCGAGAAAGTCGTCCGTGACGTTTGCTTAACGGGGACCAGCGTGCCCGAATTCGCCTGTTCTTTTTTGTGCGTCGATCTTTGAACCCGCGAAAATAAAAATTCAACTTCGATTTTCGCGGTCGACGACGTCGAGAAGCGTGCATATTCCCTGCGAGGCGGTGGCTATAAAAAAAACACGCGAATAACGAACGCGTCGCCGTAGACCAGCCAAGCATGGAAAAGTTGTTTGCGACTAACGTGACTCGGGTGGGAGGGATTAAAGATCGGATGACGTTTTTCTATTGATTTCGCCACGTGTCTGTCAGCCTCGTGTCAAGACTCGCCGTCGAGGTGAGACCGAGAGAGAAAGAGAGAGAGACAATGAGCGCGCGCCGTCGCACCGGGTCTCTAACTTCTAATTGCAAAACGCACAATTCCACTCGTGAAGCAGGTAGAAACCTACAGAGACCCGAAGACCCGTCAGAGAAAATGTGAAACGTCCAGATAAATCGTAAAATTTCCTGACAATTCCCGGTTTTCCAGATTTCCCTGACCACTGGACACCCTGTTTATTTACATTCATAATAATTTTAATTGACAATTTTTGATAATAACTTAAAACTGCCAATAAATTGAAACTTATGATTCATGGTACAATCATAGAAATCGAATCTTCAGTGGTTCGATTCGACTCGAATTCCAAGCGACTCGCACACCTCTACACGATGTATACGTTGCGCGATTAATTAGGCTATAATTTTTTACATTATAAATCACAAATTATTATTTATGAAAACCAAGTGCGGCGCGAGAATTGACCTGCCGTTGAAATTTGGGGCGATACAAGTCGAGTATTTGCCGCGCGAGATAACGATCTCTCTTTACCGTAGCCGCGACACTCGAAAAGCCAGATGTGCGCGAGAGCTGCCCGTATCAATTTCCAACTGTATCTTATCGATTGCAGAGCTGACGCGGCACGCCGGGCTACCGTCTTATCTCTGAAATATTTAACAATCGCGGTAAGGCCGCGCGCGCCACTTAACATTTCGGTCGCACGCCGGGCGCGAAAAATCGTGGCGCACCGCGCGGAGAGCAATTCCTTCCTGCCGACTTGCCTCAAAGGTCGTTTCGCACGTGTCGTACACCTCCGCGGTGCATTACCGAATATACAGGCGATTAAAATATTACGTCGATACCGACTGACAGTAATTGATGTCCCGCGCGCGAAACCGCCGGGTCGTTATTCAACGTCGAGTTATTCATCTGTCCGTCATTCATCCGCGCGCGTTGAGAGTGTCGAGACGGACGGCGAAAATCATTTCCCCGATTGCCGACGACAGTCTTCGTCAAGTTAACAGAAACACGCGGATTCCCCGCGTGCCTAGCAATGCCGATCGCGGGACGGCCGCATCTCACCGCGAGCTTGAATTGGGCGGTAGGCCGGGCTAAGCCAGCGATTTTTAATAATTAATTACTCGTTAACTATTGCGAAAATTGCAAAGTGGTAGACTTTTCGACTCAGTCTAGTCCGCTCTATCCGTAAATATGAGGTGAGGCGGGTATTACATAACACCCTGTATATTTACGCAACTTCGAAATTGTTTGTACTCTTTTTATCCGCGTGCGGCGTGAAAATTTGGTTACACCCAGAAAAAAGATTTAGTTAGGTTAAACAAATGAGATACGTTGAAATCATACTTCTTTGAATCCACTACATTTTTATTTACTTTTACTAAAACAATTGCTAGATGTGAAGAAATAGGTATGATTTCTCCTAGAAATTCCATTCCCCATCGAGTAAAACTTTGGTTAAGGCAAAGAAATCATTTCTTTGAAATTAATCGAAAGTCCAGCAGGGTCAAAATTCAAGCAAATTTCTTTGATATCAAGCAAACTTTTTGCTGAGTGTACCCGCGTATTCCTTCTGTTGTCGACATTTATATAATTTTTACATGGCAACGAGGAGAGATTACGCGCCGAGGCATACAAATCAACTGTGAGCTAAGCACGTATCGATAGCAGCATTTATCTCAATCCTTGCAAAAAAGAGAGGACAGAGTACGAAGTTACGGAGCAAATAATTCAGCCTCCACGTGAGCTTGGCAACCGGGTCACGGCGCGGCGGTGCAAGGTTGCGCGAATATTTCTTCTCTCTTTAAAGCCTGATCTACAATGTGCTCTTTGTGCCCGGAAACATTCTACTTTATAGCCAATAAATACGTTAAAAAAACTTGCGCAAGTTGACAAATTGTACATTACACGCTGTGCGTCGCCGACAAATTTCTCATGCGTTTTAATTTACTCTAGATGCAAGGAGCGCGTTGTAAATCAGGCTTAATGCGCGTTGCGTTTCGCACGGGTTTGTTAATTCGCTCCTACAAATACGCGACGAATTTTACGTACTACTTACATCACGCGGATGTGTTACGACAGAAACCAAAAAAAAAAAAGATCGCTCGGAAGACTCTCTCTCCTCGAGAATTCGTGAAACAACGGGTATTTTAATGAATTTCAATTTTTGAAGAAACTGATATACATTAATACGCTTTCTAATTAAATTTGTGCAGCGAGAAGAAAACGTACGTGAGTGATTAAAGAACTCATAACTGAAAGAGAATTGTAATCTTCAAACTTTGGGTTTGAATTACAGAATTACAGAAATTATACTCGGGACCTTAACAGCAGGTGAACAGCTATCGTCGCTTCTACCGTCTGCAGTTTGCAATTACGTAACACGAAATTTTACATCTGTCTAATTGTCACGAATACGTTGTTAAATAAGCGCTTACGTAAAATCCTAATGCCCAATCAATGCCCGGCCTGTTCCAGGCGCTGAATAGATAATTAAACGTGCAATCGTTCAAAAGATGCTTAACCGCGACGACGCATGCCACATACTATACACGCATTGGAGACTCCTATAAAGAATCTCTTTAGAGCGCACCGTTAAAATCTACGCAAACTTAAGCATCCGATTTATCGCGTTTTCCCTCCGCACCGCGCGCGAAACAATTAGCGCGACCGCTATTGACTGGTCTAAAGGGTAGACGAATTAGTTTCGCTCCGCGGGACGACTTACCTCGAACACACCTGATGTAATTGTTGAACTCCTTTTGCAGTCTGTTAGCGGAGTTCTGCTGCCTCGTGAAGTTCTGCAGGTGCTCGTCGAATATGTCGTCCGCGGTTCGATCGACCTTGCCCAGATTCTGTAGAAACTGCAACGAGAAAAAGAGGCGCCTTCAATCTCTAGCCGTTCGCCTTTACGTATTAATCATGCAGCCGCACGTATCGATCCGAGGTGAAATTAATATAATTTATAAAAATTATAATATGCAATAAAATAATAACGGAATGCCACTGAATATACGTTCTATAATGGATGTGACGTAATTTATGCAAAAGATTGAGAGGCGCATAAAAGAGCGAAGCCTTTAGACGACGCTCCTACGAATAAATAACGGTAAAGTCGATAAAACATCGTTTATTGAATCACATTCGTATAATCGGAAGGCTTCCTGACGGAGTTGAATGAAACCCGGTGCGAGTGAATTTTTGCGTGGGTCGCTTTCCACAAATGTTAGCCCTACGTAGGCGTTACGTAAGATGCTCAATTTTTCTCCCTCAGACTTTTCAGTCGGATCAAAATTCGACTATCAGAAACGTCATCTTTTTAATCTCGAATGTATCGGTTTCCGTATTTTCGTTTACTGTTATCATTCTCGAAGAAATAATAGTGAGCGACACACCCACATACAGTACATGTAGTATGCGTGTGTTGCTCACTATTATTTTTTATTAGACTTACAAACTTAGTTTCAGTGATGCCATATTGTTCTTTAGTTCAGCCGGAAAAGCAAGCTGCTTTCGATCTGTATACATGTAAGCCATTTAATTTGTATATTACACAAATGTTTCCGCGAAACAGGCAGTTTTAAGTGCCAAAGGTGCAAAAGTGCAGAATCGCTCCAGCATCCCCTTAAATTCTTAGCCAGTAAAATAATCTGTACAGCATCCATGCGGATCATTTTTTGGGTAAGTATCTCCGTTAAAAGAGAAATTTTTCGATCTACGCCAACAAAAAACTCCACACTCGCAGGCCTCGCGAGTGCGTATCGAATGCAACATTTTTCGTAGGGTTGACTACAACAATGCGGGTAAACGTATGGCCGTCGCAAATGAGGCCTTTGAACCGCGCTCGTCACGAAACGATAAACACCGTCTGCATTATCATCGCGCCGCGTGGAAGATCTATGATAATCGCGCACCTTATATCGCGCCTGTTACTTAAACTTTAATTAACATGATCTCACGGACGTTACGTACATTAATATAAAAACGTCAAAGCTGAGAAGCATCAGGTAGCTCGCGTTTATTCCGGGTGTTAAAGTATTTCCTACGCTTCGTGAATTCATTTATGAGATGCATAATGACCGACACGACGTTAAGCCTTACGAATCAGTTTCGCAAAGTAAAAAAAGCGCCGATAAATACCGACAAAAATAATAAACAGGATGTTCGTCTCGCCGAATGCGTGAAAATTATATATATATATATATATATATATTCGCGTAACTTTCTCGGCTGCTGCTGCTGCCAGGTTAATAAAGAGATCTATCGGAGCCTCCGTACTCCACTGCCATTGTTATCGGCAATAAGGCGCGACGATGTGAAAGGATGCGGATGATGTAACAATAGCTATCGACCGCGGAGAAATTTCACGCCGGGAATGCCATTCGTCGATTTTCATTTAGCTCCGTGGCACCTGTACGATGATCTTCGATGACGAGAAAGTAGCCTCCTCGGGAAATCATTTAAAGGAGCTGCGCGATCAGCGAGGTCACGAGGATTCGATTGATTTTCAGATTTCGATCATGACATTTACTATAAAATGTATGGCACGGAAAAAGAAGAGAGATTATATATCAGATTAGATTTGCCCAAGATCATACCTTACATATTTGGAAGGTATCTTACTTTATATTTAAAAATACGTTCGAAATTAGAATACTTTATTATTAAATTCCCCAAAAAATTGTTACGCTTTTTATTACCGCCAGTTTTAAAAGTTGTTAGGTAAAGACTAGACCTAAAATTGTATTTTACATAGGAATACTTTATATTTAAAATTAGACTGTTCGACTATTGGATTCAAGAAATTTTCTATTACAACCAATTTTACCGGTAAAAAAATATCAAGTATTCAATTTAAAAAATAATAGCAAGCAGCGCATTTCTAAAAGCTATTCAAGATGCATATCCCCTCTGTCTTTTTCATCTGATGCGGCAAAAAAAGTAGCTGATACTTCAAAGATTAGAAACAACGTGGCGAGGAAGATGCTGCCGGCGCCCATGTCGGCCGTCTCTCTTGGGCTGGGCCAGAAATCAAAGACTGGAACGTCCGTGATGGAAATCGCGAGTCGGTCATTGCGTAACCCACCTCTATCGCCGACTGACTCCGTTCGCGAAGCCGGTGATCTGTCCGCGGAGGCGAGAGGTACGCCGACCTTCTGCCGTGCATGCGGACCGTCCCCGCTCTCCTCGCCCCGTCTCGGGGAAACAAGAGGAGGAAATCGCGCGTCGCGTTGTATCATCCAGTAATTTCCGTTCTCCAGTTCCCCGGGAATTAATCGCGCCGGTTGCACGCGGCGCGACTCTTATACTGCCAGCCAGTCGGAACGACACACGTCAAACTAGTTCAAGCCTTCATCGGTCTAACCTTCCGTTGTCTAACGTGACCTCGAACCGGCATTATCGCGAATTTGCAAATTGTGGACGGTTAATGTGCAACGGACTCAAGCATCGCGCGAGATGAATCTATAATACATTCAGGACGAGACCAACGAGATTAATTAGGATTTTTAATTCATTGTTCCCAGTTTGAGTTAAACGTCTACGAATGAGACTTACCAACGGTATACGATACTATTTTTCCTACCGGATTGCTTACGAGAGCCAATCAGGATTCAGCCTTAAATCACCTGATCTAAAATTCTGCATCCTTATTGGCTCTTGCAAGAAATCCAGCAAGCAAAATAGTATCGTGTGCCGCTGGCTTTAGATCAGGTGGCTTAAGGCTAAAGCCAACGACACACGGTGCTGTTTTCCCCACTGGACTGCTTACGAGAGTCAATAAGGATGCAGAGTTTTAAGCCAACAGCACACGATACTATTTTTCCTACTGGATTGTTTACGAGAGCCAATCAGGATTTAGCCTCAAGTCACTTGATCAAAAACTATGCATCCTGATTGGCTCTCGTAAGCAATCCAGTAGGAAAAATGGTATCGGGTGCCGTTGGTTTTAATTTTCTTCCGAGGAAGTTTGTCGATCGGCGAAGTTATATCAACCGTAAAGGCAATGGCATGTTCTTTATTTATCTGTCTTATCTCGATAATAGAATTATCATATGATGATGCATAACGATATAACTCCTGAAATCGATACGTATAGAAATGGATATGTAATACGCTTTCATCTTTATCGTGCATACGAATCTTTACGGACCTAAGCATTCATCGAAATTATTGATTGCCTGACGTATCGATCAACGATTTAAAAACGTGGCATCGCAGCTGCGACATTAATTATGGAATTTCCACTTTAATTACCTTTATTCGACGAAGCAGTTGATAAAACGCATGTGTTGCACGCGCGTCCGGCATTTCGCCCGCTATCAGAGGCATAAACGTTTAGATTAATTCTTTCAACCGTCTCTATGGTGTTATTAAAGGCGGTTAACCCGCGCAACGATGTTATTTATCGCCTTATTCTGACAGAGCGGTCATTTATAAAGAAATTGCATTTTGTGCCGAGGTACAAAACTGGACGCCAATTTTCCTGATATTAAACAAAGTAAATAATGGTACGATAATAATATAATGTTACACGTTTTGTTACAATCGCACGTAATTAGCGAGATAAACTACGAAAGAAACTTTTAATATGAATCGCGACAGGCCTGCGAGACTCGGTTCTCGTTCAGGAGAGTGAGAGATTAATCCTATTAACTCGCTCGTGCACTTTCAGGTCAAGATCATCCTGTCTGCCATATATAATTTTCTCGTCGTAACTTTAAAGGTACTGTTCGCTGCTACGATTTCTATCTCGTTCCATAAAATTAAGACAGCAAGCTCGCTTTTAAATGAAAGCGGTTACACCGCACATACATCATTCCAAGAGATTTAACGCAGAAAATTCGGATTAAACCTCACGGTATCCATCTCGATCGTCTCGTCGCATAGGCTCGAGCGGGGGGGTAAACCGCTGACGGCATTGTGGTGTACAGATTTGCGGCAATTACTACACGGAGAGAAGTTTCTCTGAAAATTTATCCTGAAAACCGTGGGACAACACGGCATTTCGAAGAATTGTATAAGTTTTTGAAATTTTACCATACCTTTAATTATACTTAGTGCATATTTTACTAGTAAAATGTATGGCAAAATTTCAGAAAACTCTCATAAAGTTCTTCGAAATGCCACGTTGTCCCACGATTACATGATTTTCAGGGTAAATTTTAAAAGACAATTCTCTCCGCGTAGGCATTGGTGTACACGATTTCGGTCAGCGGTTTACCCCTCGGGCACGAGGGCTAACGTTTAAATGACCGGGCACGTAAAATGACGTGATATGCCCCGTGACAATAGGATATATTTGGACAAAGAGAAAAGAGACTAGAGCAACGCGAGATAATGCAGCGTCTGTTGTCTTCGACATTTAATATCTTTTATGAATCATCGTCCATAGAGACAGTGCTCTCATCGCGAGATAAGCCCCGTACGGCCTGCGTATTATATTAACGGGGCAGCAAAAATAATGTTATCAGAGTGAGTCACGGCGGTGACTGCCGCGAAAAATTTCGCCCCGCAAGTCGCACTCGCAGACACGCGGCAAACATAAGCAGATATACCACATCCTATCGGTTATACGGTATATCGGCTGTACCGTTACGCATCGTGATACTTGTTTCGCGAAATATTTGTTTTATGAAAGAACGCGAAACTCGTTAGCGCACAAAGATGTGCATACCTCCGCGGTGCAATCAATACGCTGGTCGTTATCGAGCCTGATCTAAATCCACGAGGAGTTTACGTGTATCTCTCTCTATCTCTCCCCGATGTGTTCGCCGAGGATCATTCAGTGAAAATTGCATATCTCGCGTGTGAAATCGGCCACGACTCTATCGCAACCTTTACGAGAGGGAGATTAATGCACGCACGCGACCCTGATTGGCGGGGTATTGATAGACGTTCGAGCGTCGCCGTCACCGACAAGGCCTACTGCACGGCTGCGCCATGTTTTTACCAGTCCAGAGGCACGAGACACGATTTTTGTCACGATTCCGAGCGCCTTCGTACCGTTATCCCGTTAACATGGTCCCCGTTCGATACCTCGTAACAGGTGAGAATGAAGACTGAACTCGTTTACACGCGTAGCCGACTTGCATATATTATTTTAATACAATACTATTAGCGCACGACTCTTGCAACTGTACGAGACGCGAGTGCCGAGATGACACAAACGTTCTGTCATTGCGTAATTGTTATAAAAAAAACCCTCCATAAACAAATAGAGTTAAATAGGGCCATTGCGATGTAAATCAAACAAACGAGACTGCCTTTAGGTCCAAGCGGGATGTCGGTAGCCAATAATAATCTAAAAATGTGAATTCCCCTCCGTTAAATTCTGCGAGTCTCGTGAATCTTACAAGTTCTACAAACATCCCAAATCCCGTAAGTATTACGTGAGTAAACGTCGTTAATAGGACTTTTATTAGCAAGCCTTAAATTATTGTGAAATTCCTTTAACGATTCCGCTCGATCGGAGGTAACTGTCGGTACCCAATTGCGTCGCGATTCTGGAAATCTTTTTTTTTTTCCGAGACATTATCCTCGACAGTCAATTACTCGCTGCTTCCGGCGTTTTCTGTATAAATAGGAAAACTTTCTCTCGCGCGATAGGTAACGTGCCTAACGGGAACACGGAAGATTCCTCGTCGTGACTCGCGTTCGACTCTTACGTCGCGCATCCCGAGAGGATTTACTTAAAATTCTGAGCTACCCGCCGGCGAATTTCTATTCCTGTCACTACTCGATTTTCCAGGTGCCCGGCGCGACGAGGGCGGAGCTTGCATGTAGGTACGCGGTTGTACATTACTTTGCACAGTAAGAGCAATAATATGGGCCAGGATTTTTTTGATGGAGACGCCCCCCTCCCCTCCCGGGCACTTTCTTACTTTACATTAGAACTGTATCTGATTAGTCTGAATACCTCGGAGATTTAATCTGCGTCTCGCACGGGTGTGTTAATGTGCGACGTGATGAGAAATAAAATATTATAAAGATAATGACGCGAGAATTCTTTTACTTTCCTTTAATTCTTTTACATCTACCACCGCCTGCTGAAAATAGGTACTCGCAACGATCAAGCGTTGGAACGTGACCAATTACAGCTGTCTTGCCGCTGGTACATTCGCGCGCGTTGGTAAACTTGACGTGTGTATAAGTAACGATACTAATTGGTAGTGACGATAATTAATACAGATGACATGAATAGATAGCGCTAGAAAAGAACTAGAATTCTGGGCTTCGAAATCAGAGCTGTATTTATGTTATTCTACGTGAGACGATTTTTCGAGGGCTCAGCTTCCTTTTACCCGGTTCAAACGTTAATCCGTCGGACGCCGAAAGTAAATCTGCATTTATGTACCGCTTCGGGACGCTGTACTTTTAATAACGCTGGTTCCAAATCCGCACAGACCCGGACGTGTCGTTTCCGAAATAGAATGGTCCTCTCCCGGTTTTATTAATAGTCGAGCAGATGACGCGAATGTGCCGTTGCATCGCTATTATTGTGCCATCCTATGGCCCCGTTTCGCCACTTGCTGTTCACATTGTGCTCCGGGAGAGCCATTGTCGTAGAGACAGTGTTATACGGGAAAAAGTACCGAGTACTTTTGCCGTGAGTGAAAATTATGTAAATCAAACTTGCTGTAAGAGAAACGCCAAAATTTCTCTCGAAGTAGCACTTCTTTAATATAAGCTTCATAAAAATGCCGCAATCTTCAATACCGATTAATAATTATGCAAGCTAAAATATGATAAAATGTTTCCTATTGTAAATGTGTAATTTAAAAAAAAATTTCTCTAAAAAATGTTAAATAATAAATACCCAATTTTTAAATAAGGTTGTTAATTATATATGAAGTCAGCTTTTTAAATACCATTAATATTTAACGCGAAGAAATCCGTAAAGCACTGTGGTTAGACTACGCAACGTATCTAAAAGGACGTAAGTCCAATGATAGCGAGCCGTTAACGAAAGTGACAAAGCTTTTCTAGGATCGCGACGAGCGAGCGAAGCGGAGATGTCTTTTTCTGGCGTTTCGCGGATGGTGTTGTTCTCGGCCGGAGCCGCGCGCGGAACCAGTCGCGGAGACCACCAGGAAGGAACGAGAGGAGTCGGAATGTTGGCGCGGAGTTCGGACATCAACCTCTCGGGCAGTCGGCCCGCCGTTCGCCACGAGCGGCCAATCCGGCGCCCATCGGCGAACGGTAATTCGTGCCCGTACATGCGTACGCGACCCACGGCTTGAACCCTTTCTTGCTTGCTCCCCAATGTGAATGAGCGAGAGAGAAAGAGGGAATACTTTTTTCTTGTGTGCGCGTGTGCACTTAAATGCTATTCTTGTACTTAAATAAATAGGCGCTTCTGCTGTGTCATAAATAGATACTGTCATGTATACGTTTTCATTTCAATACATTAAGTTTGAATTGATATTAATATTGATATACCTACACCGAGAACACTTTTCATTGGATAAACCAATTAAATAGTGCGTCCGATGGTTTATTTTTCCGATTACGTTTACGGATTAAATTATGGATACATCCGATGCAATGCAGTTACTGATAAAATGTGATTGAAAAACCGGTCACATTTTTCATCGGATATACAATTTAATCGGATACATCCGTTTGTTATTAGGTAATTGGATTATCCGATTATATTTAATCGGACATTTTTCTCAGTGTATTAGAATTTATTCACTTTGGTTGCCAGGTTCGTCAGGACACCCACCGTAGTTATTTTTCGTTTCAAAAACTATAATAGATTCCGAGAGCTTAGATGAATTAACACAAGTGTGCAATTCCAGTGTCGTAACGTGTTCATGTTTTGTCCCTGAAATGCTCGTCCGAAACTTTTGCGCTGTCGCGAGGCGAAGTGCGTAATGACAGGACGGAAACATGTGGTCAAGGGCCGTCGATTGAATACACATAATGAAATACCGAAGTTGCAATCTCTGACAAAGTATCGGCATGATCTGTCGTAAGTCGTCGATGATCAATGTTAAATTAACGTGCAGAAAACCGTGTAAAATCCAAATAAATTATAAAAATTACAGAATTATTAAAAAAATCACTGTAGTAAAATCAAATAAAATTACTACAGAAGTTACACGCTATAGAAGAAAAATCCATTCCTACCCATCGCTCATTTGTAAATGTTAACTGTAACGTGTTTACATTGAGTTATCCATTAATTCATATAATCAACATAGGCAACAACACGTGGAGAAACAGGTGAGGCTAACAATATGATCAACGATTCGTTAAGAAGACTGCAACTTTACATACAAAGTTATTACACGCGACTTGTGCGCAACATTGTGATAACAGGATGACGTTACAGTTTATTGCGTCGCCATAAAATCGCTCTTAAAGTTACGCCTTAATGGCGGCGTTACTGCCGTTCTTTGCTAATTATATTTTGCCTGCTATCTAAACCTGATATTGTAGGTCAGGGCGGGAATTTTACGAGCACTCCGTGCACCGTTAGAAAAAAGAAACGGTGCGAAGAACACGACGTCTATGCAGGGCGGTTACAGCCGGTTGCAACCGCTGCATCGCGACATGCATCTTGAAATCTTGAAATAACATCGTAATACGCGTATCAATCGTTACGCGGTTATTATGGCAGTCGCACTACATATCATATGTATATTCCCTTAAAATAAATGAGACGTATAATCGAGATGTGGTACAATTTCTTGCACGCTAATTTATACTCACTTTTAATTAGATTAATCTCCACGAGCAACCGTAGATCTCCATATTTGCAATGTCGTACGTTTACATTCACAAAATGAGCTTGCACATTATAAGAATGTGGCGAATAAAAACGCGACTTTCCTTTAGCAAAAAATAGACAGCCAGGCAGTCTCTTTCGCTCTTAAATATTGCACATTTCAGCAATTAATCATCGAATTGAAATTCTGCTATTACGAAACCGCACAAAGTGACAAGATATTTAATTATGCCACGAAATTATCATACGTAACGTATTTCTCTTTCTTCATGCTGCAGAATTGGAATTAAAAGTATGCCACTGCAAGATCGATAAAGAGCAAGATACAGAGAGAGGTAAAAAGAAGGTAAGAGCGCGAAGTGAACGGACTTTGAGTCCTGGTATCCAGATCGCAGCTCGTGTGATGTTTTTACGCGAGTCGACCTATCGGCTGAAACAAATGGAACCTCGCCGGCTCGATTTTTAGGTGTAAAAATCGTAGACAGCGATCCATTGTTGCTAACTTTCGAATAAATCGGAACAATAATGATGCAAATCACAATGCGGCTTATCAAAGTTTTACAAAAGGGAATTATTTTCAGCCAAAACTTGCCCGGCACGCGAAGAACTTAAGTGGCAGGCATGACGCAATGACAATAGCAACGCCCATAGATTCAATCGAATTTCGTTACACCGTCGACACTCGTTATAACGGATTTTTCTTGTAATTCGCTATAACGGGATTTCTGGCAAGACATTTTGCGGGATCGGGCCGCTCTAAATTTATGGCACAGCAACTCTGTTGCACACACCGATCGAATTCCGGGCTGCAACTGCAACGTTGTTGGCCGTGCACCAGATCGGTTAATGCACACACCTACGGAAGCCTGAAATCTGCGAGGTAATTGAGGAGATTCCCGGGAGAATATCGCGGCCTTTCAATTTATCAAATATTACGCTCCGCGAAGAGACGCTGTCATACATTAGTTTAATGTCAAAGAGAAAATCATTTTGCTTTTCGACCGACGCACAAAACAAATTTATATATTATCTATTTGTGGAAAATAAGTTTCCGATGTCAAACTATGCAGCAAAGCTTATAATACTTTAAGAGGATATATCGTCATTAGTTGTTCATAAATTTTCGTCTTACGCACACGCAAACGTGCGCATAGTACCTACATTTATTTTTGAAAGTTTGCAACGGCGATTCTCGGTTGGTTATTGCCTGGCGTTGCCTAGTTTTTAAACGTGATGGCATTTCTAGGCGTACAACAAGATGTAAAGATACAGGCGCGCCGTTATCGTCCTTGCGAAGGAGCTGCACATTCATACAGCCTCTCCTTTCTTTCTCACCTAGGCATCCCGGCTGGTTGAGCTAACGGAACCATTCGGATGTTTAGCCCGTCTCTGAGCTCGGAACCGGCCGAGGCTGGTAGAGAGAGAGAAAGAGAGAGAAAGAGAGAGGGAAAAAGACGGAGAGATGCGAAGAATGCCGAAACAGCTGATCGATTACATGGCCTCTTAAAAGGCAGATACGTTCAAATTTAATATGGTACCGGTACTGTTACTCAGTCAGCCTCTCCAAATACCACCAATCGCATGCGGTTGCGCGGAATGTGCTGTAAAAAGTGCATATTCGATGCCGAGGATAAGACGATATCCCTTACGGAAGGATTTATCGCAAGATTTTTTTTTCAACGGCGTTCTAAAATGCTTCTTACGATTAAATCGACCTGAACGTGAAATTTTTAACCTGACATTTATATCCGCGCGAAATACTTTCGCGAAAGTAAAGATACGCGAATCGTGAAGATCCTGCGATTAAGTATTTAGCTATTATGTCACAGGTTAACTAACCTAGTGGAGAGATTTCACAGCTCGCTGCCTTTTACATATAATTATGGCAAGTGAGTCCCCGGAATGCGAGTTAGACAATGAGAATGGGTGGCACTCGTTAAAGCGGTGGCTGTTGTAAGGGTGACTGGCACGTGTAGAAATTACAAATTGCGCAGGTAGACCAAACGACCTTACGTCATTAGACACACGCTCGTTCTATTGACACCGAAGTGTTTTATTCCTACCTCTTTAATGACCGAGTCCCGTTGAACGCGCTGTACTTAATCCCCTTAATTTTTCGCAATAAGTAAAACAATGTACAGGATGTCCCATAAATTTCATCTGGAAACCTTCATTTATGGATTCTAATTAATTTTCACTTGAACCTCATCGAGGAATACGGCCAATTCAGGAAAGAGCTTGTCTCTACACGGAGAGAATTGTCCTTTAAAATTCATCCTGAAAATAATGTAATCGTGGGACAATACGGCATTTCGAAGAATTTTATGTGAGTTTTTTAAATTACCATACATTTTACTAGTATTGTAAAATTTCAAAAAACTCTCATAAAGTTCTTCAAAATGCCACGTTGTTCTATGATCACATGATTTTCAGGATAAATTTTAAGAGAAAATTCTCTCCGTGTATAATTTCTTAACATTTTTAATGTGAAGGCCTGCCCACTGAAGAGATACATAAGAAAAACTAGAGTTGACGTCGTTTGATGAAGGTCATTACGTCAATTATTTATGAAGTGAAACTGGCACAACGTAGTAAATCGAGTATACTTTATAATACCTTCTTTTACAAATTGCCCGTAAAATTAATTAAATGTTAGCCCCGAAAATCCCTTTATCCTCATTTGGTAGATCTGCGTATTTGCAGCTCACACTATACACAGTCCACATTAGCATACGGTGCCGCCAACGCACCGTATGCTAATTGGGTAGGTAATAGATGATGACCGTATTAGGTACGACGAGAGTCGCGGGCGAAGATGCTTATGAAATCATCATGCACAACTGATACTTATTTGGTTTCCGAATTGTGGTAAAGCGTCCGGCCCCTTTAAGGTTTACTCATGCCGATACTAACGGTGAATGTGAGCGCGTTGCGGAAATTTGTAATTACACCTGCGCTGACAGTCGCGTGGCTGCGTAACGTGTGTTTGTTATTAATAATTCTCGTTATTTAACAATCATCAGCAACTGACGACAAGACTGTAAGCTACTAGAAATATCGTTATTGCAATTTTAAAGAGTTAAACAGAGACGGATATAATTAGTGTACGGTTAACAATATAATTTCTGGTTATTATAAACTAACGTAAGTATTATTTCTTGCGGCTGTATTCGAGTTGTTAGGAATACATCGTTGCACAGTTTGTTACGTGCGATGCGCGTCGTTTTAATAATTGCATAAACAAATCGGGATTAGCGTTGATTTCATTTTAAAACAAACTGCTTCTTAAAGCACGTCAAATTAATATCAAGGCCGATTGTCCGTCGTGTATGGACATCCAATGGCGATGTATGTACACACAATTAGAACGTTATTGCGATAAGCTCTAAGGCTTGGTTTCACCAAACGTCGCTTAACTTTAATCTTAGCTTGATGCATGTTTGTTTCTTTCTAGAGTAACAGTTGGAAAGAGACAGAGAACGAATTAAGCTAAGCTCAAAGTTAAGCGACGTTGATTAAACCGGGCCTAAGTGACTTGGCCCGCCAGCTTCGTTTCTAAAGATGCCCTGCCATTTGTAAAATTTTGCGCGGAATGCACTTGAAACATAATATTAAGACCTTTACAGTCAGTGACTGAATCTTGTGCACCTAGATCACGCGCACACGCATCCGCATTGTGATAATAACCGTGTTAATACTGAAAGAGTTGCGTCGTATGCGGATGAAGGCTAACTCGATTAGCATGCTTGATTATACTGCTGCGAATAACGAATAATAAATTGAGCCATGGCGAGATATAATAGGGATTCCTCTCGACCACGCGGCCCGAAATTCTATAGCTGGCGTACAGTGTGCAAGGCTGCTCATTCTGGGAGCAGAGGTCGGCGCGTTTTAATTATTCATCGGCAATTTACGTGTACGACCGCTCAGCCGGAAATTGTCAGTTTAACACGGCGCGGTTATACTTTGTCAATTCTTCATATATTTTTTTTCATTTCCAGAAAACGCCTTCTGCAAAACCGGACTAAGTAAAAAGGTACGTTTCATAAATTTTTGGTACAACATTGTTTGTAGAATATAATTGCGACAGTAAAGTACGACACATGTGTCAGTTAATTAGCTCATTACGGATTTATAAATGAACAACTTTCATATTCACAGAGAAGTGACAAAATTTGAAACGTCGAATTAATCGGAACGAAATAATCGCATGAAATCGTTTCTCTTGTCTGTCTTAAGATTGAACAATATTTTCCCAAGAGATCCTAACGCGATTCGAGGTTTCGTAACGATACTTTCATCCCCAAGGAAAATATCTTTCGCGAAATTTCACACGTCGTCACGCACGACTCGCGATTCGAATCCGCCGATTCGCGCCGCATGCGGCTCGAGTCCGCCGGTATGCTTAACGCGGCTTAACCGCGATAAAAAGAGGCCTTGATAGCTCGTGCTACACGCCGAGTGCACGAAGGGTTAAGGCACGTCGAACCCCCATTGTCAGGAGTGCGAGCTGATCAAACTGAATTGCCTTGACGACGCGGTACAGCGCGTAATCGAGTGGCAACCGCGGCGAAGGTCGGACGCGATTATGCGCTTCATCCGCGAAACGAATTATCCTCACCTCTCGACTGACCCGGTAAAAGCGTTACGAATATCTGTCTCGATCTTTGTGTTTTCCGACTCGATTGAGTCGGAATTGGATTAACGGGAGGCACGGTGAGTTAACGCATGGGTTTCTTTGATTCATGCCCGGAGTTTTATATTCCCGACTTCATTTCTTGACGATTAAATCAGTTATAATCCAATTCTTCATCTTGTCATTTTTCCGGATTCCACATTTACAAGCTTTTGACGGGTTGCTCCATAAATTTCTAGCCTCGTAATTTGTAGATTTAGATTGCAAGTTTTACAATCTTCAATTTGCCGTGCTCTATAGCAGTAAGTTCTCGCTTAACGTCAGGGAGATATTAATTATATTTGAGATATACGCAGAAATTCAGAATATACGCAATTCCCTCGGGCTAGCCACGATTTAACGCTGACCATAAATCCTCTCTCCCGGCCGGAGACTGCCATAATCCAGTCGGTATTATTACAGTCCTTCCTGATTCCGCGAATTCATGGATCGCGTCCAAGCGTACGCGGCCACGGATTCGAGAGTGACGCGCACGCAATCGCCGGGTTCTCCTAATTGAACGCAATCAAATTTGTCGGCCACGCCGGCCGGCTCTATTCATCGAGCCACCACCCTCGCGAAACGGTGTAATTGAAATTTTGCCCGCCAATGACTCCCCCTCTCGCGCGGCAAAAAGTATTCTCAGCGCCGCATTCACGCAAGAAGATGTCCTATTAAGGCACAGCCACTTTGGCACAATCGAATTAAGCATGATAGAGACGCAAGGGAGATATGAAAATCTATCCTAATTGATTGCAAACAGAATTGGACGAGGCAAAATATACCGTGCGACTTTAACTTTGTTCAGTTCGTTATGCAAAGTGTGAGGCAGTGCCGCGTCGCTTTTCACATAGTTTCTTTAACAAATCTCTACTTTTCAAGGAAATTCTAATCGCACTACTCGCCGCGATCATTTTTTCATTGCTGTTGTGCGCGATCAACTTTCACATTGCTGTACCACTTAAATGTTTAAATTAATGTCTCTCGATTCAACGTAGATTACCGAAATTTGAGATTGACATTTTTCTTCGGGACTTTTTGCAGCAACGAATTGACGCTTGAATTATTACGAGTTCAGTCTACGTGGGGATTAGCCGGGACAAGTATCCGACCGGGTATTTGGTCTGTGGACGAGAGGCAAACGCCACTTCGCTACTGGGTTAAGTACCGCATCAGGATTACACATCAGTTCGCCTACGAGGAGGTCGGGAGAAGTCTGAGCCAGGAAAAGTACCTGTCTAAATCCGGACTCGGCCATTGCCTCTCTCTCTTTTACGAACACAGTGCATAAATGCATCTGTGGAAGAAAACTGAGCAAACGAAAAGAAAAGCAACAGCTTATCTTGAAGACACGCGCCTATAAACCATTTCGCTTTTGTCTCTGCACCGCGAATCCACGATTCTCCTCTCGAAATTTGAATTCCCAGGACGTTCCAAATTTATTTCGGCGTCAGAAGTGGCGGCATGAATTTGAATAAGATCGCTACAGCGCGAAGAGACGAGCGCCTGTTACGTAAACCGGGTGACTCGATACTTGATACTTCGAGACGAACTCGCGCTAAACGTTCTCATTGAAAGTATACTCAGGTATTCGCTAGCCGTGTTCACTTTTTTGGCGACTGACAATGCGTCTGGCGTGTTGTCTAATATTAGAACTGGGTCATAACCCAGTATCGCGCGCAAACATCGCCGACACAGGGCGAACAGACTGTTATTCATTTGTCGCGTAATAATCGCGCGTTAATCAAATTAAATTTAATCACTTGACAATTGTCGCATCGGCGACGAGCTGTATTGAGCTCTTAAACAATTAAAAATCGCGCGCTCTGCGGCGTTGGATGCGGATGCCGCGAGAGCGAGAGTCTCTATCGCTAAAAACCATCATTATCCGGCGAAGACTCGTCATTTGTCTCGCGCTCGACCATTAACTTTCCTTCCTCCGTAATTTCCTCTGCTTTTCCCGGAGGACAGTCACCGTTAACGATTTATTTGTCTTTGGTAATGTATCCACTTACGGTGCAAATGGGCGTAACCTGTGCATGTGCACGAGGCGTGCCATTAGGCAATTTTGCGTTTTAGCCGCGGCAGGACAGAGTCCCGTTGAAGATTATAACCCGGATATGCCCGACACCCTTTGATTTTCGAAATTTTTGACTCCTGAAGAAATGCAAGAAGAATGTACTTACACGTTTGAAAAACAAGTCAGTGTCTTCGAGAAAGGCGATCTTCTAGGACAGGCAAGTCTGATTGTACGTAATCGAATTAGGGTGCCTTCGAAAATGTAAAAGTAATTAATCGCGATAAGAAATTATTAAATTGGCGGGGGGAAGAAGGCCAGTACGAGCCAAACGCAGGTGATTGTGCGAAAATGTCCAATATGGAACTTTTTATTAAATTTGTAACTTAATCAAACGTTTCGACCCATTTTCGGGTCATCCTCGGTGAGACTATATAGACAAAAATATGTTCGGCGTTTAAATACGAAACTGTCCTCTCAAGTTGTCGTCTTTTGTGGTGTACAGATTTGCGGCATTACTGGGCATTACTAGGCAGTTTTTTTTGGACATTAGGCCTTGCTGGGGCATTATAAAGATAAAATAAGATAATAAGATAAAGTAATGCCCACCGGGCATCAGTGGGCGTTGGTGTACAAGATTTTGGTCAGCGGTTTCCCCCTCGTATTCACACGAATCTCCAAATGGTGAAAGCCATCAAGAGAGAATGCAAAATATAGATTCGACATGCTAAAAGAACGAAGTGTGTCTTTATGAAATGTACGTTAAAAATTGAAAAATTTTTTCGACACTCACCCGAATCTAAAAGAGAACAGTCATGTCGAGCAGTAAACAACTAACTGTTATTAAAATTATTAAAAGAGGAGAACATTTGATTGCTATCGTGCATCCCCACGGCAGAACTTTCTACCACATACGTTAGAACGGAAGACAGCAGCGCTCGAGGCAGAGAGTCACCGATCTCTTCCCAACCGATTGGATGCGACAATTTACACGGTGTAAACGCGCACTCGCACAATTAGTCTAATCGATAGAAGCGGACGATCAACACCCAATCGCCATTCTATTCGGCAGACACGCCCGATTAACCAGCTCTGCCCACGGGATCGCATTATAAAGCGTAAAACGCACGCAATCAGGACTTACGTCCGTTGCGACAAATCGAGTTTCATAAATAAATTCGCTTTGAAATTCCACGAGGTCGTTTTGCGACCGAGTCGACCGCTCAGCGGCGAACGCGCTGCAGTGGCGGCCGCCATGGGGCCCGTGATAATTCAAGTGCGAATCAAGTATGCAAATCGAGAAAACTCGCGTGCGTGACGCATCAGGAATCACGTCGCCCACGGTGATTCTCGAAAAAGAATGGAAGAACCTTGTTATTCTCCTTGATAATGGAAGAACCAAGTTTCGAGCGATTTTAAATATCCGTCTACGAGAGGAGGGAACCAATGAGAATAAGCTTCAACTCTTCAAAATACAGGATGCAAATAAGTACAGGTGTACAATTGTACATATACAATTTATCTCGCCGTGAAGGAGCGGAGCGGAACGTTTACACGTAGATTTAAGTCTCTTTTTTTTCAGTTAACTCGAGACCTACAAAGTGAGATAAATACGCTCCCACCTTCTTAACAACCTAAACAAATAGCCGGAGTAGAAGAAGCAAATTCCCGAAGACGCGGTGTAGCTTGCGTCAAGGAGTTCAAGCAGAATCGCGCACGGCTCGCGAGATCTATTTTCGCGCGGTAGCGCCGAGAATCCGCGTCGCACGCCGGGTCGCACGGATCAGATCCACCACAATAGATCTGGACCCGCCGGCGTCGCCACTGGGCGCAGGTGATCTCGACCTGGATTCGGTGTCCAATTGGCCGGAACGAACGACGGGGCCCGATGCTGTTCCGCTTCCGCTGCGAACGGCGGACGAAACGGGCGCCCGCGACCTCCCCGCTCCCGACTTCCTGTCGTGCCCGCACTCCGCGTACAGGTTCGACCGGTGTCGGTAGCCACGAGGACGACGGCCGCTCCTCCCGTGACGCGGGGAGGCTCCCGTTACCATACGCGAAGATACCGGCGTCTATGCCCGTCCGGAGATCGGATCCAGTTGCTCGGGTAGCCGCGATGGAGGTCCGTTTCCATTTCGTACGCCGACAGCCGGCCGGATCGCATCTCGCGATCCAACACTCGCGAGAGTTGCCGTGTTACCGGGATATGTAACGGCGTTTCTCGGCCCCATCGCGCATCGGACAACACCAGAGGGGTCTTGCGAATCAGCTGGAGCGTTGCTACGTTTTATCATAAGTCATGTCGGTTCGTCCTGATATTATTTTCGCGTTATTTCTCCCGGCATTTGCGCGAATTGCACGATCTAACCAATGTTAATCAGCATTATTTGAAATACGGTTGATGAGAAATTAAGATCGCGTTGACTCGTTCAGCATAGCTTGATTATAATATCTCGAGAACTGCTCTTAAGATCGATGCAAATTGACATACTGAAATTATCGACCATGAAATTTATTCATCAATCGGCAACAAATGCTAATTCCGAATTAACGGCCTTAACCTTGCCCACCGAAATTCCTCCAACGGTTCAAGGAAAGTCTTAAGCAGCAGACGAGGACTTCAACGATCTTTGATGCAAACGGACCGCCGTAGCGGAAGAGAGGGAAGATTTGGAGACTGGAATATTGAACCGGTACCGAAGAATCCTGTTTCACAGGTGGCTGTAACAGATCTTCGCCCGACACCGACGCATCGGGCTTACCATACAAGTTTTTCGAAGAGGATTTCTCTTTGTAAATAATCCATGCTTGTCTTATTATCGCACAGGTGGGACTAATCGCGTTAACAAAACAAAAAGAAGGAAGCTTTACAGAATTGTGAAATGTGATATCGAGAATCGTCCATTAAAAATCAAATTTCGCTTTGAAAATAAAATCTGAAAGATTCCCCCCTCGATAAAGATATGGATAGTAAGTGAGCGAAGAATGCGTCGAGTCAACCTCTTTTGATAGCAGTTATCAAAGCCAACAGTACACGATACTAATTTTTCCTACCGACTCGTTTACGAGAGCCAGTCAGAATTTAGTCTTAAGTCACCCGGTGTAAAACTCCGCATCCTTCTTGGCTCTTGTAAGAAATCCAGTAGGGAAAAATAGTATCGTGTGCCGTTGACTCGAGCTTCGCCCGTTCGGTGAAAAATGGACGGATAACCGGCACGAAGTCGCGCGTAGAAAATTGGTGGTCGCGAGAATCGATGGTTATTAATACTCGTAAGCCACAACGTCATCCGGAACATAGTTACGCCCGCGCGATTTCAACAGCTATACGTATGTTGCGTGAAAGCGCTACATGACGTAACAGGAAAATTTGGATTTACAGCCTGATACATGCTAATTACATAATTATTCATTTGTCACGCTAATTCCGAATTCGTTGTCCACGCATATTGGTAGGGAATTGATATTGGAGTCGGATACGCCGACTCTCTTCTGCACAGGATGTGACATATTTCGAGAACAATTAATCAAAGAGACGTGCTTATATTACAGTAATATTGTTAACTTCTTATTTCTTACTTATTTCACTCTTGCGACTGTGGTATTTCGGATCGGCTTGCGAGTATCCGAAACCATTAAATACTTTCGACACCTGTTTACGATGTTTTACTGTTGGAACAATTCGGTAGCAATTGATTTTTATGTGTTGTCTTTATTATAATTCATGTGTTTCTAAGACGGTAACCATAGGAATTAGCATTTTCAATTTTAATATTAATTAGGAGCAATAAATTGGTATTACATCAAAGAAGTAACTAAATAACACCTAATTATAAGTCCAAATTTGATTTTGAACGATTGAGACGGTATGTTAATGAAGGTCATTATTTTGCACTGACAAGTAAAAACTTTTTCCCCTTGTTGTAATAAACTTTGTAGTTTTAATAAAACCCCAAAGCTGCAAAGCTTATTTGAATTTGAGAAAACGTATAAAACAAATAATACTATATAAACTTATGTACATGAAATATAGATTTTTTTTTATGAATGCGAATTAATGGAAATAAAATGCATGTCAAAGTCGATTTCACGGGCGAGCGAGGATAAATATTATAATTCCGGAAAAGATTTTATTGGCCCCCCCACATCAGGCAAATACGAATAGACGATTTCGCAAAGATTAAAAGGAGAATTGCGTCAACGGCGAAAAAAAAGGAGGGAAAGAAAGGAAACAAGTGTAATGCAAAAACGCGTCATTAGAAGACAAACAGGAGAGGCAGGAAAGAGGAACGAGCGCAATGTAGAAACGTGTCGTTAGAAGGCAAGCGACGAGAACAAAAAATCTGACGTGAAGGGTGACGAGAGGCAAGGAAGAGTCTGAGAACTACGACCGTCTCCGTCTGCATTTGTCGTGAGCCGTATTTATAACGAGTCCACTGGACTCAGGCCAGCATTATCGACTCTCGACGAGACCATGTTTCAAAGGGATCGCGCGAGGCTCTGCTGAAGCCGAAGTCTTCGCGACGTATGTTACGCGGACGAGCGAACGCGTGTAAATCCGGAGAACACAACCGAGCTCCGAGATCTTTATACTTCCGACGACACGCTCGCGAGAGAATAACCATTGCAGAATTTTGTAAACTTAATGGAGGAGATATTAAAAATCTCTTAATTAAAAAATACACTGTACTCCGCAATAAAATTCATCACTTTCCATTAAATCGTCAAATATCTAAAGTGCAACGAGAAATATATTTGTATAAAAAGAAAACGAGTCTCCGCTTGCTTATACCTTATTAATTCAAGTTAATAATTACTAGAGGTGTGGCATTTGGATGTTATTTTTTGGGCGCTTTTTGCGCTTTGTTTTTTCGAATTTTGCATTATTTTGATGTTTTTGATAATGCCGTGGTCAGAGGTGGGCAGGGCTTCAATAAAACGACTTAGGCCCGTTTTGACATTAGAAGCATTGACATTAGAAACGTTTACTGAGGAAAATTGCGTTTTTTGACGTTATTTGGACACTATTTTGCGTATAAAGATAACATTAAAATGTCACATCTCTAATAATTATATTATAAATACGAGTTAATTATCAAGTATGCGAGGGGAAAATCTTTTTCTTAAAAAGCTTTCTTGATTTTTTTTCTGCGGCTACTGTCGCCTCCCAAAAGAACAAATGAATTACGCGCTGGCTACTTCGATAATAAGCCACGGAAGAGGCTTTGAACGAGGGGCGAAAGGAATGTTTGGCGCACAGTGGGTGTCGCTAATTTTAGTAGAAAACTGGAGCGCCTATATGCGCTGCCGCGACAGGTCGGCGTCGCAATTGATAGGCACGTTTTCGCAAAACAGCGAGGCGCGACAAGGACGAGCTGATTAAACAATTGATAATACCGATAAGTCCCCGATGAGCGATAAAAAGACTTTGCGTCAGTCCGCCGCGAATAAATACAGATTATTCTCATCCGAGATTTCAACCTGCCAAAGCGCGAATCAACCGTTTCGATCTACAAAGCAGAGCTACGTCACTTTGCGAGCGCTCGTTGATAAAAAGGGGGCGCTTCGTAAATACGCCGAATGCTTCGACGCCGCAAATATCAAAGAACGACGGGTTCATTCTGTTGTTTCAGCGGGAATCGCATTTCCTTTCGACGGGGGGGACAAGTGCACGCGCGCGCCGCGAGTAAACGCAAGGGTTAAGCGCGTGGTCGATTGCCTTCGCGAAGGAGAAACACTCACGCACTGTTATTCGTGGCGTTATGTGCGCGCCGCGGGACGCCTTTCTATTTGAAAAGAAAGGTCACTCTCGTGGATGCTCGTCCCGAGCTGCGCCTCTTTCTTTCGATGCAGCGCGACTCGCCTGGACTATCTCCGGAGGGTTCGCCAAAGAGATGACGAAATAACGCAGACGCGGCAATTAATACTCGAGTAATTTAAAGCCCGAGACGCGATTAAACGGCAAAACCTCGTCCCGCGTCCGTCGCCCTTTTTTCCGCGCCTCAAGATTGCGGCGCTTACGCGCCGCGAGACACGCTGTTACAAGGTGTATTCATATTCAAGTGACTTGCGTAAGGCGTAAAATGTTAGCCGCTGTTACGCACGCTGCGCGCTCGGTAACGTGAGCGGGAGGAGGCGGAGTTGCACCGCGAGGGGATTTCGATGCGCAAGGTCGAGGTCCAGCGCGAATTAGCGTTGAATCTCCACCCAAATGGCATGAAGCGATCCATTGTTATTTCACATTTTGTATAAAAACTAATGCGTTACCGAGATTCTAAGAATCGGGGGATCAAAGGTGCAATCCTTTCACGAATAATGCCGACTGCAATTTCCTCGTATCATTAATCAGTCTGACGCGGCAAAATCCAGACGCATTCGTGACCGCTCCGAGTGAGCGTAGATCGCACTTTTATATCAAGTATGTATATTATGTGTATACATATGATGCAACGCGCCGCGATAGGCCGGGGAGAGGGGTTTCCTAGATGCCCTGGTGTATAATCATTTAAGTAAAATAAGCGCAAATTATACACACAAGGGAAGTGAGAGTAAGCGTGCGCGCCGAAAACCGCAAGTAATTGCATAGCGAATCGAAGCCGAGGTGGAGCGAAAAGTTGTGAAATTAATAACAGTTATAAATATTGCAATTTATCCGCTCGTTTGGCGGAAATTCGTTTCAACAAGTTTAAACGGGTTTGAAAGTTACCGGGCGAAATGGACCAGGGATCGGCCGGTGGATTTAGAATTTCGATAGATAAAAGTCCCGGTTTCACAGACAGATTTAACAAATGGCCGCGCGCCGGGGGACATTCCGGCCGGCTTTTGAGAGCCGCTGCCGCGAAACTCACGAGCGGCGGTCTCCGCGGGCTCGCGGATATATTTGCCGAGTGTCGCGGGGCATCCGGGAACGCGTCTCGGGGACGAGAATAGTAGCCGTCTCTCCCGGTGGGACGCACTTAGAAATCTAGCGAGTCTAGGAGAACGGGAGAAAGAGAGACCGGGAGGGACGAGGCTTCCTCTCGTTCGCGCCGCGGCGAGGAGAACCGGCGCCGGCGACGACCTTATAAGAACGGCCCGTTTCGTTGGAACGCTGCAGCGGAAATAGACATCCGGAAGTCGGCGGACAGCCGTCGCGCGGGAAACGACGGATCTGACGAGTCGTGACACGTTTGCTCTATTTTCCGCGCGTCAAAGAAATCGGACGACGACTTCGCCCCGTCTACGATGGCCCGAGGCTCAGTCATGAATCTTTCCCTCTAGCGTGATTTCGCGAAAGGTGAAAGAGTTCATTGACGAAATTCACGAGTTCACGCTACCAGATTCACGATCGAGCCTCTGCTATCGCGTGAGATACCGAGCATCGCTCCGAAGTCGCTGCTAGCGTATATCGCTTCTATTTTCGTCGTAAACAGACGCGAAAATATCGTTTGACTGTTCATTGCGATAAATGTCGCCGTGTCTCGGCGGCCGAATTGGTGAGACGCCCGCCTAGATTGAGGGAGGTCCAGGTATCTTTCGCAATAAGTTTCTTTAATTACAACTCGCCGGTTGGGTCGTCTAATAATTTTCTCACTTTCTTAAATTTCGCAGCCGACGATAAGTCTTTATTTCTGTAAAATAAAGTAGGCAAGCGAGAGGAGTATCGAGTGTGGACCTGAACAGCTCACGATCAGTAGAAAGAGCAGTCGCCCCCCCCCCCCCCAAGCAGATCTCAAGTAAAATGTTTAATAGTTGATAGAGAGTTTAGAAACGTGCATTTAGATCAAGGGTTAAGTTTCAAAATCTTCTTGTCCGAGGAATATTTCACTCGATGGCCGTTCCGAAATCATTTTGAGCGTCTCCGATCTATTTCTCAAATTCCTAAACGCATTAAAAACACGCAGGGTCGCAACTATTCTGCCCATCACTGTATGTACACCCCTATTTATTGTCCGTGAGGGACTCCGGCGTTTAAAAAACGAGAGGAGAGAAATACGTTTGTCGTATCGGGGGGGCACCGTTTCATTGCGGTCTGCAAACGCAAATTCTAGCGCGATCTATTCGCGACACCGCAGCTCGCACTTCTGCGGCGTGAAAGAGAGGACACGTCCGTATTTTCGCCGCAGATCTTAACGTCGAGCGCGGACTCTCGGGGCCCCGACTCGCGTTAAAACTGTCCTCACAATCGGGACTCTGAATTAATTCATTTGACCGCCGAATAGCAGCGAAGAGTCGTACATCGCGGTAGAAATAAATCGAGGGACTTTGGGGCTCGATTACGATCAGTCCTTTCCTCCAGCGTGAACCCGTGAAAAAATTTCATTGACGAATTCGACACTTGTCAACGAAATCCCTCGCTTTCCACGAGTTCACGCTAGAGGAAAGAGATCGGGGCCCTGGAGGAAAGCGCTAGTATTATTTATTATATTTCTTACTACCGCTGCCGTTACAAAGACCATTGGCACAACATCAATAATTTTGTAACCACGACCGGTCTCCGTCGCTCGTGTGTGCGATTAGCGATACTGCATCGATACGCGGGCCGTGCGAAGGCCCCTTAATGATCCTCGGCCCACTCCAACTTTCTTCGCCTCGAGTATCGGCTGAACCCTCGGCATGCGAACGCCGCGATATGTGCGATCGAATCTACGACGTGTTACCTCTTCCTACATACTTTGTAACGCGCGCGTAATGGTTCCGTGAAAAAAATGCCGGCCGCACTTATAATCCTTTCGCTGCTCCTGCACGGGGAGAGAATTTTCTCTTAAACTTTACCCTGAAAATTATGTAATCGTGGGACGGCATTTCGCGAAGGATTTTACGAGTTTCTTGAAATTTTACCATACATTTTACTACACTTACAATTAGTATACATTTTATTAGTAGAATGTATGGTAAAAAATTCTGATAGAGTTCTTCAAAATACTTCGTTGTCCCACGATTACATAATTTTCAGGGTGAACTTTAAGAGAAAATTCTTTCCGTGTACTAATTGAACTTATTGTTAGTATACATTTTATTAGTAAAATGTGTGGTAAAATTTCAAAAAACGGTCACAAAGTTCTTCAAAACACCATGTTGTGCCACGATTACATAATTTTCAGGGTAAATTTTAAGAGAAAATTCTTTCCGTGTAGTAATTGAACTTAGTATACATTTTCTTAGTAAAACGTATGATGAAGTTTCAAGTCCTTATAAAGTTCCTCAAAACGCCACGTGGTTCCATGATTTCTAGGATAAATTTAAAAAAAAAATTCTCTCCGTGCGGCGGCGCAAACCCCACGGGCGTTTTCGACTTCGCTCCTCCGCCGAGTTCCGGCCGAGTTACACACGTGAGAAAGTCGCGTCGATGGCTACTTTATCGAGCGATACGCCGGCGAATAATACAAGTTGTAAAAGTCCATTGTAATTTACGAAGGCATATCGGCGGAAACGGGCTAGAGCGAGTGCTATTCGCTTCGCGAATCGCGAGCGGGCCGCCGTAAAACTGCCGCGATCGCTCTGTTCCGATTGTCTTATGATGGACGATCAGCGTTCTCGCACGAGAGATAATTCATTAAGATTATCGAGGAAATCCCGGAGAGCGCGCGTAAGGGAACGAGCCACATTTATTAATATCAATTTAATGAAAAACGCACGATAACGATCCTGAACTTGCGCAACCGTAGAGCAATTATGTTGGATCGTTTAGTGCGTCGCGCCGTGCGAAAAACTCGCCGAACAAACGTTCTCCTATACATGCTTGTTGTTCTCTCCGCTATAAATACTGTGCAAACGCACCTTTCCGTCTCCGTGTTGTTCGAAAGATATTGGTTATTGCTTTAGTCACTCTCGAGCAGATAAGACTATTATCAACGCGGTTAATGTTCCTTATCGCCCGCAGACCATTATAAATTCGCCAGCTAATGGCGCGCTAATATCAAAATAAGATTAGGCGCGGTGTCGCGTACAACATTGATAGGACTACTCGTCGAGAACGCCCACGAGAAGCGTTTCGTCGGCAAGAAAATGCGAGTTCTCCGATTCTTTATCCTCGATTTAGGCAGGAGACTGACGGACTTTGCCGTAACAACCTTCAGACCGGTTCGACCAGATAAGTCGAGGTAAAACTCGCCCCCTTTCCTCCCCGTCGTGTCGGTTCGGCATACGAATTAATTATCATTTATTTGTTAAAAAAAAAACAGTACTGTTGAAAGTTACAGATAAAGAGATCGAGATAAGCGGCCGCTGTGTCGGTTTTGCAACAACGCCTCTTCTCGTTAAGAACAAACAGCTGTCCTCCTCCCAGCTTTCAGCGAAATTGCGCCCGAGTCGTCGCACTCGTTGTTTCCTCGTCGAGGTATCCCTTTTCCGCCCGTCGCGGAACAACGCGTAAGCTCGCGAGCTTAAAGGCGTGAGAGGAAAAAAAAATTGCGAACGATTGTTATTCGCGTACCGAGAAGTCCAGCACCGTTGGTGCGCACGCGAATCGCGTGACACGGCGAGGTCTCCGCTTATGCAATGCCCGCGCGATGCATCAATGGTCTACCGACGCGACGCGTCCGAAGCGCAGGTTGCCGGCGAGAACTGCGGAAGTGGCGGCGCGCACTCGACGTGCATAATGCTATCTGTAATACGCCTTGAGAAGTCTCCCGCGTACGCAACTTTCTGCAGCTTCGACAGGTATCGGCGGGTTCTCTGCCCCGCGAGTCGCGATTCTTGCAAGGAGAAAATTTTCTTTTGAAATTCATCCTGAAAATCGTATAGGACAACGTGGGCATTTCGAATAATGAGAGTTGTTGGAAACTTTGCAGGCATAATTTCTTAAAATAATTATATCTTTACTAAGAAATAATTAATTTCTTTACTCCTACTCTTACTTCTTACGCCAGGCTTACTTCATTCATCTATTGTAGACGATCCTTAATAGAAAAATTAACCCTAGACAAATATATCTGCGTATAAGCAATTTGTAACCTTTGAAAGTTAATCGACGGAGAAAAGCTCGGGACAAGTCTTGAAACGCCGATGGTCGCGGATGAATTGTCGTGGATAAAAGAATATTCGGCGCGAGCAACGCGTACGATCGGTCGGGCTGAATACGAGGAAAAAGTAAAGAACAACGTCAACGTTTTCTTGACCATCCGGCATTTTTTTTGTCGCGATAAATTTTCTGTATTATTAAAAATTCTAGATATGGTCACGAAAACACTAACAATATTAATTATTGCTGGCGACACTGAAGAATATTCTTATTAAAAAGTAAAGAAATTCTGGACCTTCCTTTCCGCTTGAAATGATTGTCGTACTAAGTGAAAAGTGGATCGCGTTAAACGACGCTTCCACAATTACGATCGTTGAACGACACGCGCGGAAAAAAAGGCAGAAGAGAGTGAGAGAAAAAGATTCTCCGCTCTGGAATGAATCGTCAAGAGTGAAACGCGTAAACAGCGTCTCTTCTGAAGTGACTCGTGAGAATGTCGAAAGGGAGGGGGGGGGGGGGTCGTTTTGCCGTAAACGCGCGTGCATTTATATTTAATCGCGGGCGATCTGCTCGTCACACGCGGACCTCGGTACAACGTAACATTCTATCCTGTATCTAATAGCTGTCGTATCAGCCTCACTTCCGATCAAGGGCAACCGACGTCATTTTATGACGTGGGGATTAAAGGAAAATTGTCGAGGATACGAGATATCTATCACTTTATCTTTAATCTCGGAAATAATTATTTGTTCCTTCCCCCTGGTGGTGTCGATACACTTTCCGTCAAACGTGGGATGTCGCAGACTGAAATTCTCAGATTATAGAGAATGCCATGCACCGTCTTCTCTCGAACGACGTTCTCGTTTGTCAAACCATGATACTGAACATTTACAGCATTTTTGCGGCCACAAATACTGTTTAGATTACCGAGATATATGTAAATCTATGTACGTGACTTTCGCAGTTTGTTCGCTTGAAAAGGACCAAAACCCATGGTCGAAACGTAGCGAGTCTTGAACATTAAAATTGCCAGATACGGTCAAACAAACTTAATGCCATTATAGAGAAAAGGGTGTCCAGCAAACTCAATGAAAAAAATTCCCTGACTTTTTCAGGTTTTCCTAGAAGCCGGAATTAATTTTTCACTGACCGTTCAGTGTAACTTTCTTCAAGATGCATAATTTGCGTACATCTGTATGGTAAACCAAGTAAATGTTAAATGACGAAATCCTGGAAATATTTTCCTCGGGAAGCAAAAGTCCGGAATTTAAAAATATCAAAATTGAAATTAAAGCAATTATATCGTTTATGTATAATACAATGTGTAATAGGAACGAACATATCGTTACAAACCGTTCAAACCATTTGTGATACCGTACGTAATCATATGTGATGTTTTGCTTAACTGCACTTTGTTTGCAACTTACTAATAGTAACTTACTTAGCTAGTACTGTTTAGTAATTCATCTTTTTTTATATTTTTGCCTCAGTTGAACACATTGAAATAAAATAACGCGACGATGAAAATATAAATTACCGATCACGCTTATATATTATAAATAAATTGATGTTTAGCAAAACAGAAAATTAGTGTACTGAGAGCCAGAGAAAAGTTAATTTTCTGAAAACTTTAAGTTATTCAGAAAAAATGTGAAACGATGTAAAAAATCCAGATAAATCGTAAAATTTCCTGACTTTTCCCCGACATTTCCAAATTTCTAAAATTCCCTGACAATTCCCGGTTTCCCAGATTTCCCTGACCGCTGGACACCCCGGAGAATGTTTCGAAATCGCGGGAGACGGAGGATTATTATAGCCGTGGAGTATCGATAACTGCGTTACGCCCGAATCAAGTAACCTATAACCTTAAAAACAACCCTTTTTAAAAAGGTACAAAGAGACGCCAAGTATAAGCGCCAGCCAATCAAGAATTATGTAATTTAATTATTTAAATATATTTTGTTTTAAAAAAACATTTTCATTGTCTCTACAAAAATAATGATTGATGACTGCGTTACGCCTAATTCAAGTAACCTATAATTCCCGTCCAAAACGGGATTCTATTTATTTTGTATAACGTGCAATTTTATGTATGTATCGTTTAATTTCGTGTAATACGGAAAGTATTTAAAAGATCAAAATTACACGTCAAGTATACATAAAAATGCATGACATAAAACGATATATAAATTGCAGACTGTCTAAAGCGGGTATCAAGGATCAGAAAAAGTTTGACACAAAAATACGACGTGCAAAAGAATTTTCCTTCGCTCAATTTCACCTGCCGTTTAACTTAGAGACGTCAATATTGCAGGTGTTATGTCAACTTTCCCGGATGCGAGGCTTCAAAAAATTATTAGCCAAAGAATTACTCGGTGGTTACACGTGGCAGCTTGGAAAAGCAATCTTCAGCGTTAAGTTTAACGAAGATCCTGCAGTTAAAATAAATCATGCGACGTACATCTTGTGCTCCGCGGCCGCGAGAGCCCCTTTTAGACGACCTATAAATCGCGTCTAAATTAATGGAACTCTATTTATAATTTCATGTGTACTTTATTTTATGTGCGCGATACGAGAGACGCTCGGAAAGTCAAAATTACGCACGCGCGAATCAAATATTATTCGCATACATAAATCAAAATGCACGGCACAATAAAACTACAAGTCGACTGATCTCTTCCGTAAGGTCGTATCTCGATTTTACACAATTTCCTAATCCTAAATGGGCGTTTAAGCAGGAAAACCGAAAATTGCGTAAAATCGAGATACCTTGCGAAAGAGATCGGTCGAAATGGAATTCCATCCCGAAGTCATAGGTCGTCTGAAGTTTCAAGGTTTAAAAAATTCAAAAATTCGAATATATAAAAGCGTTTTCTTCCGCTCGACTTCAACTACTCCCGGTTAGTTTCAGATTATATATCGATGCGGGAAGTCGGGCGTTTTCCGGATACGAAGCTCCAAGGCTCTATCGCCGAGGGATTAGTCAGTGGGTACACGTGACACCCTGAGGATGCTTTGACAAAAAGTCGTAGATCATGCGACGTGAAGTCATGCGCTCCACGACTGCGAGAGCCTATTTCGGACGACCTATAAATCGCGCCCGATTTAATGGATTCTATTTATAATCCACACTTTTATTTCAACCACGGACGGGATCGGTTTGCTCGTTGTTCCTTACATTCGCAAACTTCGGACCGACCGATTACTCGACTTCCTTTTTTAACCGATTGACTCTATAACTTTTTACTTCGTGCATTGCGTTTTTGCTCACTGCTTTGTTTTCATACGATTGGACTGTAATAATTGTTATTCGGTCAATTGTAAATTTACATGTAAAATACTGAGGAAGGACCGAAACGTTTGTTATTCGTCTTGATTGTGCCGAAATATAAAGGTTGGCACGAACAACTGGCTCTTTCGCATGTTTGTATTTATTATTGATCTCTATCATTGTCAGCTTTATATTTTTACTATTTATGATTTTATGTATATTTTATTTTATACGTTAAATTATATTAAAATACGTATACACATAAAAATGCACACTACGATAAAATCATAACTAAAACTCCGTCCCGAAAACGGAAATTAGAGATCTAAAACAATCTAAAAAAAAACAAGATCCAAATATATAAAAACGTTTCTTTTCAACTTTAGAGCCTGATCTACAAAGTGCTCTTTGCGTCTAGAAACGTTCTTCTATTTTGTAGCCAACGAGTACGTTTAAAAAATTATTCGCGCAAGCTGATAAATGGTACATTATACATCGTACAATCGTATGCTGTCGACAAATTTCCGACGCGTTTCGATTTGCTTGGATAAAACAGAATGTCTCGAGACGCAGAGAGCACGTTGTAGATCAGGCTTAATGCTCGTTGCGCCTAGAAACATTCTATTTTGTAGCCAACAAGTACGTTTAAAAAATTTGTGCAAGTTGATAAGTTATACCTCGCGCAATTGTACATTGTCGATAAGCAATTTTTAAGTGCTTCGACTCGCTTACATAAAACAGAACGTTTCCAGACGCAAAGAGCACATTGTAGATCAGGTTTTACTCCCTCCCCGGTTAATTTCAGAGCATCAATATTCGAGAGATCAACGCGGCAGTCGAGCATTTCCTGGATACGAAAGCTTCGAGGATTCATCGCCGAATAATTTAGTCGCGCGACACCTCTCGCGGGGAGGCGATGCCTTTGACAAAAAATCGTAGATCGTGTGACGTGGGATCGCGATGTGCTCCGCGAACACGAGGCACGCGATCGCCGCCGATAAGCGAGGCACTGACGTGCAGTCGCGGGATGCACCTGTGCACGCGCAGTTTCCTGCGTCGCGCCGTGGCGAGGTACACGGTTGAAGGGGGGCGGGGGGGGGGGGCGGAGGGGGACGTAATTATCATTTCGTACGACGCCGCTACGGAGTTACTGCATGAACGTGTTTACCGATTACGTAAAGCTTCGCGAGGCGCCGGTAAAAGAAGAAAAAAATCGCGCGATGCGTCTCGCCCCGCTCTTTTCGCGAACTCGCGCCCCTAACGCGACGTCCGCAACGAGACTTTAAGACGTAAGATTCAAGAAAATGGTCAATTTTTCTCTACGTATTCGACTGTTAAGCCAATGATACTGCTTTTTTTCTACCGGACTGCTCCGAGAGAAATTTTTGTTCTGAGTTAGTCTATGCGGTTATTAATATATTGTAAATCGACAATGTTGTATGTTATTTGGTTTGTGAAGAAATGGCCGAAAACGGTTGTTTTTACAAAATACTTTTTTTCCCCGATATCTTTTCAAGTTTTCGACCAATCAAACTAATACTTTGGAACAATGTTTAGAACAACTAGAACAACCTGGAACAACCAAAGATTTTATTTTCGAAAAGTGGAGTGCCAGGTAGAAAAATCGTTTTCTTAAATTTCCCGCAACTCTTGCAAGAAATCCAGCAGGAAAAATAGT
>NW_011967244.1:566873-658798 GCF_000949405.1 Vollenhovia emeryi | reverse complement strand
GTTCATCATTTTTTTCGAAAACTATTAATCGCACAGTAAAAATGAATAGAAAATAAAATGTATATTTCAAAGAGATCTACAACTTTTGTTTAAAACATTTTTCAAAATTTTTAATATTTGTGTCTAAAAATTACATATAATTGGTTGACATTGTTTTTTTAATAACTTTTTAATAAACAACGAGCGCCGGCTAAATCCTTCTGAGGGTTACTCAGGAGGGTGACCTCTATAATATATGTCAAGCCCAAGGTTATTGGAGGTGGGTGTGTTAATCTAAATAATTACCAAAATAGTAACGTGTACCGTTGGTAAATTTCTCAAGTGTTATGGCCCATACTCTGAATCCTCTTTTATCGATAAAAGTGGCTGTAGAGGATCTTTTCGGCCAACAAAGAGGCCTTCGAAACCAATTTTAGTGGCGCGTTTGTCAATCAAGGCAGATTAACTTTAGTCTCAGTTTAAATTTCTTAAATTTTACGACCCAAACCCTGAATCCTCTCTTATCGATAAAAGTGGCTGTAAAGAATCTTTTCGGCCAACGAGAAGCCTTCAAACCAATTTTAGTGGCACTTTTGTCAATAAACGAGGATTCAGAATGTGGGCCCACACAGTTGGAAATTTGTTTTCTTGTTAAAGAAAATTTTTGTGTTAAATGTTTAACACATTCAAGCGTTAATTTAACATATTGCTCTTGTGTTAATTGACCTCAAATGTAAAATTATTAAAATAATCGAAAAGAAATGTTAAAACAACACAATGTGTACTTAGTTTGTAATCTTACACCATACATATGTTCTATATTATTAATAACAAGATTTCTCTGTTAAAATTTACAGAATAAAATTATGTAATCGTGGGACAACGTGGCATTTCGAAGAACTTTTTGAGTTTTTTGAAATCTTATTATACATTTTAGAGGAGAGGCTTGCAAATTTTCTCCAATATTAGGTAGATATTTCCTTGAAGAGGACCACAATCTGGACGGTCGAAACGTTGGAATAAATTGTTAAATTAAACCACCTTAGCCAGTTTAACGTCGTTAAACAATTTTTCTTCCTATTTCTAGAGGAAAGTCCCCTATTATGAGATAGGCTCTTGATATGAGACTGTGGAGTCACTGCAAAATTAATAGGCATCGTCTGTTGGTTCCGCCATGAATTTATTGTCCTTGGAATAAGATCTGTTTAGTGGACAATCGATCGTTAGATCGTGAAGATTTGCGATTGAATTCGGACGTTGAAGACCTCCTATCTCATAATAGAGGACTTTCCACTACTAATAAAATGCATGGTAAAGTATCAAAAAATACTCATAAAATTCCAGCCACGCTGTTCCACGATTGCGTGATTTTCGGGGGAAATTTTAGGAAAAAATTCTCCCCGCGCAGTATCCAGATAAGACCGTCATTGAATTTATCTTTAGATGCTGTCTAGAACACTTCGCATCGGCTGCGGAGCATCCGAAGACGGTCTTAAAACGATCTTGAATGCAAGACCCGACTATGAACACCGCCTGCAGAAGTCTCCTTGCAGACGCCGCGTTCGTAAATTCGCCGGATAAACGGCCTCGCTTGTTTTTTCGCCGAGAAACCCCGCTGTCGTCCGCTGTCCTTCGATCTTTTATTTTTACAGCGGTGACAATAAACGCGTAACAGGAGCGACTTGTAAGTCACGCTCATCGACATCGCGGCAGCGTCGCGCGCGATTCTATGCAAATGACAGAATATCCGATCGACACACCGCCGGAGAGCGAGGAGC
Source organism: Vollenhovia emeryi (assembly GCF_000949405.1). Lineage (NCBI taxonomy): Eukaryota > Metazoa > Arthropoda > Insecta > Hymenoptera > Formicidae > Vollenhovia > Vollenhovia emeryi. The sequence continues at coordinate 657,041 of NW_011967244.1, read as the reverse complement.
CTCGCGGAAGCGCGTTTCCGTGTCGCGCGCGAGGATGCGGATCGCACGGATCGACGACACGCGCGCTTTTCTCATCTCTCTCTCATCTCGGATCGCGCAGACGAGCGCCTCGTATCGCGGGCGGAATCGCGGCTACACCTTCCGGGCGAACGATTCGAACGGGCGACACGAACACGGGATTTAATCGCGAGGCGCGGTGCAATTGTCACGCGGCGGTGACGCGGAAACATTAACCCCTTCCGCGTCGCGTCGGCGGCGTCTCCGGTCGGGAGTCACGTCGCGGAGGTTATGGTCAACTCCGGCCGCTCGCGCTAATTTTCTGTCTCGCGGCGACAGGTCGAGGAGTCGCCCGCTCGCGATCGCGAAGCGACCCGTCCGAAAAGACGGGAAAAAAGAGAGAGAGAGAGTGAGACAGCGTGCGAGAAAGAGATTACGAAAACGTGCACCTTACCTTCTCTTTCGCCCTGCCCGCGTGTTTTTGCACTGTCTTGGCGATTAACGCGCCCTTGCTCTCGGCCATGATGTTCCCGTAGCGTCGGTCCGCGCGGCAGCCGGGATCCCGGAGGCGGTGGAGAGGCGAAGCACTCAAGAAACTCGAACAACTCGTCGACGCGACCGTTGACGGCTCGCAGACTGCGCAGCAAGGGGGGGGAGACAGCGGCGCACCAACTCGCGTGACCGCGACACACTCGTATCGAGGCGCGGAGAGGGACTGAGAGCGCGACGGCGCACGAACCACAAACGGCCGCGAGGCACCGGCGGCCATGTTGCTGCGCGCCGGTCGCTGCGCGGCGGCCGCCGCCGGCCATCCCGGCGCGGCGGGCTTTTCGAACGGGACTAGACTCTTGATTTCCGATCATGCTCCGACAGAAACGTCGCGGGTCGATTGGCTAACCGCCACGCGACTACAGCTTGCGGCCTTTCTGTAAGAGAATTCGTGCGTACATGTTTTCTTGCAAGTAAATCCATGAAAAATCTAGACCTTAGCCTGCCGTACGAGTGCCGCTATATTGTCCCTGCGCGATGACATTCGGTAAAATATCGAGTTCGGATAAATCGAAATGCAGACACTCGAGTCTCAGATTCAAGAACGAAGTCGATTTAATTGAATAGATCGCAAACGACGACACGATACCGACACCGCGACTAAGTTCTGTGACTCGTAAATGTCTATCGCCGAGTTGTCGTTGCGCAAATATATTACATGGCAAAAATCCCTTAGAGTTGCAGAATCCAGCTGCTGTTGTTAATAGATGCAGAATAGCGGATCTGCAAGAGTCGGAAAACAATATCGCTCAAATTCGAGCATCTAACTGCAGTCGAAGTACACTCACCTCCGAATTGTCGGATTTGACTTTTATATCTGATAAGGAGAGATAAGGAAAGTTTTATCTGGTAAAACGGAGACACGCGTGGTTTTTCCAACAGCAACGAATATCACTTTCGCTCGAATACTTCTCCGAAATTGAAACGATCCGAATAGATCGAGCGACTTCATCCTTGATTTTGAGACTCGAATGTCTGCGTTTCGATTTAATCGGGTAACTCGATCGGCAACTTGAAATCTTTCGTCTTAAATTGATTCTAAGGCGCACTTCCGGACGGGATGCTCGCATCTGCAAAACAAAAGGTGAGTTAGAGACGAGAAGTAATAGGAGATTTGTTATTTGATCTAGATTTCTAAGTTTCAAGGAATACAACTAGAAATAATAAGTCTACGCGAGAAAATCTATGTTGTATGTACTTTATAGGATACATTGCTCAATTTAGAACCAATATAATTGAAAATGAATTATACAGATTAATTACGAAATGTTTCTCCTTAAAATATAGTTATCTTCAATTATGTATATATACTTCCACTTATATCTATGTATATCCGATTGATATAGCGAGACTAAAACTCACAATTAAGATGATCGGCGAGTTAGAAAATAAATATATAAAGGATATTTCCTGAAGAATCTAAAAATAACTTATAAGCGAGAATGAAAAAAAAACAGATATATATAATAACGCCGAAAGCGCAGTAAAAAAACAAGTGCAAAAGCTAGGTTCACTTGTCAATACATATATCGGATACACCATCGTTGATTTGAAAATGGTTTTATTAATAAATTATCTTTTCTTATTTTGTGTGATGAGGATTGCTCGAAATAAACAAACGTTATGATAAAAATCCATTTTAACAACGGAACAGACAGACAGTACACAGATGTAATATTTGATAATAGAAGGGGGGGGGGGTGATAGACAAATTTTCTTTTTCCCTTACTTAAATGGTCTATCCAAAATCGCAATTGACAAAAGTGTGTCGTATGTGTCTGTGTGCGTTGTATGTATGTGTGTGTGGGAATATGTGTTTCGTTACGTGTACACACGTGTGTCGCGGGGCGCGCGGAATGTGTTTTTAATTATTTATAATTTAAATTCTTAATTATATTTATAATTTAACGCTTAATAAACGCTTCCGCGCGAGCCGCAATTACAAATTGCAGATTGGAAATTTACAGATTTGGACCTGTACATGTTCACATATACTCATTGTACCTAATATAAATTTGCTTTTAGTCTTGGAAAAATTGGATAAGGCCATAACCAAACTGGCGACAAGGAGGCGCCAGGTCCTCTCGATACTACCGCATTATTATTTTTTTATTCTTTTTTTTTCCTTATAAAACCGATCGTCTCTCTCTTTCTCTCTCTCTCTTCGCATTCTCTCAAGCGCTACTGTACTCCCATCCATCATTCTCACACGATTACGTAGTTAATTGGTTATCTCTGTCCCAGTCCACTCGTCGCAATCTCACCATTAACTACATCGTCTGATCAATCCTGCAAGTCCCTTTATCTTGCGCCTGTCTCGTTGAATGTGTCTCATTTTCATACAAGTTTTCCTTTTTTGTTCTTGCCCTAAATCTAATTTTGCGTTTCTGACTTTAGTACAATTCAAAAGTGCGAAAGCGCAAGTGTAAATATTTTGTTTCTTAAAATCATACTCGTAATTTAATATTAATCATAATATATTCATGAATCTCCATTACCTCTCTCTCAACCTCGCACTTCCCTATTCATCACGAAATGTATCAGCGCAATGGTAACTTCAGAGACAGAAATTAAAGGTTAATCGTTTGATGCACACGATGTTGACTTTTGTTTCCTTAGTAATTCGTTCCAAAGACTGAGGCCTACTGCAGTTACATAATGTCACGTAGAAATTAAAATCGCATTATTAATCAACATAATTTGTCCATACTTCGGCATTCACAGGATGTCCTAGAATTATCGTATCTTCTTTCTATTGGAAATAATGCGTCACTTTTCATCTTTCGCAAGCTTTTCAATTTACATCTAATAGCTAAAAAATTGAATATTAAATTTTTAAAAAAATCTTCGTTAAAACAAAACAAATATGTTTCTTGATATTTCGTTCTTTTTCTGTTTGCTAAATAAGAATATTGACCTCATATAGAATAGATAGATAAAAGAAAATACAATAAAGCTGTGATGCCTTAGGTATATCTATATATATAATATATATTGTATATATAAAAGAAAATAGAATCAAGTTATACAACTGTACAATTATCTTCAAAAGTGGGAGAATATCGTAAATCGTAATAATCAAATTGATTCTTTTATGTTATATTAGAGCACAACATTTACGCAATGCCCGAGAGTAAATAACAATAATCCTAACAGCCATGCGTTGGACGGCCGATCGCCGTTGTATATAGAATATCTGGAACTTAAAGCTTACTAGAAAAAAGTCTAAGTTAGGATAACACCGGGTCCGCGTTTACGTGCAACGCTCACACGTCGATCGAGGTGTATCGGAGAATTTCGTGTGTTCCACGTGTCTGGATTGTAATCCGTCTAAACTCTCGCCCCTCTGTCGTCGGAATCACGCGATTGAAAACAATAATATAAATATTACGATATTATTTTCTATTCGCTATCCGTCTCTCGTTGATATCGGACATCTTCGTACTGTAGAACGTTCCCGCGAAGAACACGCGCGATTCGCGCATTATCCACAGCGAACGTTCCGTATCTTTTCAGGTTTTTTTTTTAACGTCTTCTTTAATCCCCCCATCTCACCCTCGTCGGATATATACGCTCACACGTATACGAGTAACATATATTTTTCTCTCTTTATTTTCTGTCCCAAAAATCACAGAGGCATATAATGCACCTCGATGTATGGTGTAAACCTGTACAAAAGTTGTTCCTCGTTTACTCTATACTTATTCACGGTACAATAATAATGTATTTAAAATGTAACTTATGTAACCTTATTACTGATTAACGATGACCGCATTCCAGCGTGACCAGCCTTTGGCCGACTGGAGCTAACAGACAAGATGCTCCTTCAAGTGTAAAACTTCGGTACCTCCCGCGATCTATTTCCGTCTCTCTCGCACGCGCATACACACACGCGCAATCTCGCTCGTTCTCTTATACTCTCACTCTCGCCCACCCCTCTCTACCCCCTTCCTCTAGTGTGCCTTTTCTCCCCGATCTTTCTCCCTTCTCTATGCAACACCACTAATACGCTAACTCTATATACTCTATATAAAATATCGTTAGTATAACTAAAACTGTGCTGTGTCCAGCTGGAATGCAGCCCTATTTTTATGCCATCATTATCTTTTCCAGTTTGCCTCACGCCTATCCATTCACATTCCGCTTTCTGTCGTACGATAAATCTTTTGTTGTTAGACAAACAATTTTCTCGCAGTCAATGATTTACTGATAAATTCATATCACTAACTGTAGTCTGTCATTGGTCGGTCGATTAGTTTGATTCCCAGCTGTTCACTCGGCTTCGCAATTATTGTTATTATTTATATGAATTTTACACTCATTCAACAGTACCAGAGACAGCCCTCTCCATCTTAAGCGTTCAAATTCTCTCCCACTTCATCAATTTTTCTTTTCTTTCCTCGAACAGGAGACTCTTCTGCAAAGAACATAATCGGGTCCGTTGTACAAAGGAATAGAAATTTGCTTGTACGTATGCAATAGGCGAATAAAACTAAGTTCTTTCTCATTGAAATAATTACGATATTCGATTTATACTCCATATTTGTTTGGATTATTAGCTTTTAAAACAGATAAGAATAAAAACAATATGGATATTTCTGCAAATCATACCTTCTTCTTCTTCCTGCTCCTCATCTTCATTATCCTCATCATCATCTTCCTCCTCTTCTTCTCCCAAATAATCCTCCTCGTCACTCTCCTGTGTACCCCGATATATATATTTTATTAAGTGTAGTTAGACGATTTACAATACTAATTGTAAGTAAACAACCCATAACACCTATACATTTTTATGGGGGGGGGGGGATTAGTTAAAGGTTGAGGTCTTATGATTTCATTATGAACAAATGACTAATGAGCGAATGATAAACATTTCATCAAGTGCTGAGTGATTTCAAGTTTAACCCTATAAATTACTTAAATGTGAAATGAGCTGAACTCACGATTTTATCCTTGTAGACAATATCTAATCCTGGATCGTCATCTAGAAACTCCTCGTCTTCTTCATCTGAAACTATTGGGAAAGAAAATTACCACCGCGGGTAGAGTTGCGCTAGTGATGCAAGATAAATATGGCCGGCGCGGGCGTGTTTTTGACATATAGACGCAAGTTGTTTAACAGGTTTTTTAAGCAAATTAAAAACGAAGAAAATGTTGATGTTGCGCTTAGATGAATTGTGTAAATACACGAATGCAACGCCAACATCCAGGAACATGACTGAGGGTCAAAACGTCATAAATTCTGGCATGTTTATAATGTGCAGTGCTACAACAAAAACTGAAAGCAAAATAGAATGATATTCTTTGTGCTTACAAACAAGTGCACCGACATCGAAGCCGCATGTAATAACAGGAACACTAGTAATTAATAAAATGAATACTGAAGATAGTATAGAAAACGTGATTTTCATTGAAAAAAATTAACTGCTCTTTCAGGCGCAAAGCCGGCACAAGTCACAGTTGTAAGCATGTAGTGACTGTGTTATTGTATTGATCCAAATGCATTGATCCTGCTAATTTTACAACGTCCATACTCTGGTATTTTATGAAAACTCAAATGAATGTCTCTTGTTTTTTCGGAGTCACAACCTACTGCGCAACATCTGCCTTTATCACGTCCTTTCCTATGCTTAGGTGAAAATTCCATTTTTTTTTCAAAGATATACCTACAGCATTCACAGTACTTTAATTATTTATGGTATCGAAATACTTTAATTCGTTTACTTCGTGTAATAAACATAAGCACGTATATTTACAATGCTAAAAACACGCTCGTATCCGCCATATTGATTAGTTCGCAAACTGTCTGCTAGTGCCCCATTGCAAATCTAAACTCCCAATATCTTGATATGCTTATTCATTACTATTTAATCGACTTTTTAGTTGCAATTCTCGCATAATCAAACTGTCAACCAACCTTCTTCGCTGTCCTCTTCATTGCCAGCTCCTTCTCCATCTTCGTTTCCATTGACTTCGTCATCCTCCCCTTCACTGTCGACCTCGCAATCATCAGCGTCATATCTGCATTCACAGACCAAACACAATCAGTCGCTTTGAGAAAACATAAACCAAGTAAGAAAGCGAACCCAGCAGTATAATTTCATACCCGTCAAGATATCGCAGACTGGGAATAAGATTGAAGACCTTCTCCCTGTAATTATCCATATTTGTCACTTCATTGTTGAACAGATCCAGACTCTTCAGGTTCTTGAACTCTTTCTGTAATGTGAGAAGGCTTCGCGTTAGCGATTTTACTTGGCGATAGATTTCCGTAATAAACGTGCGAACTTACCAGCGGCTGTAGCGTATCGAGATCTTTGATCTTGTTTCCACTCAAATTCAGATGAGTCAGCTTGGGGCTCGAATCAAGCAGGTTTAAACCGCCCGAAATCCGATTATCACTTAGCTCCAACTGCATAACACAGAGACGATTTGTACATGCTCGCGAGACACGAGAGGAAATTTGTTTGAGCGACAGGGGCAAATTATTAGCGTTATTTTGCTAAATCGCGCATTCCTTAACTTCTACGTATGTCATTTCTATGATAATCCAATAAAGTAGGGTTGGGAAGTAACTCGTTACTTGTAACGAAGTTACAGTTACTTTTGCTTGGTGACTCTAACTCTAACTTAACTTCGTTACTTTCTCTCCATCTGTAACTGCAAGTTAACTCGGTTACATCCTTTCGATAACTAGTAACTAATTTAATGGCTACATTAATAGTTGCTTTATATATTTTTTAAACCTCCACAGATCGCATTAGGACATAAACGCCTTTATCGACACTTTACAATTCAAATGCAGATTTGATGTTTTTATTCCCATTGCAAGAAAGTAACTGCAAAGTAACGATTCGTTACGTTTTGAGTAACTGTGACGCGTTACTTTTCAGAATTGGCAACTTGTAACTGTAACCAGATACTTTCATAAATTGAAAAACTTCAGAGGGTTGCTCGACCATGTCTGGCAAATTTTTATGTTCAAAATCACGACGCTTCAACCATTGTTTGCGGTCCTTCTCAAGTGATGGTATCGTGAGCAGACATGACAGGCCATGTGCTGTCGTTTGTGAAATCACGATCAGCTCCTTTACTTCACCATACTGATTTACTGACAAATTCGTCACTTGAGGAGGACCACAAACAATGGTCGAAACGTCGTGATTTTGAACATAAAAATTTGCCAGACATGGTCAAGCAACCCTCTGAAATTTTTCAATTACTTCTGACGACTCATAAGATTTCCTCCGTCTTTAATAAATTAACTTTCCCAACTCTGCCAATGAGTATCTTGTACAGGTGCTTCGCGATATGTGTGTATACCTTTTTAAGACTGGACAACTTTGGGAAGCCTTTTAGACTGGTAAGACCCACGTTGATAAGACTTAATGACTCCAGGGCGCTGAATTCGTTTGTCAGACCCACAATTTGCGTGCTCCGGCAGTTATCAAGAACAAGTTCTTTGATCTGTAACATGCGCGTGAATCATGTAATTATTTGCGAGCAGCCGAACAAACGGAGAAAGTCATACAAATGTTGGGAGGCGGTTTCCATGCAATGTCAGCTAAATCGCAGCGTGCTTGGAAAGTTATGTTGCGTCGCGCAACTTTTTCAATTAATATCAACTCTGAATAAAAAACCGCGCGTATAGAGTGCGTCAAATATTTACAAAACACTCTGAAGTGTGATCCAAATCTGAACTTGAAAACGAGCGCGTCTCGCGAGCGAGCGTCCATTCGTGAAATCGTGCTCGAATCGAGATCGCAATCGGGGTCGGCCGCGCGGAATCGCGGCGTCTCTCACGGACGGACGGCGGTCCCGCGCTCGTGGACGAAAAAATCGTCCTCCGCTAAAATTCAAACGAGCGATAAGCTTTCGCGGGAGATGGGCTATTTTATTGATCGGAGAAAGAGAAAGGCCAGAGGGTGAGAGCGGGGGACTGGATAGGAGGACAGAGGAGGCGCGGGGCAGAGCTGGCGGGGGAAGGAGATGAAGGGCGGCGGAGGGGGTGAGAGTGCGGGTGGGGTGGGGGAGGGGGAGCGGCGTGACGGTAAGCGGAGTGCATGCCGCGTCTTGTTTAGCGGCGTCGGAAAAGCCGGCGAGCGACAAGCGCGGACTGCGGCACGCGACGAGTGCGAGAGGTGGGGGGTTGGGTGGTGGTGGTGGAGGAGGAGGAAGAGGAGGAGGGGGGACGAGGGTGGTCATCATCGATACCGGATACCTCGATGCCGGAAGTATCGATGCTTCCATATTACGTTATCACGTCCATGATGTAACGAGGCGAGGTGTAACATCCCTCGCATTCCTGTCGGCGCGAACGCACGGCCAATCGGCGTTGCGGCCTTTGAATTTGGAAAAAAGGAAGAAAGGAAAACCAGCCGCCCTAGGCGGCGGAGGTTTCCTGCCGCCGCGGGTTAGAATTGTCGGGGTAGATTTTTGATTGGGCGCCTCGCATCGGTCCCGCCAATGCCGTCGTCCGCCATCGCGCGCGCGATGTTTAGGCTGGTATTACATTTGTCGTACAAGCGTTTTCCAAGCGTATCGATTGGCTACGAAATAGAACATTTGTAGGGACTCGAAAACTTTTCTATTCTGCAACCAATCGCCACGCTTGGAAAATTTGTGGTACGATTCATAGCATGCGGCGTTTCTTGTACACGATGAATTGAAACTTGAGACATTTTCTGTTCGATATCTCGATATATTTATTTCTCTAACGAATTGGGTCACGTCGATGTATCGCTTTGCATTAATCAGCGATAATCTGTAGATGAGACTGACTCGTGTTCGCGGTAAACAAAGAAATAAGGAAGATAAATCGCGCATGTATTTTTTCACTCACACGTTAAGTCATTATTTCTATGCCAAGTGCTCAAACTACTTAGCTTCTATCTCGCGTACATCTATTATACAGATACGCGTTGGAAACTAATATAATTTACCTTTATGTCCAATTAAAAATGGTACAGCATTGTTAACGATCAACGTTACATCACCAATAACGAAGAAATTAACACGTCAAGCATCTATCATTTATACTTCTTTTTCTTAAAGAATTTCCGTTCGTCTAAATCTTCTTGGGGACAATCCACCGCGTGTTCCTTCGCGCTAATCTATACAATAATTTTAACGCGCGCAAGTTTCGTCACGAAAGCAGAATAAAATCTCGCGAGCCAACGTGGCCCGTTCATCGGAATCCCCCCGGTTTAGTTTTCAATCTGACTGGACTGCGTTACACGTAATTTTTTCATCCCGTACTCGCCGCTCAGACATCTTGCGTACATCACGCGACCAATCGGTCGGCAGGCTGGTTATATGTTACCCCGTGTTGCGCCGATCGCGGCGGTAACGTCACAGAGGTGTCATAGGAGCGGATCAATGACAGTCACGGATCAAGAAACCCGGGGGGAGGCGAGCGCGTTACGTCGCCGGGATGCCCACGACGTTTCGAAATGCGAAATTGCCGCGTGGTATCCGTAATAAAGGACGGATGCGCCTCGCGCGCGCTTACGCAACCACGCCAGGTTTTATTGTCATCGCCGAGGAATGCAGCTTTCGTCTTACGTCCTCACGAGATACGCCACTGCTACGCTTGTTTCTAAATCCGTCGAATTTGCAAACGCAGGGGGCAACCCTTCGCTCGTCGTAGGGCTCGAACTCCCGCAAGTACCGGAGCCCCGCGCGCCCCCTAGTGGCACGGCACTGTCGCGTCCAAGATGCATTGCAAATGCCGACGCGGGCGGTCAACACGCGAGGCGAAGAGGGCGAAACTTCACAGTCGTAAATATCTAAGAGAGCCGCTCGCGATTGTTGACTTGTTAGCACTAGAGACCCTGTAATCAGAGACTGGCCATGAGGGTTCGTCGAATTCCCGCGAGTAAGAAAGAAACATAGATTATCTTACTCTTCTACGTTTCTACGATGGTACAAGAGTGAGATAGCCTATGCTTCTCTCTTAAGGCCTGTGTCCACGATGCTAGAACTTGGTCCAAGTTCTAGTTCCGAGAAATGTGTGGCCAATCAACTCGCAGCTAGTCCATAAAAGCTACAAGTTCATTGGCTACACATTTCTCGGAACTAGAGCTTGGATCAAGTTCTAGCATCGTGGACACAGGCCTTTAAGCCAACGGCACACGATACTATTTCTCCTACTGGATTGCTTGCGCGAGCCAATCACAATACAGAGTTTTCGATCAGGTGACTCAAATCACTGTATCCTGATTGGCTCTCGTAAGCAATCCATTGGGGTGGGGGGGGGAAATAGTATCGTGTGCCGTTGGCTTTACTCGCAGGAATTTGACGAACTCTTACGGCCAGTCTCTGATTATAGGGTCTCTAGTTAGCACGTGAACCCGACATCTGTTTAACTTGGACATTTAGGAACGAGGATGATTCGTAACAGTAAATTACGTCAGAACGAGATTTGCCCCCGTTCTCTCTCGTCTTATTGTCAGTATAGAAATAACTGTACGGAATGTCCGGCGATTCTACACGTACGCAGTTGTCAATGCCTTAATAAAGTATCGGGCCGCGCGTTGGAGATTGAGGATTGCGAATCGGAGATTCGGCCAATCGAAGCGAGACTGGATCTTAAAATCAAACCTTATCCGACTCGTCGAACTTGAATCTTGAGCTCGCAACTCGATGCAAACGAAATGAATTTAGACGCATATCGGAATACACCTCAAAACCTGCGCGTATGTTCCTTCGAGTGGCTAAAAACCATGCGGCAACCAATCAACTTGCAACTTTTTTGTAAGAGCAGAATTCGCGCGTACGTTTCTCTCGCGAATAAATTCGAGAATCTGGCATCTGTTTCGAGACATTGACGGTCTTGCCGAGGTGACATAATTTTTAGCGAGTTTTGAGCGACGCCACACCCTAGATACGGCTCTGCGAAACGCCTACGCGCGGTACAGAGAGACGCGAGCGACGCAGCAATGCACCTGAGAAAGTCGGGCGATGCCGGCCAACATCGGCCGAGCAGGCAGCTCGATTCGGTTCGGCTCGACTCGACTCGACTCGGTTCGACTCGGCTCGACTCGGCGCGGCACGCCACGGCGACGTGACGTTACGTCGCGCTGCTCCGCGTTGCGTGGCGTCGCCATGCGTTGCGCCGCCGCGGCGAAAAAATTCGTTCGCGCGAAGCGTGCGCGCGCGTGCCGGCTGGCGGCGGATCAGCCGGCAAAGTGGACTCGTCCAAGATGGCGGCGCGGCGATTGGCGACGCGTCACGGAACGCGGCCCGGTGCGCAACGGCGGCAAGTCGCGTTCACGCGTGCGCGCGCTTACGCATCGCACGCACGCGGAGGCGCGACGCGCGGCAATCGACGCCGCGCGAGTCGACGTCGCGACGCGGCCGCGGCGCCACGCCGCACGCCACGGCGCAATGGCGACGTCCAGGTTGCCGCGTGCGCGCGCCTCGTCGTCTCATTTACATAACGCGGCCGCCGCTCGGCGCCGCGCGCGCAACGCGCTTTTTCGCGCGGCGGGCATCGGTGGCGACGCCTCGATGCTAAAAAATACATTAATCGGGTAAACATATGTCGCGTTAATTCTTCACGCGTATCACGTAACGATCTCTACCGCCGCGATAAATGCGACGTGTCGTCAGAGAAGGGTAGGGGGGAGAGAGAGAGAGAGGGGGGGAGGGGGGGGACACGATCTCTGGAAAGTGCAAGAAAATGGTTCTGTCCAGCGACAGAGTCGCATCGGGTCGCTTCAATTATTTTTTAAATTCGATCGGCACACGTGCCCTTCGGCGTAAAAGGAAAAAGGAACGAGACGCCTTTTTCGGGACCCGGGAACTTTCTCCGCGAACTGCGCACGACCACCGCGCCAAGCAAGTGTCCTTTGCACTTTAACACACCTCGATGACAAAATGTCAATAGGTGCTAAGTCGCCGGAGCGATGCTTACGTCGATATTTTCGGACTGACCAAAAGTACGGGACACCGTTAGTAGATTTACCAGCGGGTAGAACCAGTATTAACAACATTGCGGAGCTTTCTAGCCGAGACGTGCGACGTTTCGACGCTCGCTCGGGAAAGGCTGCACCTCGTCGCGGCCTTTTTATACCGATCGATGTCGCAAATTGCAAAGATCCCCGGGAACGATCATTATCACCGAGCGGTGTCATGCCTCTGCCTTATTACAGCCAGGAAGAATGCATTTTGAGAAAAGGAAACGCTCCACGTGCGTCAAAGATGTCTCGCGAAAGATCGCGCTTCGAACACGGAAAATAAAAAAAAGAACCGTGTATCTAAAACACAGAACAAATTCTATCGGCAATGGTTTTAGCTCTGCTAAAGATACCAAGTATTTTTAATCGGGGAAGACGTTGCGAGGAAATTATTTCTGTCGTCTGTGCGAATAGCGCGTTGCCGCGTCTTAAATTTGACACGTTTCAAGTTGTTGTAAGTTTCATTTCTTTAAGCAAGTGGACAAATCAGGCCTTCCTCAGTACTAAAACTTGATTCGTATTAACGCTGTTAGAACACACAATATTATAGACAATTTAATAAACACGTACACTTTTAGCACTTACATCCCGCTCTCCTGCGTTTTTTAAATTTACTTTGACTTTACTGTTTGAATTACTGTTCATCCTAGGAGCTTCGTTTATATTATTTTTGCCATTTTTAATTTAATTTTCTTTAAATATCTGAATAGACTGTCGAGACATCCATTACGAAGTTCAGGCTTTCACGGTAATTTGCAGATATTAATCAACGCAAAAGGACGCCCGAAAATAATGGTTCAAGTTCGATTCATTGAAGCCGAAGTCTCGACACAGTTCGCTCGAGAGACGAGTATACGCAGCGTCCAAATCGTTCTCGATCTCGATGACTCTCCCGCATACATTGATTCGATTTGTAACATTAGTCGCGCGGGAAGTGTCCCGAAATCTCACGAGCGAGCTCTATTAATCGCCACTTAGCGGACGTATCGCGCGTATTTATGACAAAACTCGGGAGGGGGACGATTATTATTCGGTTCTTCGCGTTTAATTAGTGGACACGGTCGCGGCCATTAATGGAGAATCCGGCGCGTTTCGTCCGCGGTGAAATCCGCGGAAAATCCATTATCCAAGTATTTCGCTGATTAACTCTAATCACATTTATGGCACCGCATCGGCGCCCTGTCTCTCAATTACATTTTACTACCGTCAACACGCGCGTGCGTACGCAAACGGTCCGCGGACATTGAAACGGATTGATTCCATTTTGCAAATTTGTTCTAAAAATACACCATGCCGCGGGCCGCGGCTTGATTTAATTAGCCTATCTCGTCACGTCACAACGATTTTCGTTTCGCGCATTTAAACCGCGGACGCGCATACATATATAATACACGCACGCCGCGCATCGGGTTACGTAATTCGGTGTTACCGATCTAAGCAGATTGATTTCCAGTCAAGAACAAGCGATACAAATTAACTGGGAACGGCGGCGCGATTTTTCACACAATAGCGCCAAGTGATTCATTCCCGGGCGCTCACAGATTGCCATTCATTCGAGCGCACAATTTAGCACTTACGCAAGTTTCATCGGTAATTTTATGGGCCCGCGCTCCCGTGCGGAATCCACACGGGGGGAAAACACAACCGAGAGACGCGTGTTCGCCGCACTCGCTCCTAGATATCGTTCGTCGTCGTGGCGGGAAATTAGTCTCGAATCAATCTCGGATTTGGGTGTCAACCCGCCCGCGTATGTGCGGCGTCGGTAAACGCCGGAAGGAGGAATTCGCGTAGAACCGCATTTACATACGTATATATATAAAGTGTCCGACGTAAAAGTGACCGGCCGAGAGATGGAGGGAGATTGGGACAAGCTAGAAAGAAAAGTCACGTGGCGTTTTGTAAAATTCGCACGAGTTATCGAGCAAGAAATAAAATCGTGCGAGTGGGTGAGACGAAAAGGGCCGGACTTGGCGCAGGCATGCAAAATGGCTCGCTTGTTTATATCTAAACTGCAGCTACACGCGCGAGACCAAGGCACACGCAGACGCGACACGTTAAATTATAACTGCGTTCGATGTCTACGTTCTGCGTAGCTCGCGCAACACCGATACGGTTTATCGCGAGAAATTAAATCGCGCGATACCGCGGAGGAGCCGCCGGTTCATTAATGCGAGAGAGGAAAAAAAAACGCAAAGTCGCGGGGCCGAGAGCGAAAAAGAGAAGCGGATCCGTCTTCATTTATATTGCACAGGCCAGCGCTATCATCCGGAAGGAGGCGGAGAATCGAGCTCTCGATCAATTGTCCGGGGAGTAAAGTCGGCCGACAACGACGACGACGACGTCGGTGAGAATCCACCATTAATCAACGCGGCCGCGCGCATGGAGAGACAGAAGCGCGCGCGGCCCGGTGTCGCGCGTGCCTCTTCCCGCTTTCCACGCCGCCGGAAAAATGGTAAACTCCTCCGGGGTCCTCGCCTCGCCTCGCGTGCACGCGCGCCCGCGAACGTAACGAGACGCGAGGCGAGATATCTCACCCTCCCCTCCCCCCGCGTCGCGGAGCGCGATAAGAAAGCGAGCGGGCGAGAGGAGAGGATCGCGGGTGGGAGCGCGAACGGGTTAGCCACGCGGAGCCGCGTACCATTTTATTTCGGCGGAGCGACGCCGATCGCCGATCGAGATCACTTCCGCGGGCGGCCGACACACCGCCGGGGGGGGGAGGGGCCAACAAAGCGAAGTGAAGCGCGGTCGGGCCGCGGGGCGAAGCAAATGAAGCGGGAAGGCAGGAAGGAAGGAAGACGAAGACGGGAGAAATGGAGCGGCCCGCCGGGACACCGCGATAGAAACTACGCGCGGAACGCCACGAGCTACGTTTCTTTTTTTACTCGCGCGAGAGAGGCAGAGAAAGAGAGAGGGCGCGCGCGGCGGCCGCGCAGGAGAAAGAGAGAGAGAGAGAGAGAGAGGGGCACCGACAGGTTCTCTCCGGCGTGACGGTGCGCCATGCCCGTTGCCGCCGTGCTCCTCGTTCGCGGCCATGCATCGTCAGTGCGTGCATATGCCGTCCCTCGATCGGCGACGAGGCCCCGACCACGCGGTCGCAGCCGCACGGGACGAGATTCACTCGCGTTCGAAACGAGAAAGGGCGCGGGAAAGCGAGAAAGAGAGACACACAGACGGAAGTGTGCGGCCAGAACGGCTTGCCACATTGAGCGAGCAGAGCGAGTGCGTGGTTGTTGTGTCGCCGCCGTAGCGTCGAGGCAATACAGCGGCGATTCTGCCCGTCTCTCTCTCCCTCTCTTTCTCTTTCGCGGCCACGACGAAGCAGCGCTGTTTAGCGCGGCGTTGGTGAACCGCGAGAGATTCCCAAGGCGATTAATGACGACGAGAAGCAGGACGCACGATTGAAATTTTGCGAAACGCGGGGAGAGAGAGAGAGAGGAGGGGAGGGGAAGACACAGGGCACGCCGATGGTAAACGCATGCTGGTCCACCGTGGCGCGTGCGAAAACGCGAGACCGCACGTCGTAAGAGGGACACACGCACACGCGGGGGATGGGGGGAGGGGGAGAGGAAAGTGCAGCAGAGATAAAGATTGGGCGGGCGGGCGGGGGTGAGCGCGCGGCGCGGTAAAAAAGAAATCTGAGGGTTGTCTTACGTCGCCGGGCTTCTTTCCCCGCTTCTCGAGTTCTATCCGCTTCTCCATGGCCGGCCAGTCGGTCCTCGATCCGCTCGTTCTCGCCTCGCTCCGCTCCGTACGCGCACGTACCGCCGTCCGTCTCTTCTTCCTCCTCTTCCTCTTCCTCCTCCGCCGCCGCCGCCGCCGCCGCCGCCTCCTCCTCCTCCTCCTCCGTCTCCTCCTCCGCCGCTGCCTCCTCCTCGCTGCGTCGCAACACTACGCCGACTACGTGCCAGCAACCTTGCTCTCTCCTCTCCTTTTCTCTCTCTTCCTCGCGTTCTCTCAGGGGACCGGGAATATAATATGACGGACGGACACACGGAGCCGAAACCAACACGGTCGGTCACCGGGCGGTACGCGCGGACGACGAAGCTGAGAATGCCACCCGATCCTTTGCTGCAGTGCGTGGCGTGCCCGCTTTGACGTTGCGTGCGCGTCGCGCGGCTTCTTCCCGTGGCGTGCTCGGAGGACACTGGGGGAGCGAGAAAAATCACCTTCGACACCCGCGGTTCGATTCCGGTCTGCAGAGGCCCTTAACGCGCCGCGTCTCTCTACGTGTCTCTACGCTCGCCGACTCGCCGGACTTGTGCGGCGGTGTCCTCTCCTCTTCTCTCTTCTTACCCCCCCGCGCCAACCCCCTCCCGCCCGACGATTCCCTCCCGCTTCCCCCCTCCCCCACGCGCAACACACAACACAAGCCGCCACCGGAGGCGGGAAACGAGACACATGTCTGGCACTACTTTCGAAGCGGCCAATCCGGGCGGTCGGCGCAGACCAGCGCGCGCCACCTGTCGGCCGTCGCGTTCAACCATCGGCGGAGCGCGCCACACTTGGCCGCGTTCAAACATGGCTGCTGCGTAATAACCCGGCGTCGCGTCGCCCGCGTTCACTGCCGCAAGTGAACTCGCGATTTCGAGACTCTGCCACTGCCCGTGGGTCTGTAAAGGTCTGTGTCCACGATACTACAACTGCGTCCAACTTCTAGTTCCGAGAAATGTGTAACCAATCAACTTGCAGTTTTTATGGAATAGCTGCAAGTTGATTGGTTACACATTTCTCGGAACTAGAACTTGGATCAAGTTCTAGCACCGTGGACACAGGCCTTAAGAATGTATAAGGTGAAACTGTGGATCCGACTCGTCCAATTAATAGCGATTCTTTGATCAAGTAGAAATTTGCCCCGAACTTTTAAACTGCAAATCATTGCGCGTAATTGCGGTTGAATGTAGCGAGAACCAGGGCTGCTTTCGCGAGAAGATCCAAATGATCCAGATTAAAATGACCTTGTGCTATAATTGGTCAAATCTGAAATTTTATAGCATCACATTGAAATTTTATTCAACAAAATTCCAGATTTGACCAATCATAGCACAAGGTCATTTTAGTCTGGATCATTTTGATCCTCTCGCGAAAGCAGCTTAAGGTATGGAAGTAACACGTTACTTGTAACGCCGTTACTGTTACAAGTTACGTTTTTGGTAAAAGACTTTAGTAACGACGTTACACTGTTTTGCTTTTGTAACTGTAACGGTAACATAGTTACTTTTTGTTTAGTAATTGTAACGAATTTAACAGTTACTTTCATCGTTGCTTTTTATATCTCGAACCTAGTTATAAAATATAACTATATTTTCTTACACTTATAAATCTTCCGGCATCGATCGATATTCATAATCTTTTATTATTATGGGTTGTTATATTTATAAGATAAGTTTAAAATTATTCCGCTAAAAATTTGAATAAAAAATTGAGAACACAATAAAAAACAGTGGCTATATTTATACTTTTCATAGGAATCAAAACTTTTATTTATATTTTAAGCGTTTTAAAATTTATCTGCTTAAATTTTTCATGGTTTTACAACTTTAAAATTAAAAATTGTTAGTAAAAATTATTATAAAAATAGATGGTTTAGTTTGTGTCTGATCTCATTTCAGAATTAAAAAAGTAACGAATCGTTATTTTTTAAGCAACGGTAAAGATAACGAGTTACATTTTTAATTAGGTAACGAGTAATAGTAACTGGTTACTTTTAAAAAGTAATTTTTCTATAAGAACCCACTTTCCTGGTAAGAACCAAGGAACAATTTGTCCGAAAACTTGGTTCTTGCTGCATTCAACCGCCACTATGCGCAGTATTTCACTCTACATTCTTACATCGTGGAAAGAAACAGAGAATGAATGCTCCGTTCAACGCGTTCCACGTCGTAAAACGGAAGTGGAGAGAACTGATGAAGAGAGGGATTCAAATAACCTATGGAGAGGCGCACGAGCCTCAATGGAGGGGCGCACTCATTTTGCATCTCTCTCATTGTCAATTCTTCTGGGGACATTTTCTAACGGAGATGCGTAGTCCATGCTTTCTACGGACACTCGCCAACTTACTTTTTGACAAAAGTACACCAAGATTACAGTCGCCGAACCGAGTGGCAGGAGACGACTATCTTTATAGATGTTAGAAATGCGTGCTACAATGACAAAAAAACACACTATTACAGCCAATATTACTGCAATTAGACCGATGGAAGATTAAGTGGAGAAGATATATATATATATATATATATATTACATCCCGAGGAACAATCTTATATGTAATTTTAATACGCGAAACTGTAACAGCTGTTTGGCGGCTGCCAAATGTGATAACTCTATTGGGAGCAACAGTCATAATGCATGAATATCTAGACGTGATGCGTCCGACGCGAAATGCCTAATCGTCAAGTAGAAAACATTAACGTCTTATAGTACGTATCAGACCACCGATTGGAATTGAGATTAGATTGAAATTTAACCAATCAGTAAAGTTTACTAATCTAAAGTTTAGTGAATTTTACTCTGACTGGTCAAATTTCAATCTAATCTCAATCTCAATCCGTAATCAGATCATATATAGGACTTTGATTTTCCTTCAAATTAGGCAAAGATAGACATATGATTGTACTATTAGTTATATCTTACCAAGTTGGAAAAACTCGACCTTATTTATTTACATTGAAATTGAATGTAATCGAATGTTACCCAGAAAGCACACATATATAGTTCTATGAATATTCTTCTGGAGTGCAAATATTCTTAATTTCAAAATAGTGACACAATATATTGGCGCAATATTGGGAGAAAAATGTAAATCTAATATTCTCAACATTGGTCCAATATTGCAAGGTGGACGTCTTCTCTTATTTAGCAATATTGGTTTAGTATTGTATCAATGTTAGACCAATATTCTTATTACATTGTTAAATATTGGTCCATGCACTTTCAATATAAATCTTCCAGTGAGAAATGATTCGTCGATCGACGTCAATTTGACGGTGTCGATTCGATATCGTTTCGACAACGATCGACGAGTCATTTCTCACTGGGTGGGCTAATATTATACAATAATTATTATCATGCAAATTTACATTTATTTATAATATCGGCCCATGCATTTCTAATATAACCAACATTGGGTTAAACGTTTAGCCAATGCACGTGCTACTAGGAATATTATAACGATTACCCGAGCTATTTGGACCGGCAAGTGTACCTTCCACCTTTTCCTTCGTCCTAAGAAAGTTAGAATAAGAGTCGACAGTATTAAAATCTTTTATTGTCTATCACGTGCGCGCAGATCAACTGCCTGCCTCTCATTTACCTAATCTAATCGCAAGCAGCGCGCAAGAAAAATTTTCTCACAGATTTGCGCGAGGGAAATAACGCAGCTGCGTACAGCTCGAATTCTAAAATTTCCGTCAATATTGAGGTAGAAGCGGCAATCTTATCGCGTTCTACAGCGCGTAACGTTTCCAGGTAGAAGCGGGTAGACGCCTGCGACGAAGCCGATGCCCCGTTTTCCGCTCTTTCGCGTCTCGGACGACGCGCGCGCGTCGAAAATCTTGGCGCGGAATCCGAGGGGCGGGCGAGCTGTCTCGCTCGCGCGCGCTTGCGACTCGCGTTCGAGCCCCTCGCCGCGCGAGCCTCCGGGAAGATCCCGGCGCGATACGCGGCCACGCCGCGCGTGGCGATCCGCCACGCCGCCGGTGTCCAACGCCGGCGAAAGGTTGAGATCAATATGCGCTCATTGATTGCACCGTGGGCTGCGCGCTGTCGCGTCCGCCTTGCCGGCGCTGACGAACGTTCCCCGCTTGACGTTCAAGCCCCCGGGCCGTTTCTACCCGTCTCGATGACGTCGCCGACGTCGGCGGAGTCCTGACGACGGATGAGAGACGCCGATCGCCTCCTTCGTTTCACGAATCTAGTCGTCCCCGCCGTAAAAGCCGCTGCATATGTGCGAAATTATCGCGAGCGTGAGATGCGGGCATCTCGACGGAATCTCCGATTGTCCCGCTAGATGACTGCATGGTTACTTGTTCCTGAAACATTTTCTATTCTTCGCTCCCCCCCCCCCCTCTCTTTCTCGCCAGCGTTTAATTACACGTCTGTTTCAGTTCGAGTGCAGACAGTGCAGCAGAGTGCAGCTCCCGAGAACGAGCCCAACGTCAATCGGTGCTCTCCATTTACCGGCACAAGTGTCGTTTGTTCTTCAATTGTTCGCTGGACGTTGAAGCAAGACAGCTCGTGTCGGCTCGCCCCGCTAAATGGAAAGCACCAAATATCTCGTTTCTGTCAAGATGTTGTTTGTACATATAGTACACCTCGCGGCTGAACGTTTCGCCTGTTTCCCCTCTTTCTCTTTTCGACATTTAATCGTAGTACGTTCGTTTTTCACCTTAGGTGCACAGGGTGTAGAGAAGGTGCAGCTGCGCGGAAAGAAATCCCACGTTCTTACATTTGAACGTGGCCGTATTGGATCCGGACTGGAGCCAGGAGCCAACAAACTCATCATACATTTGAACGACTTCGCAGCGATCCTTAATTCAGCACCGCTTCTACTTCGTGTTATAATAACACCTGGACCCAACACGGCTCCAATACGGCCATGACCACCCGATGGTCTTCTTCTTCGGTAATCTCTAGGTTTTGTCTCGCACTGCTCTCTCGAGTTGCTTGATTTCAGGGCACTATTAGTCGCCTCTTACGACACGGAAGGCCAGCCGGATGATCTATTCGTAAGCGGATCAACACGCCAAATTCAGCAGTGCGAGTGGCCGGGACTCACAGTTGCGAAATCCCGAACGGAGGGATCGTCTCGCTCCGCGAGCTTGACTCCGCGCCATGGAAAATGCATCATTTACAGGGACGACCGGAGTGGACCGGAGCTTCGTTCGGGACGTTGAGCGATTCGCACGGCTTCTAACCTAAAAGAGGAATGTTTTGTACTCGGGGGGGGGGGGGGGGTTGCACCGTCCGATTGCATTATCCCGCGCGAGGCCCGATAGTTGGGCCTCTGCATTGTGTGAACTAATTGGAATTCGCTTGAAAAATTATTAGAAACTAAGTAATGCACAAACGACTATTAGTTTGACGTGGCCGCGTCGGGTTCCGAGTTAGAGCCAAGAATAAGAATAAGAAGACAGGGACGACCGAGCGTACAGGACGCGATGCTCGGCGAGATGAAGGCATTTACGATTTCTTAAGGCCTGTGTCCACGATGCTAGAATTTGGTTCAAGTTCTAGTCTCGAGAAACGTGTAGCCAATCAACGTGCAGCTTTTGTGGAATAGCTGCAAGTTGATTGACCACACGTTTCTCGAAACTAGAACTTGGACCAAGTTCTAGCATCGTGGACACAGGCCTTTACCGCGGCGACGGGTCCGAGTGAAGAGCGCGATCGAAACAACCTCGCGCGAATCAAGATCCCTCATCCCTTTATTTAGACAAACAACCCGCTCCTCGCGAAAGAAGTCCCGTCTGCGGAAAAACGTGCTGACGCGGTTCGTTACACGCTCGAACAATTATCCAGTAAACACCAATTGACAGTCGCACAACATCGATATCATAATTGCTCACTCAACAATGTAACTGTCGTGCACATATGTTGCATTACATTTATCGCTGAGTGAGAGATTATGATATCGATGTTATATGTAGAGGAAAGCCTTCTATCATGAGAGATGGGATTCTAATATGAAATAGCAGGCTTTTAACGTCCGAATTCAATCGCAAATCTTTTTCCGCAACGATTACACGATCCAACAATCAATTTTCCATTAAACAGATTTTACTCCAAGAGTCTAAGGGCAATAAATTCGTGGTGGAACCAACAGACGATGCCTATTATTATTTTACACAGTCTAGGACCAAACGTCGCTTAATTTTAATCTTAGTTTAATTCGTACGTTTGCCTCTTTCCTAAAGTAACAGTTGGAAAAAGACAAAGAACGGATTAAACTGAACTTATAGTTAAGCGACGTTGGTAAAACCGGTTCCTAATTCTCAGAGCTAGCAAGAGAAAAGTATAAGTTAAACCGAGATTAAAACTAATCTACATTGGTAGAAATGTACATTAAAGCCCGGTTTCACCAACATCGCTTAACTTTAATTTCTAGTTTAATTCATTCTTCGTCCTTTTCTAAATTGTTAGAAAGAGATGAACGATGGATTGAACTAAGGTTGAAGTTAAGGCGACGTTGGTGAAACCGGGCCACGTGGCCACGCGAGACAGGAACGATCGCACTGTTAATTTTGTGCGTCGAGTTTGCTGTTTACACAGAAGCAACTTAAGTTTCCCAAATGTCCTGGTAATTCGCAGCAGAAGGAACAGGCCCTTCGAAATCAAGAGCACAATTCAATATTTTCCTGTACTGTCGGTTTCCCCTTTTCTTCAGCATTTCCGGATAAATACGTGCGGTCGCTTTCGAGCTGGACACGCGAATCGAGGGGGTCCCCGCCTTCAGTCATGAAACCAATTATCGTCCGCACACCGGCGGGTACCGGTCGCACCGACAATTGACCTGAGAAATGAGCAAATATGTGCGCGCTAATGGAGATTGTTGCCTAGTCGCGCATGGATTACACGCGTGTCGTCGTATTTGTGTGCGGCCAATCAAATTACGCAGCTATAAATAGACGCCGCGTTTTACTTTCTTCCTGCGCGCGATTTTACCTTGCTATGCAGCCTCCCTGGGCCCTAACAATTTAATTCTATTGTTACGTCGTTGCCGCGAGTACGGCTTAACGCACATTTCGATAGATTAATTAGGCGACTGTACATACGCGAATTATTGAAATGTATTTCACAATGCAGCTTGTTGGTCCTCGAAGAGACGCTCGATAATTTCACTTTGAGCCCCAAGATTACATGGATGCAGTTACGCAATAATGTAAAAGTAATATGTTGTATATAACAGTTACATTGTTGAATAGGAAATTATAATACTAATGTTATGCAACTGTCAGTTGGTGTTTACTGGGATATTATGCAAAAATGATTAAACTTTTCTCTGTTGAAAAAAAACGCATGTAACACATGGGCTATGTTTGACGATTACAGTGTGATTATTATATAATACGTTATTACAGTTTTATCACGAAATTTGCTCTAGATAAAAAGGAAGGTAATTTCGGTTCCGCATTGCAAAACTACGCCCATATAATGTTTAGACGTAGAGAATATAATTAGAAATATATTGATACTTGAACCTTGATTTCTTTTGTAAATACATGATTTAGTTCTATAAGATACAATTATACTATTGTATCTTATGTATGTATGAAGGAGATGAATATATAAATTTGCCTCCTTCATCAATCCTAATTCATTTTTACATTATTGCTGCCAGAACGGCTTAACACGTACTTCAACAAAGTAATTCAGCGGTGATAAATACGAATTATTGAAATACCTTTCGTATCCTACAATTCACTTATTCCGTTGGATCTTAGAGGAAAGGAGGCGCTTGACGATTTTTACTTTGAACCAAAAGATTATATAATAATGGACGCAGAGTATAATTAGAAATGTCTTAATATGTAGACCTTTAAATCATCTTTGCAAATAAACGATGCAGTTCTACGAGATGTAACTGATAACACTATAAAAATTGCAAATTCTGTCGAAAACATTTATTGTGGAAAAATATATATATGTATATGTGTGTTAATTATATATATCTATAATATAGATCTATATATAATATTAATGTATATATACAACCATATTTATATTTAAATACATATATATATATAGTTTTATTAAACACTATTGATTGTTATTACGACGAACAATCTTCTTATATTGAGCAGCGACTTTTTAATCCTAAGAATACTGTAGCTAAATGTACAAAATCTAAATAGCTGTACGAGTCTACATTTGAAAAATTCCGTTGAGAGTACTTTGTATAATAAAACCGCACAAATTTCACAACGCAATTTTTGAAACACACACTTCGTCTCTGTTTATATAGCACACGTTCTTATATCGAGTTAGTTGCACCATGTAGTATTTATTCTAAGTTAAAATATGCCTTTTAAGTAAAAAGAAAGAAATACACTTCGCCGACACTGAAACGATAAATAGTCATCATCACATCATTCGCCAAATTCCGTTACAAATAGCTGTTTATTTATTTTCTAAATTTATGCTAAATTACAGACTAATATGACTCGCCACGTTTTTATTAAAATATTATTGCTGCTATACTCTTTAAGGTACAAAGTCTTAAAATTCTACAGAGCTACTTCCACACGCGTGTATAGTTAAAAAACAAAAATTTATAAAAATAGATTATACTTGCCCTTTTTCATACATAATTATTTTGCATTGCTTAAAATAAATTCGCTTCCGCAAAATATAAATAATCATATTTACGTAATCAGGTGCGATCGAATCATATGTGCGCGATGAGATATATGCCATATTGAATCTGATTAAAAACAATTGTGCTAAATTGGTAAAATTTAACCATGCGTACAATTTGTTCTTGCAACTGCTACGAATATACAAAATGAGAACAGACAGGGCTTATTTTAAACATTGCTGAAGTTATAATAACAGGAATAGTATCACTTCCATTTCTTTCTCTATTTATACAATTGCAATTTTATAATAATAGCACTTAAAGAGTTGAGTTACAATTAAATTAACGTTATCAAAAATATGAAATTACCTATGATATATAAATGGCTTAACAGAAGTACAACTATTTGTATAAGCTGTGATATACATGCAAGTATGCAATTGCACGAATACGTGCAAAATCGTATGTAAAAATATCCCTATATATGTATATATATATTTACATTTAAATTAAGATTATTTACCATTGTACAAATTGCGAGATATTCAAGTGTTACGAGTAGATTCTAAATATGGCGAGGAAAATAAGTTATTAATTTTAATTATTCTCGCATCGGTCAATCTTGAAAACGAGAGCATCTGACGTTAGTATTTCACCGTCTATCTGATAATGTTTAACGCCGTGGTAAAAATTACGATACGATATACTTGAGCCGGCAGAACAACATTTTATTGCAGACAAATTTTAACTCACATCATCGCTTGCCATTTGCGACGTCGGTCCGCTTGCTGGCAGGCTCGTAATCGAATCTGGAAGGAAACGTTTACGACTCTTTACGCACTGTGACGGCGCCGTTCGTATCTCTATGTGACATACGGTGTTCGGGCTCTCGTCGCTGTTATTGCCGTTTTGCTTTTTCGACGGTACCACAGCGTCGGATGGCGCGCAGAGTTTTCGCTTCAGATTATTACCTGTATCCTGCTTCATCGGCGCGACTGACGAGCGCGTTTTGCGCGGCTGATAATCCGGCGTTGCCTGCATCTTCTCCAGGGCGGTCCGCAGGGGTAGCAGACCGACGGCGAAGGGAATCTCGGTGTTGGACGGATACGCAAGCAGATCGATTTCGTTCTCCTCCCAATAATCCAACGTATCGGACATGTCGCCCCACAAAGCACGACTTATGCACTTGCATACGTTGGACTTTACGGAGTGGTAAGCGGTGGGTTGATCCACCGTCACCGATCTCTCCATATTTTCACTCCTAAATCTACTGTTAGCTTTCGGCTTCGAATCCTCTCTCTCCTTACTACCGGCAACTGTACACGCGGACTTGCTACTCTTTCTTACTATCAATTTCGAATTGGTCTTCTTGGAGCTCTTCTTGCTGGACTGCACCACGCTCGCAATTGCGCTGTGATCCGGCACTTTACGATCCTCCTTGCCCCTGCGTTTCGCTCTCGCACAAGATTCCGTTCTATTGGGGGAATTCCCTTTTTTAAACGACTTCTCCGTTCCCGAGGAACTTCCCGAAGAAAGGCTCGCAGCCTCGTCGCTCTCTTGTTGACTCAGTCGCGTGCTACGTCTTAGAACCGGTTTCGCGCAATCCGTGTCGTTTGTCGGGGAATCAAGTCGCTCCTTAGCGGCGTCCCGTTCCACATTTATCCCTCTACAACCGATTACCGTGTGCTGATCGCTTATAGTACCACCTACTATCGACTGTATGCTTTCCGTACTCAAGCTTAAGATATATTCGGCGCTTTCCATATCTAAGGAGGTCAACAGAGTGACTGGTACATCATTAGCGGACGGCTCGTCTAGTAAATCTATGGAATCCGTAGAATGCGGCGGAGTTGGCACTAAATTGCATTGCGTATGTACAAGCTTATTGCGAATCTCGTCAATGGATCTACGTCGCTTGGGCGTATAAACCTTGACGCACTTCCCTACCGTGCTAGGAACATCTGTGCTACTCTCGGAACAGTGCTCCAAGTCCTTTTCGACTTGTGGAAGGCAAGATTGCGACAGCGTAGAGGTGCTCTGATCGCTTTCGTTTACGTCGCAGGAAAAATCACAGCATTGCTCGTACAAGATAGGTTTTAAATCGAGATTATGACAGTACGCTTCGTCTCTATTGCTGTTTGTGCACCTGCTTTGTACTTGGTTTACCATACCAGCGTGCGTGAGCACGGTATTCGTAATAGTATCGCTTTGTATACTTATATTTATGTCAGACGTTGAGAACGTTGCGTCCACCGCATCCTTCTTGCAGGCATCGATTGCGCTCGATTCTTCGTACAAGGTGTGCTCCAAATCGTGCTCGGTGCCTTCAATCATGTCGCTCTCTAAAGATTGATTCTTACTTGAGCTTATATCGTTATTATTGCTATTTGCACAGACTGTCGTACTCTCATCCATGCTTAGTGTATCACATCTAACACAGACGTAATCATCTTCCGTGATCGAGTTGTTTGCAACTTTTAAACTACAATCACCTCTCTGCTGCTTTAGGCAACTCTCCAAATTGTCCAAAATTTTCTTGGAATCAATAGTATCGATCACAGATACCAATTCTTTAACCTGGAAAGAATAACAAAACATATATCAATTTTACATACTGAAATAATTGTAGAATATTTTATTGATCAAAACGGCCGCTGTGTACCTTAAAAATTTGTGCTGCAGTGTGCAACGATGATAAATGCTGATGAGATATCGTAGTTTCGCCGCAATACATGAATTCGACCATGGCCTTCAAAATTTCAAAGTCCAAGTCTTTTAAAAGTATAATTGGCTCTTGCCCCAAATCTTGTTGTAGTATTTCCTATTGTGCAAAACAGAATAGAACATTATAAGAAATATTGAAGAGATAAAATTCAAAGTGACAGAACATAGGCAAAATTGATAGTTAAAGAATAGAGAGAGAGAGAGAGAGAGAAAGACGTAGAATGTCTACGTGGAATGTCCATACAGAATATTTAATATTTTCGAATATTTATTTTAACGTATGCTCTTGATTTGTTCTTCAAACTGTTGGATATCACTTTGTGCACTAATGACTTATCAAGTTGCGTACAGAAAGACAGTGAAATCATGCAGGCAAGATATTTACATGTACCTTGCGAAGTAATAAATATGTCTTTGGAAAACGGAAACGCCTGAGTGTACATACTTTATTATCCTTAGATCATATAATTTAGTTATTTAATACCTTTCTAAGTTCTTCGAAAGTTGTGAAAATTGTATGCCCCCTCAAACTTGGTTTCTTCAAATGTTTGTTAAGAACTACTGAAATTCCGATATACAAGGCTTTTTTTAGTTTACATGAATTTTATATTATCCCTGCAAAATTGTTCTACCATAAGTACACTATATTTCCCAATTTTGATGTAAATACAATAAAAGTACCTTTCTTCTCTATATCACTCTGTTTTATATGTTATCAAATAAAAATGTCCAAAGTCTTTTTCTATCAATGTAAAATGTTTGTGGCAGACATTCTAGTGAAAAATGGGTTAGTAAAATATCTATTTGGCTTCGAACTAACATGGTATTGGTAGATTTTCAAGTAATGTATAGTACATTTGTATAATTATATATAATAACCCTACGTACAAAGTGTATTTTGTATATAATAACGGTATGTATGGAAGTTTCTTTGTACTCTTCAAAATGACATATAAGAAATTTTGATTATTACTTTAATAAAACAATAAATATGATCATGAAGATATACTTTCAAATTGTCATTACATACATCAAATTGTCTTACTTCAACGAGCAAACAATTATATGTTCTTTTAATCAATAAATAATTCCACAAATAAACAACGTAAAATAATTAAAAAAGATAACTTTGACAATGTTCATTCAATAAAACATTAACACTGCTCTAGTATTCAGTCATCAGTAGATCTGAAAGGAAAAGAGATGCACATCCAAACATTAATTAACATCAACATATTAGCAAGTAAATTTAATTAAAAATAATTTTTGTAACAAGTCAAAATACAAGTGTAAATAAATACAAGTACAACCAGTTAATGTGTCATCATCCTTGTAAAATGCAGTTCTCTTTTATCTCTCAACTTTTTATCTTTATAAAATAACATCGTAGTCATGTGTTAAAATAATCTTCTATTAATATACTATTTCACAAAACATTTGCAATAATTGCAGAAAAGAACTCTTGTTTCTTGTATAAATTTCATAATAATGTTTGACGATATGTTCAGAAAGTAGCAAAACATGCCCTCTGACCGGAGCACTTTTAGTAGGTATTTTGTAAACACTTGTGCAATAATCAAATCTCAAAGTCTGTAACCAGAGCCTCGAATTTAAGCAGTGGAAGAATTGTCTCTCTAAATAAATGCGTGATAATATTATACTTACAATATACACAAACAAACACTCATAAGGAAGAAATATCTCTCATTTTCATAAATGCACCGTAGACACAAAAAGTACACACATTTTCAGGCACCGAGATGTGAATGTACAAATAATTGAAACATGTAAAAACATATCAACGCAATTTTCCGAACATACATACGTAACACGATATGATTAGCAAGTAATGGGTGGATAATGAGAAACATTCCAACATTTATGTATACGTACCTCAAAGTATATACTATTTGAAGCTAAAACCAGCTTGTGAACACGTAGCTTTTGTTCATCGCAGATCAGTGTGACATCGACTAGAGCCTGGCGTGCCAAAAGACCACTGAACCTTTCTGTAATATATCCTGCATGGCCGGCCCATTGCAGGACACAATCCTTTGGTATCTCAACCATGGCTACTGCAAGAGGAAAGTTAATAAGATTAATACTGACCGTGCAATAAGATTAATGGCGAACATACGGCAAGAGTGACGGTAAATCTCCCACAAGGAATATCGGGACTTATTTGTCTCGAACGTTTCTGTGTTAACTTAAACCCCATCGACGCCATATTCGAGACCGAATATCAGCACCATGAATTCACCACAAAGAGCACGTGTTCCGACAAGTAAATTTTGGCAGAGCTGGAATCTATTACGTAACAGAGAAAATGGGACAAACGACATGGGTCGTTTCAGATAAACTCTAGACGGACGTAAAGCAGATGCGTGTGAAGGGACGGAGCCGGCAATTTTTCCACCAGTTATCTCAAGCTCTGACTGATGAAACTCGAAGGATGCCCGAGCTCGTGCTAGACGAACAAATAAATTCATCAGAAACTTTCCCCTTCTGCCTCCTGGAACGCACCAAGCTCTTTCACGAAACATGTATACGTACTACATACGAAGGCCGAGACTGGAAGTTCACCAGCGACAGAACGACCGTCTTAAAGAGAACAGCGGGAAAAAAATCTCGGCGAGACTCCCGGATATTCGTGACTCGAGTGAGTTGAGCGAGTTTGCGTTTGATGAAATGGCAATGGAAAGCCGTCCGATCCACGCTGCGAGGATCGGACGTCGATCGTGGATCCCGATTTCCGGAGCAGGCTGGCGTTACTCACCGGTGCGGACGAGATCGTCGTCGACGTGCGCATCTGCGATCGGGTAACGGCGGCGTCCTCCCCGCGTTCGGGCATAGATCGTAGAGGTGAGACGCGTCGGTCGTAACGTCGTTGATGCGGACGCATGCGATCGCGGGTGGCCGATCGCCGGCAGTGGTGTCGCGCGCACGCACGCGTCTCGTCGAGGCTCATGAAACGCCGGCGAGATCGTTGGTCAGCGAAACCGACGGCCTTACACGACATTGGCCTCGCGGATTTGACTTGCACCTTACCACCTCCGATGCGATCGCGTCTGCCAAGAGCACGGTGTAAATAAGAACGTGTAGATGGGCAGATGCGCTCGCAGACGGAAGGCGCGTGCGCGAGTTGTCGGTAATGCAGGGCGGTTGAATACCGACTCGCTGATAACAATTTTACTTGCTATAATAAATGTTTTTTATCAGAAGTCGATATTAATCAGATCTCGAATTGGTTCCACTAAATTTATAAATAGAAATAATTTAACAATAATTAAATAATATAACATGTAACCGTAATACTAGGTTCTATTTATTCTAGCACAATTTACATTTTTTTCATCATTTCGTGTGTACAGACCTATAGCGGGTTCATCAACGGACTATGTTTTGGATCTAACAATAAGGAAGAAATGGCGCCTATAAATATTCGAGCTATATAACTATAATATTAAATTCTAATTATTCCTTTACAATTGACATTTTCATCATATGTGCAAATACTGACTTTTGCATTTCAACATCAACGGACTATGTTTTGGATCTGAGCGTGATTTTTCCTGTGAAGATATTACTTGACATCCATCATTTAAAAAATGCTATGACATCTACTTTGGTATGCAGAAACCTGGCGAAGTAGAAAAATACAACTTTCATAAAGAAAATAATTTACATATACCTTGTGTTATATAATACTAATTCATCTACTAACTATTGCATTAACAATTTGTATTAAATAAACTAGGGTATGTGTTTATTGCGACATTGCGAAGTGTTTAAACTTTACTAATTCTTACGGAAACTTATTTTATGTGACTCATGTATTAATATTACATAAGATGTTATATTTTAGCTTCCATAAACGTTATCTGTCCAATATTTTGTATTAATCAATTTATTAAATTAGATATTACGCTTATATTTAGTTGACAAGTGCCATTTAAGTATATATACCTTTAAGTATATACACATACAACTGATCGAATAAATAAAGTATAATGTTGAAGAAACCCTAACAATATATAATATTAATTTTATTTATCGAGAAAAACTTTACATTAACTCTTAATTAAATTATCTCTTAATTACGAGCGATGCCTGTATATATTTTTTCCTGAGAAGAACACTTCAACCGTCTGTAGAACAAATGTATCACAAGCGATGTCAATCGTTTCTTTATTCGTTTTACAAAAATAAAAATTTAAATATATGTATAATACAATATAACTTTTTCGAAATCGGCATTTCTAAATTACTGTGTCTGTAGAAGGACGTGGGGGAGAAAAAGGAACGTGACGTTCATCGTATTTTAATCACTCTATCTTCTAATTCATTTCGACTTTTCCAAATCCATGCATAACGTATTGATTTAAGGATCTTTGCATGTACCATATCATGTCAATTTTGATAAGAATTAGGTATAAGGGAGTGAAGTTATTGCGCGATGCTATCTATTTGTCAAGCAAGCTAAGGTACAATTATAATTATGATTGAGAAAGAAAATCGGATATCTCGGAGCAGCTGAGAAGAATATGTATTAGATTATATTCTCTTTATGGATCGAGAAAACCTTAACGCCGGACTCGCGTTCGCGCATTCATCCGTGGAATCGAATTTCCTGAATCGTGTCCAGCTGTTTGATTGTTGTCGGCAGGGAGGTCGTGGAGAGAATAGACGCGGACGTCGAAGCTGCAATCGTCTCCAGATCCTCCTTGGACAGATTCTTCATGAGCCAGCTATCGATCACTGGCACGTTCTCCTCGTTCCACTTGGTCTCCTGATTAATGACTCTGAGCGCCTTCTTGATGATGGCGTCCGCCGTTTCGAATTCATCTTTGTGATCGATGTAAAACTTGGTTACCATATCGTAGCCCTCCTGCGTGTTGAACGACGATGTGGCGAAATTGACGATGCCGTCCCAGAGGAAAGTCTTGTTCCCAAATTGCTCCTTCACGGTGTACCAGTGCTCGTGCAAGAAGTTGAACAGGGTTTTGTAGCCGGTCGCGCTGCCGGTCAGCATACTGAAGATCAGGTGGATGTCCGAGTCCGTGAAATTCTCATTCCGGTTCAGCACGGCCACTTGTAACAGTCTGATGCGAAAACCGGAGCGATATTAATATATTTATTAATCACCAACGTGCTTATCCGTCTATTCGTTTCACTCAACGAAATTTGAGTGTCCTATCTCGTGAGGGATACAGTCGAACAAATTGAACTTGCGCCAACGAAACGCGTTTAATTTTTCCTTACTTAAACGGCGCGCATATTCGAACTTTTAAACGGTCCATTTACTTAAACGGCGCGAGCTTAAGTTTGCCGAGAACAACGAGGAAAACAGCTCTCGGGAACTTCGCGAAGATTGAATTTAACTATATTTAGTTGTGTGTTGCGAGAAGCAAGATTTACTCGGAGCTAAAAGCGCCTTGTACGTTTTAAATTTAAAGTAATCGCGAATATACCGACTTTTCGATCTTGTTCGCATCCTTCGGACACCCGGCGAGGGTCTTTAGCAGGTAGGTGCGTTCGTTCTGCTTTCTAGCCAGGCTGGTCTTCGGGAAATTTATAACTCGCTGCAATCCGAACTCCCATTCCTCGTCGGTGCCCCACTTGAACACGGGGCAAAGGAATTTATTGGCGACCCTGCAAAGTAATGACTCTCATTAATTCGATAACGTTATCGACCACACGTGCGATTAACAGGGCTGATCAAAAATACTGCAGTCAATACTGCGTGAACCGAGGCGGCCGAGAGTGCATCTAGTAAATTGTTCGAGTAAATTAATGAACTGTTCGCTGCAACGATTTTGGACACTGACGGGTTTCCTTTATCCGGCTCCTCGTCGGTCAGCCACTTTTTGAATTGATCCCTGGCTTCCTTGACGCAAGGTTCGTATCCAGCGCGACAGAGGAAGTTCTGCATAAGGCCACGCATGTGAGTTTTCCAGGAAGGTTCATTGGACTGCGGATTATCTCCAAGCTCAAAGTAAAGAGGCTTCAGTAAGTTTCGAATGTACGCCTGAAATGAAAAATGTATTTAATTGCTTAACAATTTCTGACGCAAAGAAATCTTATAATGAATACATTGAAGTCCGGAACTGCATTTGGAAATAATAAATTTTAAAACAAAGTATTGAAACGAAATAATATAAAGTAGGAAGAGAAGGATAAAGTGGAAAAGTGAGGGAGCTGGTTAAAGTTAACGAAGCAAACGTAGTATTCAGTATGTAATCTAATTTGCGCCCACTATTTGCACAGTGATATTTCTGACAAAAAAAACTGAGTCGAAAAGTTCCGAGCTATGTTTTTCATTTATACTTTATAAAGTAGCTATTATTAGTTACAAGGTAGCTAATCAGCATCGCTTTTTAACGGACGCACGTTCATGAGCCGCATTAGTGTGCGTCTGTTTAAAAATCGATGCTGATTGACTAATCGTTACTTAATAACTTTATCAAGCACGATTAAAAAAAAAGGCTCGGGACTCTTTGACTCAACTTTCCATGAGGAATATCATTGTATACATAATGGGCACAAATTAGATTACACCCTGATGTAACATTTACCAAGTTTATTACAGATATTGTACGAAATGTAATGCTATATAATGTCGGGTGATCGATATTTAATATGTAGATGTCTGCTTAATACAAATGTTCAACATTGATCACGTCTACCGCGAATTGTCCTATTTTAGCATTGATATTGGCTACTAGAAAGCAACGTTTTCTTACCTCGAATTTCAAATATACGTCCAAGCCCTCGATCCGCCGGCCGATGTGATGAATCATGGTGAACACCGGCTCCCAAACCACGTGGCTCTTTTCCCCCTTGAGGAAGAGAGTCATATTCAGAGCCGTGCCGAAGCACAGCTCGCCGGCGTACGCCAAGTTCCATGCGTCGTGCAGAAGTTTCGCTCTGGTTAACGGAGGTATCTTCTCGCGATCTGGTCCTTGCAGATACTGCGACAGCATCTTCCAGTTGCACGTGTCGTAATTCACCGGGAACATACCTGCGAAGAAGCACTACTAATCGCTAAAAAGAAAGAAACCATTTTGTGCGTTTCCACACGTGACGTACGTATCTATAAATATCTTGAATCGAGCTACGATAACAATTTTGTTTTAATTTTGAAGACGCATCACAGAAATGATAATTATAAACGTGCAAAATGTAATGTATCGAGAAAAATGGCAATTAAATGGCTTGAAAAAATCGATACTGCCAGGAAAAAATTGCTTGCCTATTTCTTCGGGGTTCACAATGATGAAATAAGTTCTGTTGGTAATGTCCGCGATAGTGAAATTCTTCGGTACAGTTTCTCTCTTTAGCCATACGGTCGGTTTGGTATTGTCGAAGTTTAGTTTATCTTGTGCCTGCATCACGATCGGGATGTCCCACTGATATCCTACTTTGGCCGTCGATTGCGGTGGTACATCTCTCAGATAGACTTTCTAGAAGGCGCGAACGAGATGTTACGAAAGAGGATATGCGCAATTAGATTTGCATTTCTCGATTTTATTTTTAAGAACGATTTAAATTGAAATCTCCACACGTTATTCTTATCTTTTCATTTACCAGCATTTATGTAAATAAGTATAATGAAGTGGCAAAAAATTTTGATAAATATAAATTTGAAATAAGATAATCTAAAAACTTGTTAATTTCATGTATCAGAGAAGAAGTATAATAGACTAGATTATCAAGAATTTAATAACAATATAATCTGAAAATATCGGAATCTACCAATGGGTGGATTTAACGATCCGAGGACTCACAAATTACACGTGGTAATTGCGACTTCTTCTGACTAAATTATGTATTTCTATAGGAGTGAGGCTCCTGCAAGTATTGCGCAACACATGTTTGTGCGTTCGTAAACGCACAAGTCCTTGATTTTACTATTGTTCTGGAGCGACGCGATTCTTGTAATGCGTGTTGCTTTGAAAACTAAAAGTGCTTGTTAATGCAATCGGTTATGCAAATATTTTTTCACGATTAAGTTTATCAACGTTGATATTTCCCTGACTGTGGAAAACATGTATGTTTCAGATAGAACGATGCATTTTATTAATTATCAATTAACTTGGTTGCACGTGGCTATCATGTAGTGATATTTTATTCTTACTATTTACAGTAAAATATATGTTAATGTATTTATCAAAATTACATCTTTATTCTCATTCTAGTATATACACTGATAAAAAAATATCTTAATCCAAAAAAGTATTACTTTACTCAAGAAAAGCATTTACTAGGTGGCTCTTAATAGCTTATTAACTTAAATTAAAAAAAGAATAAACAAATGAAAACATGCATTTCTTTAATTTAAGTTTTTATTAAACACAAAAGACTAGATGTAATTTCTTATTTAACAAAAACAACTATTTTATTTAATAAATAGTATTCTATATCTCACGAAATCTTTATTTGAATGTAGAAAATGTAATGATTTAAATTAATTTACTTAATATATTAAGATTTACTTTAAATTTGACTTTTTTTATTTAAACAGAATAAATATTTACGCTAGTGAAAATAATTTGAAGTAAATCTATTTATTTAGTTTAAAAAAATTTCTTTGTCAGTGTACGCATTTTTCCTAAAGTTTTTAAATAAATAACGAAGTACTTGAGAATTTCTTCGTCAGTTTCATTCAATGAAAGCATTTAGCGTAGTAGAGTCAGTATTACAGTATTGTTTGTTAATACCCGCTGAAGCGAATGTAACTTCCGTTGACGAGAGGAATGCTTTAACCGCGAGTAAATAGCATATACGTGATCATCTTCGTTGCTCTTTATCTGTGCGAAAATCGCCTCTGCCTTCCCGCGTCGCGCGTCCTTGCGGGAAATAACGCTTTTGTCCAGCTTACCTGAGTGAGATTAATTTTTCCAGTTTCGTAATCGCGAATGACCGTGACCAACGGCACTCTGTCCCGATTGATCCACGAAGCGGCGATGCCGTTGATGGTCAGACCCGGTGGCAGATTGTCCGTCTCGTTCGCCACATCGTTCAGATAAGTGAAGATATCGTTGGCGAAGAAGGTTCTGCGATCTCTAAACGTGAAAGGTACAATATTTCGTGATTTACAGAGTTTGCGGCCGATCCGTTGCTGGTAAAAATAGTCGGGAAGCAGTGCGTAACGGAAATAACTTGAACAAAAAATCTCAGTTGCGTCAGGAGAATCTTCAGCTGCTTGCGAACTTGATTAAAAAGTTAAAAACTTAATTTACTTCTTTGTGTGTTTGCAGAAAAAACGGAAGTTTGCTTTTACGTAAAAACGCTCGATTGCCGAAGATTAGAATCTGCTTCCCAACTAATTGATGGAGGCAATTACTACTCTTTCGATTGCTGATGGAAGAAATTCCTCACGCTCCTTTGGAACAGGTCGCGCCCAAGAGTATAATTAAGCATTCGGAAGACCAACTCGGCTGTAAAATTCCAAAAGGTGGGATAATTAAAATTTCATTAACTTACATAATCACTCGAGGCTTCAATTTTACTTATATACGCGATTACCTGCTTGCCATTATCCTCTTTTTATATTGTGATACTCCAACTCTTTTCTCGAATGTTAGCTTTGTGAGTGATACATAGATATAATACATTTTCTATCTTAAAGGCCTGCGTCCACGATGCTAGAATTTGGTCCAAGTTCTAATTCCGAGAAATGCGTAGCCAATCAACTTGCAGCTATTCCATAAAAGCTATTCCATAAAAGCTGCAAGTTGATTGGCTACACATTCCTCTAAACTAGAACTTGGACCAAATTCACTTTATACAGGTATTGAATTACCGCAATTTATTTCAATTACCTTTTGTCCATGTTGCTTCTTGCCTGATGCCAGCCACCCTTGAGAAAGGTGCCGTCTGCGCAAATTCGTAATACAGAGGATACAACATTGTCATTGGCCATTTCCCTGCCATCTCGTTTGGATTGAGCTGTTTAAAACACACAATCAATTGCCCGGAAATTAATAATGTCGCGAGTTTTGTTATAAAAATATACCGTAGAGTGGGGTAACATGGAACAAGGGTGCAAGTTGGAACAAAACTTCCAATTTCATATTTATGCATTAAAATTCGGCAACGTCTGCAAGAAAGCATTCGAGTTCAACGCTAGTTTTGGTTTAGCCCATATGTACGCTCAATTCTTGCAGACGTTGCCGGTTTTAATGCATAAATATGAAATTGGAAGTTTTGTTCCAACTTGCCCCCTTGTTCCATGTTACCCCACTCTACGGTAGCTAATACAGAGCCACTAAAATAATATTTTTGCCATTTGATATTTTAAAGTAACTACGGAAGCACTACTTCAATAATTACAATCGTAAGAGATGTTGCTACAATTAAAAATAAAATGTCACAGACTCACGTCGATCGTCGCCATGGACGCCAAGAACGAATTAAGGGCTTTGTTAACCGGCGCGTCGTTTCGTTGATACGGCGTTACGGATTGGCCGATCCATTGGTAGAGAAGCTCGTACGTAGTCGTCCAGACTAGAGAACTGCTGAGTTCACTTTCCCTGAAAGACGACACTTATTTTACATATGCCACATTGCAAGCGATGTAAGATTATTCTTGTAGATTTTTATGTACTTGAAGAACATGAGACCCCAATTGTCGGAAGCTTTAGAAGCGCTGAACACTGGAATCGCCATGACGTCCAATTTCGGTAAACCGAGGGAGCTATTGAAGTAATCTTGCAAATAATTAACGATTCTCACAACTTTGTTGGGGACACTAAGCAGCGACTCCATGAATTCTTTGCGACTCCAAACCTTCACCCGCAATCTCTTTCCATCCATCTCGTTAACTTCCTGCGTCGGCTCGATCCTTTGCAGATCCGATATCACGAGGGCTAGCTGATGCGTCGACATTCGAGGTGTCTCTGCGAACACTTCCTCGATCTTGTCGGGCGATTCTTGCCGAAAGCTTAAACAAGGGATAAATATTAAAAGTAATATTCAATTACTGGTAGGCTTGAAAACATAAGGCCAGCTCGTAAAACTCAATGGATATTTTTTACATTTGGAAATCCATGCAACCCAGCAATCGAATTAGAAAGGTTCGACATTAACGACTTTGCTATACGTACATTGACGGCGTGTTCGTGAGTGCCGTTAAGCCTTTAGGATACGATACGCTCAGCTTGAAAGTCGCTTTATAAGGTGGTTCATCCATGCAGGGGAACATCCTCTGTGCGTTGTCTAACTGTAAGTAAGTGGCGATGAAGGGTCTGAAAAATAAAAAGGCAGATAAGTGACACAAGGCAGTTATAAGACAGTTAAAAAAGAATTTCTATTATCATACAAAGGTCTTCAAATTTTTGTACGAATCACACGCTATTACTTGGCGAAAAATTCGGGGCACGCCGTCGATTGGTTCTGTGTGATTTTTAAGTTCTATTTTGAATAAGTTGTTACTACACTTACTGTTTTCGACCGTCGGAAATCATGTATGCGCTTTTGTAAAGGCCGGTAGTCTCGTTAAGTGTAAGGTTCCCAAAGTACGTGATGTCGACTTCGCAGGTACTTCCTGCCTTCAGCATTTGTTCCAGATGGATAATGTACCAGGCTTTCCTAGTTTGCCGTTCGGTCCTTGCGATGTTGAAGTATTCCTCACCCTTCCTACGTCACAAACGTGACAGGATACGCGTTTTTATTGGCTCCAAGATTTTAAAGCTCGTTATTATGAACAAACGAATGATAAGAAAACATATTTCAGTTGCGCTATTATCGTTATATGAGCGCAGTTAGCAATAATTACTTAGAACTCTAGCTGAGAGGAATTACCAGAATCGCTGCTATAAAAATGCATTGACTTTGCGCAAAAAAAGTCACTAAATGGGAACTTGACAATCCTTTTTAAGCTACGAGATTTTTATGTTAATTAATTAAACTATCTCCTTACACTTCATCGCCCGGCGAATTGAGCAGTCGAACGGTGACTACTGAAACCTCAAGATCCTCATGCATGTTCAAT
The DNA here is from genome assembly GCF_000949405.1 of Vollenhovia emeryi. Taxonomy (NCBI): domain Eukaryota; kingdom Metazoa; phylum Arthropoda; class Insecta; order Hymenoptera; family Formicidae; genus Vollenhovia; species Vollenhovia emeryi. The sequence continues at coordinate 617,524 of NW_011967244.1, read as the reverse complement.
GTTATCCTATCGCTGATGTCGTGCGCGGTGAAATTAATCTTGACACGACCGGTAAACTGGTTGGCCTGGATGAAGGGTATTTGGATATCCAAGGCGTAACTGGTCGGCCTAACTTCGGCAGGTAATCTGTACTGACGCATTTTCGTGTAGTAGACATCGTTCAGGTCGATACTGCGCTTCCATCGGCCCTGCGGTCAAACGAGAAAGTTCTTACTCCGACAGTCGGATTACCGTGACGGTCTTTTAATTCGTCGACACTGTACTTCGGTATCACTATGGCTTCGAGGAAGACTGGACGATATCGCCGATAGTAGAACGAGTCCTGACAGCAACGTTGCCCACATCATGGTGAATGGCACGGGGTGAACCTGAATATTGTGGTTGGTATTCAGTGCAAAGTTATTCAAACGTCCACTTGCTTACAACAAAGATTGTACTTTCAAGTTAATTCGGTACGAAGCAGTTTGGTGTCAATTGAAGAGTCCAGTGTCACAACAGCAGGTAATACCTTTTATTTTTTTCTCTAAGCTCTTGGAATTAATATATTAAACTCTGAATGATTTAGAATAGTCACTTTGTGAATTTTATAACTTGGCCATCGCTGAATTAACGACGTAATTAAAATAAATCAGAGTTGAAACGGAGTAACATGGTGGTAGTTGAAGGGTGCAACGTTAGCTGAATCCTTTCTTCAAAACTTGGAAAAGATTAAATTTAGAATTGCAAAAAAAACTAGATTTCTTAAAAATCGAAAGGTGGACCAAGCCATCTTCGCACTTCTCGGTAGCAATAGTCTCAATAAAATTTTGTGCTGCTTCCATGAATGGAGTACTCTGACACTTGGCAGAAAGGGTTTACTTCGCGTTCTGAGAAATCGCGGCTTAATCGATTCCGGGTGCTTACGGCGTTATCCTCGCGGTAGGCGTGCACGCCTGAGGGACGCAGAGGACGATCTGGCAGCGGCGCGCGAACGCGGTTCACCAAGAGCCGACTCGGGTGTCGCCGGTACCGCTGCACTGCCACGCCGGTTGACCTTGATACCCCTTAAAAATCGAGGCGACTTCCTCTGGGAGGAGGTCGCGGGAGGATTTCTGGAACGACCGCGTGATAGCGTGGCCGCGCGCGAACTGTCCTCCTGAGTATCACGTACCCCGTTTCTCCGTGCAGGCCTGGTCGCCAAAAAGCGGCGGAAACGCGCGGAAAAGCCGCACCGGTCCCGCCGCTCCCGCGTGATGTAACACCCCGCGGATCGGATTCAGATCCACTTAGGGCAAATCGGCGGATCGTCCATCCATTATCCAATCTGACGATCGCGGCCGTCGCCGCTGAAGGGGAGCCTAATCGCGGCGGTGTCAATCCGGATGCGGCGAAGAGACGACGACGTCAACGGCCAATCTGCGGTCGACGGTGTCGACTATCAAATGGGGAACAAAGTGCGTCTCGGGCATCGCCTGTCGCAAGGACCTTGGCGCCATTGTGCTCCCCTTTGGACACTCCGTACCAACATGCGTACTTGTCTGTATTGCGTCGCCATCGCCAATGACACGTGCCGTTGATCTGCATGCCGGCTCCTGGTACCGACCCCGGACCAAGCCCAATGTGCACTTGGACCACGATACCGTGTCGCCTCAATTGAACTTGATGGAGTGTTTTTGTCCGCGAGTTCTTCTCCCGTGGGGTTCTCCCGTGCAATAACTGGGTTAGTTCTAAGCTGTATCGAGAACGCGACGAATTCGACAATGTTATCCGATATCTCATACATTTTACAAGAATTGACAGGAATTTGGAAGACATCTTGCTTTAGCATTACCGCTGTAAATTGAAGATGCGACAACTTGATTTGATTTTCTTCAGCGAAGCGTAATCAGATTTTGAAAAAAAGATAGACAAGAAACCTTTATACTATACTTTGCATGTGCAAAAAAATTGAAAATTGTATAAATTAAAATATAAGAAAATAGGGAACTTTATGAAAATCGCTGTTAAAGAACATTTGTTGTAAACATTCAAGCGTTATTTAGGGATACTTTAATGTTTGTTCTAATTATAAGAAATGTTGTTTTTATAATAAAAACATTTATCACAAATAATAAAAGTATTTTCTTGCACGTTGAACTCCCGTTTTATTCGCCTCCTGTTTAAACCGTCTTTTTTTAATTATCGCCATTAATTATTATTTTGGCGACCAAGGAAAAAGAACTTACAGCACTGGTCAACTTCATCTCCTAATCACGATGCTGTGTTATCATACTAGACTTGGTTCCACGCGTTACGACAAAGAGAAGGCTGTAAGGCGCGCGGAAAAGTTCCGATAGCAGCTCTAATCGCGAATTATGGCAGAAGCGCATAAGGATAAGGAGCGGAACGAACGTCGAGAACGACACGGAGAGCCGGCGAACAAAGAGCATAAGTGGGGGGCACCCGCGAGTGTTTCTCGGCCAACATCCACACACGGCACCGCAAGGTAGGCTAATTGCAGTTGTACCTGCGTCACCTGTGCGCCGCCGCGCTCGCGATTTCGTTTCCGCGTTGGATGCGCATTCGTTCTCCAAAGCCGCCTTTTCGCATTTTCGCGTATTTTCGTTGTCGCTCTTCTCGAAAATATCTTCAAGTATTATTTCTTCACGTTGGAACAATGCGACGAGGATCCGTTAGCAGTTGGCAGTCCTATGGACAGCGAAATTGTAAGTGATAACAGCTGTTTTTGCTTCTGCCGTCGTTGCTTTCGTGCCTCTAAACTAGCGTTAACGGAATTTCACTTAAAACAGAAATCTTGATCTTAAAAAATTAACTTTTCGATAGTAATTTTTTAATTAAATTAAAAAAAATTAATGTATTTGATTTTAAACCCTTATTAAAAGATTTATAAGTAAAAGAAATATTTAATGTCAAATATAAAAATATAAAAGTATTGCATTATACATTTAAAGATTAAATTTTCATTTATTCACTGAGATGTCAGCGGACTAAAATGGAAAACGAATTAAGCTTTGTAAAGTAAAGTAATATTATTTAAAGTAAAGAAGAAAATGTGTTTATGAAAATACATTTTTACTCTATAAGTTAGAAATTTTTTATTTACAGTTCATTATTCTTATCAGAAATATCTTATACAACATGTTAACGCTGACAATTATTTTTTCACATCACTGATAAATACCTGAATCTGATTGTTTTATCATTGCAATTCACATATATATCAGTTACATCTGTTAACGAAACATTATTTACATGCACCATCAAATGCTAGATACTTGGAAACAATTTCCTTTCTTATCAAAAATTCGTTTCTTTTTTTCGCGAATTGCTTAAAAAACCAACATTTAAATGAACATATCTGGATTTTGCTTTATCGTCAAATGTGCAAATATGAAATTGCTTATATCGATAATGAATGTGCCCGTAAATTAATCAACTAAATTAAATCATTGCATCGAGCCACTGTAGCCAATTGATTGTTGACTTTTTATGACGGTTATAATCGTGCGAGATTTTAAGGGTACAGTCTTCGATCTTCTGTTATGTGCAACGCGAAACTTACAGAAGCCTGTTTCATTTACTTAGTAATTTTCGTAATTTTTTATCTTACTTATTCGATTATAAACCAGTAACAATCTGGAAGTCAGATTTTACATTGCAATGTATTGTTATTGTTAAATAGCTCAGTTAATTAAACAACTGTGCAAGAAAACTATTGCTGAATAACTCAATTAGTTATATTCAGGCGAGCTTGTCCCACGCATTAAATCATTGAAAAGTCAGCAAAACTGTCTCCCAGAACAAATGTAATTTTTTAAAATATGTATGCGTATGCACGTCAAAGCGGTGTCACGTCAATTTTGAACATTTCGAAAGAATTCTTCCGCACATTAATTATGTTATTACTGATGCTATCTGCTCGCTGTGTTACACGTGCCAACTTTGAGATTACCTTGGACATTTACTCATAATATCTTCGTTGCACACTGGTATTGATGTCATTGCACGAATTTTTGCCAACATTTCGCGTGACTGTCGCAGAAAAAGAAATTACATTAAAGACTAAATTGTAATAAATGAATACCTTTACATAGATTAAAATGTCCTAAGATTTATAACATTTTATATGAAAGAGATAGATACGAGTACGTGTAAAAACTCCCTGATTCTTTCGCATACAATGTCAAGCTTTGCAAATTTAGTTCACTTTACAATATTAACAATTGTGCATGCGTAAAAGTAAAGCAATTTTATTCGAATGTCTGTTGAGCATCTTTCGTATCTATTAAAATTTCAAACAGTTTACTTCAAACTTCTTTTAGTACAGCCTTTTGTCTCGAACGCAACATTAAGATATTGACATATGTTTATGTGACAGTCACGTTCACATGGAGTAACGAGAGACATGATTTAACATCGTCGTGGACGTGCGACGAGACAATAATAAATAATTTCCGGGCAATAAGAACAATAAATAACTAAAATATTAATGTAGAATAAAAGGGCCAATGTTACTAAAATATTATTTTAAAAAGAATAAAGATTAATAAACCTGCTACTAGTTATTAATCTTATTATTAATAAAAGATGCAACGTGGCATCTTCTAGTATGTTTCATCCGTTTCGGACAATTCGCGCCTTACATTCTCAGCAAAGTGCATAACGCGTTTTATTGAAGACTTTTTCAATTAATCTAACATTTCCAATTTTAATTGGACGCACAAATAATGCTCTTCTTTTTAGTGCTACGGTTCTCCGTCAAGGTACGAAGTTATTTGATTTACTGTTAACGCGCTGTAACTTCGTAGCAATCGATGAAATGCATCTGGGACAAATTTTAGTTGCGTTCTCGCGCGCAGCGAAACGATATTCTTGTTTTTCTTGTAAATATTCCTCGTTAGAAGTTACGCCCGCGAAAATCAATGCGGACCGTCGCCGCTAATGCCGTGCGAACGGCACCGATACGAGCGTTATCGACACGACGGTGATTACGCGAATGCTGGAGCTGATACGTAGTCAGCGAGGTGCACGAGCGCAGGACCTTGAAACCGCGTCTCTCGCCGCGTTCACGGGCCTATCGCGGATTCCTGCATCACGGGGAACCAATTTCGATGACATCATCCGCATATATTCCGCGATTCTAACGTTGCACTACTAACGCGAAATTCGTCGCGACGCGATGGGATACGACGTGCTTACGGAAAATTGCAATTTTTTTGCAAACCTGGCATGGACAATCGATATGCGCCTCGCCTCGACCCGTTAATTGTCAGCGATATTTACACGAGCCCTCTGTAATCTTCGTGATTATTTTAATTACTCCAAGCTCTTATGATTTAATCGGCCGATCATAAACTCGCGTGAATTACTGGTCTTGATTATGGCAGCTCGTCAGATTTCTAAGAAAAGATGTGTCTATTAATTGAAACATGTACGTCGCTGTCAGCTAATTGTCGCTTAAATTGTTTATATATTTATATTATTGATTGAGCTTATGTCTGTCAATTTCTTTTATAATTACACTGGTTTTTCAATGAATGTTCATAAAACTAGCAATTTCTGCAACATTCAAATCAATTAACTACATGAATTGTTAAAACTTTATGAGACAGTTTTCAAAGACAGATTAATATGAAAACTGTCTAATTTGTTATTATATAATATACGACACTAGACATAAATGTAGACGTACCTGCTTAAATTATTTCTCTCGGGCTCTTTACCAGATTTACCCAATCAAAAAGCAAAGCTTCCTCTGTGAGGAGGCGAAAGTCATATTATGTATTTAGAGAAAGGTAATAAATATTTAATAAAATCAATTAGAAATTAAAGAGGCCGTTTAGGACCGGGCATAGGTGTAAGTAGCCAGTTAAATTAAATTATTTAAGTGAACTCATATACCGTATTCTTTCCAACTTATCCTGTGCGCCAGTTACATGCTAGTCTTAAAACACAGGTTAATCCCCGTAAGTGGTATATTAAAATTGTAGTATTTATACACGCTGGCCTAGAGAGCGTTTACAAAGTTTATATATGTTATTGCGAACAATATTACCTACAGCCCCAGTGGTCGAGCTGGTTAAGACGCCCGCACGGATTGAGGGAGGTCCCAGGTTCGAATCCTGGCTGGGGTAATATTTTTCGCAATAAGAATTTTAATAAGGGGGGAAGGGGGTTATCATATTAGATGCTACTGTGTAGCATTATTAAAATAAATTATAAGCGTGAATTCACTGACGATAACACTTCCACTTACGGGGATTAACCTGTGTTTTAAGACTAGCATGTAACTGGCGCACAGGATAAGTTGGAAAGAATACGCGGTATATGAGTTCACTTAAATAATTTAATTTAACTGGCTACTTACACCTATGGCCGGTCCTAAACGGCCTCTTTAATTTCTAATTGATTTTATATCTTAAAGGACCTATATTAAAATTGTAGTAAATAATTAATATCTTGTAACATTCGCAACGTGTCAAATGGCCCGTTACCTCATCGGTACGATTGACGGTCAATTTAAAAGTGTTACAGCCTATTAAAAGGAAACAATAGGCGTGAATATTGAGTGCGACAATAAATGGGCACATCTTTTTACGTGCCCCTCTAACACTTTCAGCCGACTGCATGATGACGACGTACGAGGGCAATACCGCACTGCCACCGCCCTGCGAGGAAATTGTTCATCAACGAAAGGGTGGCTGGTTTTTAACGTACAAAAAGATTCTCTCCTTCATTGCCCTGTTCGTGATCGTTGTGATTGTCGCCGGTCTGATCGGATGGAACATCGGCACGATGCCCAAAACGAGAGTGAGTGATTTATTGTAACGTAGATTACGACTATTTGTTATTGTCAGTAATTTACTGTCACGTTCACGATCGATAGTGTGTCATAGCGATTTTAAAAGCAAACCTTTTGAGGAAAAAGGCTACAACCACAAAATAAAAAGTTCACTCCTTTGTAAATGAATTTTTGTATTTATGGATTAAAAACATTATTTCATTCGACTATTCATGGAAGAAAATATTGCTGTTATTTTCAAGTTATTATTGTCTTATTATCATCAAATTTTAATTAATGAATCAGTGCCGTTTCACACTTGCGGCTCTACGATGCAAAACAATCACATTCTTTTAATAACATTATTAATAATAATAACTTTTTCAAGCTCTGCGTCTTCTGTTAATTAGATATACGATCCATTAGCTCTTATTGAGGACGAGGTGGAGGAAGAGGCCGATGTCACTATGATCTCGATATCGCCTTTCGTTCATCCTTCGAGATACAGTCTCGAGTTGACGCTGTCGAATGACGTCAACGCGACATCGAAGCTGAAAGGACGAGTTGTCATCGAATTTCGTGTGGACAACACAACGCCATTAGACAAATTGTCTTTGAATGCGAGAAACATCACGGCCACGCGTTATAAGTTGTCGCTCATAGAGGAGAATGGCGTGAGAGCGAAAAGGAGGCGTAGAAGACGCGCCGAAGATAACAAGGGCGACCAAGAGAACGCTGGTATTTCCTTCAAAAATGTCGTATAGATTCTCCACTTGTCGGTATTCCTCATCGAAATTACTTTCTGCTTCTTTGAGTTGTAATAAGAAAGAATATCTCGGTCGATATAGTTGGAGAAACCGACTATGTTAAAATCATTTAATTTAATCTGCTTCACAATGACTGGTTGCTTCAAGTTATTTTTTAAATATTAAATGTATGCAAAAGTGCTTGCTAGATTGAAATTTTTAATCGCAATCACGAGCGCGATCCATACTTGTTTTATTTGGATTATAATGCACCGTCGAAAAGTTTCCGTTCAGAATCGGCAAGTTCAGATAGATTCAAGATATTTCCGTAGGTGTTAATCATCCCATTGACGAGCGCGATTGACGATGCCATTGTGGTAGAAGTCTGTTGCGCACAAAAATCCAGTACAGCCCACCTTGAGTCAACCGGAACCTGCATTCTTTCAGTGTCTTTTTCAGTGGACCGAAGAAGCGAGCGAAGTGTCGCTATCAACGCAGGACAGATTATTGCGAGACACTTGAGCGTTTACGTGGCACCAATTAAAAATAAACGTCCCGGAAAATTGCAGTAAAGGGTTAATCTTATTGCGCGACAACACGTGTTTTCAAGTCGTCACGTCGTAAGGGACAAATTGCAAGCCCTTAAATGGGGGAGACCCTGGAGCACCCTCCGTGCAATCCAGATCTCTTCTCTTGCGATTTTCGCGTTTTCAGTCCGCTGAAGAGACACTGAAAGAACGTGAATTTCAGTCGCACGATAATTGTATTGAATTTTTATACGCAACAGACAACATACTGGCTACCACAGCTGCAGCTTCAACCTTGTTCGTCAATGGGTCGATTGCTTTAAGGCTTTTACGGAAATTAAATTATCTTTTAAGTATTTTTAGCTTATCTCAGCTTACCGACTCCGATCGGAAACCTTTTGATCATCCCTTGTATAATCTGCACCGCTAATGTAATTCGTCATTATCGGGCAATGGGTTAATGTACGGTTTAACAAAGCAACAGATTTCTGGTGGCAAAATATGCGCGATAAGACTAGCTTGCAGCTGTGTTAATATCTATATAATAGCCTGCAGGTGGTCAATTGTGTAATCTTCGCGATAAATTTAAAATAAAATGAAAAATAACTTTATTCTCACTGTATAAAAGGTTACGTAATTCAGATGGGTAAATCTAGTTTCGTTCTTTAGTTCGTATAGAAAAAAGGAACTTAACGTGATTTAAAAGACTTTGTGCGAAACTTTCGTTTACTCCTAGAGAAAATTACGCGATCGATTATGTCTAATATTGGACAACGATCTGTTCAACGCAGACAATGCTACCACACCGGCCTCAACAGCGATGTCATCTCCGCAATTGGAAAATCAGGAAACCCCGCGCGTTGTCACGGGTTTGCCTCCGGGAAACGGGACCGTTTCGGGTAACGAAACCGCTCCTTTGGCAAACGTAAGCTCGTCCGTGCCCGACGAGAAAATCGCGGAGTCTGCGAACGCGACCACGTCTGGACCGGTGACGTCTACTACGGTAGTATCTGGTAACGGAAGCGTAACTGACGTGGAGATCGAACGATATGAGGTAGATGCTAATAACGGATTACATGTGATATATCCGGCCGTCGCCATGAATCCGGGAACGTACAACTTGGAGATCGATTACGAGATTATGTTTGATGGAAAGACGATTTATTCGGTGAACTTCAACGAGTCTAGCGAAAGAACGTGAGTTTCCTCTGTGTGTGATTACAGTGACGAAGAAAATCAACTAATTAATTGTCAATTATATTAAAATTAAAGCTAAGTTATTGCTACTCATAAACTAATCAAATTTTCTGAAAATTACAAGAGAAGTTTTCTAAAAATTTGGTCTTTATAAAAATAGGATTAATACTCTTTCGTTAACGTAAAAGTTATAAAAATGGGTTTTTTTGTATATTTAATTTTGCGGCTCGTTTTACACAAGTCAAAACTTTAGTCGTGTACCTTTAATTTAGATATTTTTTTAAAACGTGTATAGCTCAATAGGATTACGCTTTAACAAATTTCGAAATGGTTTTGTTTATAATTTTTAGCAAATCATTAATCGGGACGCGATTGAAAGCTGTGGGAGCCTCGCATCTTTTGCCCCTCTTCGACGACGTGAATCTCAAGGCTGTCTTCTCAGTGTCCATGGCACGTCCGCGCGAAGCGAGAGTCCTGTCGAACATGCCTCTCAATACCTCCAAAGACACGTGCGTATTTCATACTGTTAATTGCAGCTGTGTCAACGTTTGCGTGCTTAGGAAGACTATGTCGGTTTGAAATAGCAAAACTGTCCAGTTTCTCTATTGTTCCCCCAACTGTGTTTTTTCAAGTGCAAATAGAATAAAAATCATACACGAAACAAAAGATAGAAAAGCCTACCATTCTTACTATTTTTATGACAATTTTAAAACGTGTTATCAGATTTTACTGTCTTTGATCGATTTGCAGCTTTTCTTATTTTAAACTAAAGAGTGCACCTAAAAGATATGCTAATTGTGGATCGTTAAAGCGAAATATTTTCATTAAAATATTGTTTCTATCGGTGCATTATAGTGAAATGTCGTGTCATTATTCTTTCATATTTTTCTTCCCACACATGCAATTTTTATGAGTCAAAGAGATGACCACCATGTGACTTGTATCTTTCAAGATCGAATGATCGGATGATCGACATCTTCAACGATACTCCTTTGCTCTCACCTTACAATCTGGCATTAATAATGGGCGAGATCGAGTCGGTGGGCGAGACGAGAACGGGGCTTGATAACGCGACAGCGGTAACTTTCTGGGGCGATCCGAAAAGGCGATCACGGGGAATTTACCTCCTCGACAAAGTCGACCAGATTGTTGCGATTTTCTACGACATTTTCTCGATGCCTTATCCACTACCGAAATTGGATATCGTCGCATTACCGTCGCGAATCGTCAATAACGTCGGAAGCCCGGGACTGATATCATTAAAGTAAGAGGGATCACAATGTTATTTCATTTATATAAGAATAGTTAGATTACTGCGGAATTGTTTCGCTAGGGGAAATTATAATTTTCTCATAAATTTCGGAGAGATAATAAAATTTCATTTTTAAATGCATTCATTTTAAGTGGATTTTATATGACTTAAATTTTGATTTTAATTTCTAATTTAAAATGCAGTGCTAATAAAATATTAAAGAGAAAACAATTCGAATTATAACAAAGTCTGGCAACGGAGTAAAATTTTGCCTTCCATTCAAACAAGATGGCAAAAATTGCGACTGGATGCAAATGTATTGCTGGACTAATTCATTATGCTCTACATTGCACTAAGTTCGATGTTGTGTTATATCAAGCTAAATTGTTTTCAAGGCAATCGCTCTTCTACGCCGCGGATCGATCTCCCATGGCCACGAAGACGGACGCGTTAAGCGCTCTGATAAGCCTGATAGGAGAACAATGGCTGGGCGGTGTCGTGAACATGAAGAACTGGACGGACGTTTGGCTACTTGAAGGCTCCATTCTCCATTTGCGACACGCGATGATCGAGAAGGCACATAATTGGAATTATATATATTTAAAATATCTATTAACTCCAAAAGTGCATACCGACGTCCGACAAACAGCATTTTGTGCTGAAACATATGTTAAAATATATTAAAATTATGTATTGCGACAATTAATATTATTAAAGCATATATTAATTATTTTAAAAAGGTAATGTGAGTAATTAAATAAAAACAATTTGGTTTTACACGGCGCAAAATTGCAAAGTTCTCTAATAAAGTTGCAAACGTAATAAGAATTTTTATATAAGAAGAAAAGAAATAAAATTCATAGGAAAATTAATTTATTTTAATTTTACAATTTTCTTTTCATATTTTTTGTATTGTAATTTTATATCATGTTAATTTTCTTTGATTTGACTTTCAATTCATGTGTTACCTTTTTAAAATATTTGATTTACACACATTTGACGGTGACTAGATGGCAACCGTATTGTCCCCCGAGGGAAGCAAAGTTTTTATGAGATTCTATTTTCAGATAGATTCGTCACTGGACTCTAATCATGCCTTTCTCGCTAATGTGCAATGGGATGCCATGGAAGATGATAGCTACAGCGTCTCAAAGCCGCTGCAATCGAACGTAAATCCTGCCCATCTGGATTTTTCGGACGACAATGTTCGACACAAGAAAGGTAAAGATCAAGATTTCCTCGAGCAATGCTTATAATACTTCAGTATCAATACCTTGCTCTTGATTACTATTGGCATTGGTATTTTACTTTCAATATTAGACGCATTAGCGGCACTTGAAAGTGGAGCTGTGATTATTCGAACACTTCAATCTTTAGATGTTCGCGAATAAATAGTTGAATATTAGTACAAATATGTTACACGTATTCTAACAGCAAATAACTTTGCAGTCAGTTACAAAGTTTACGTATCGCTTTTCGGTACACATTTCTCTCACGTGGCTCTTTCACTATTCAACTACTGTTAGAACCTGTATATCTCTTTGAACCTGCGAACACGTGAAATTGTATCGTATAATCGCAGCTTTGCTCGAAAGGCAGTATCGAATATATACGCTCTCGTAACGCTGCATAATGTGATTCTGCATTCTGACTGCTTCTTGTAGGTGCATGCTTGATTCGCATGTTGCATGGCGTGATAAACGATACCGCCTTTAGGAACGGCTACCGGAAATTCATAGCGAGGTGGTGGGTATATCACATTATCGTTCTATCCTTCGGCCGGGCCGTACTTGGTTCATTAATCGTATAATCCCGGCATCGACGTTTATACCGCTCGCACGACCGCGCGCTCGTGCGACTGCGAGTGATTCAGTCGTCGAAACGATAATCGACGCGTTTTACAGCGAGTTATCCCGCTGGCTTTATGGTAATGCCAGTCGTTGAATGTCACGAGCTGCCGACCATTATTCCTCATGCTTCTTTATCGGACTCGTTACATAAGTGCACCTATCACCGATATACATATTTCGTTGGCATTGACTGTCGCAATGTCATACGAACGTATAAAGTTATACAATCTTGTCACGTAATGTACGCAAGGGATGCGTTAACAGCAGTGCTCCACGTTTTGCTACAGAAAAATGCGCAGACCATTTAAGTGGATTTAAAAATGAGAGTAAAACGCGGTTGCACGTGCGTTTTTAAATAGTCAAAATTTTACTTTTAATTAAACTGACACGTTTCGGTTCCGCTTTGTGTAACATTGCTGATCTCCAGCAATGTTGTGCAAAGTAATTTACTCTAGCTGAAATTATAATTTACTCTCACGTTTTTCTTCGAAACAACGATAAGCGCTTCAGCGAATTCAATGGTTAAAAAGCCACGCGGTTTAATTGTAATTTTTGTAAATTAATATTCATTGTAGGAACTATTCGACGGCAAACGTTGACGATTTCTGGGAAGCGATGGCGGAAGAAACTATCGGTTTACCCATGGAAATCACGTTGTCCGAGGCGATGAACTCTTGGATTTCGCATCGCGGATATCCGATTGTCAGCGTCGTGAGGAAATACAAGGAGGGCACCGCCACTATTCGACAGGTGCGATTTAAATGCTACAAATTAACATGCTTATTTTGTTTCTTATGGTAGCATCATAATTTGCATCGGTATGCGTCAATGTGTTTTTCGACATAAAGTATTATCATCAATCATATTATATGTTGCACAGCAAAGATTTACGTACGATCAATCGCCATCTGACACTCAACCGACGTGGTACGTACCGCTTGACTACATTAACAAAACGAGCACTGATTGGTCATCTCCGACAAAGACGTGGTTGCATACCGAAGCAGAGATGGTGGTGCAGAACGTTGGCGCTAAAGATTCTTGGGTTGTGTTCAATGTGAATAAAACAGGTAAGCTACGTTGAGATTTCCCTCAAAAGACGCGTCCCTTAAAAACTCAGTTGTCAAAAATCAGTAAAAGTTTTTATCAGAATTGGCAGGATATTCTCTTTACCTACACCATTAGACGCGTCTAATAGGAAAATGTAGCATTATTAGAGTAGGATAATTAGAAATCATTTTTATCATTTTAAACAAAATTGCTAATTGACGGGAATTGAATTTATGAAAAATATTTGTCTTACTTGTAATCAATTTCTGGCGCTTTTTTAAATCCTTTTTAATCTTGTGTCTAATGTTATAACGTAATTTGGATTTTGTAACAAATGTGATTTTATCAAATTTTATTCGAGCGAAAGATAACTTCTTGGCGAGAGAATGACACATTAATTTTAATATCCTCCAATTTAATGAAATTGCAAAAGGGGGTGCAAGTGTCTGCTCTATCGTTATTAATTGCTTTCAAGGTTATTACCGTGTGCACTATGACGAGGAAAATTGGAAGCTTCTGACGCAGGCCCTCGAGGAAAATCACGAGGCCCTTCCGGCAGAAACCAGAGCGTCGCTCATCGACGATGTGCTTGGACTCGCCGCGGTCGGCTTGACGAAATACGCGACCGCTTTCGACTTTATTAAATATATGCAAATGAAGGAACGGCATTACGCTCCCTGGGGTGCTCTGATGCGTCATCTGTTGAAGTTGAACGGTCTCCTATACGAGACATCTGGTTTTAGCGACTTTCAGGTGAAGTAGTATGCTTATAAAGGTAAACAAACATTAAAAGAACATATCAGTTTAAAGAAATTTGGAGAAGTTGCTTGACTAGTTAGAATCTGGGAATTTCTGGAAATTACACTGACAAAAAAAATTTTTTTATCTAAGTAAATTGATTTACTTAAAATTACTTTTTTGCTGAAATAAATATTTATTATATTCAAATAATTTCTTTATCAGCGTAGAATATATTCAATGCAAAATATATTCAATGAGTATTTTGCACAAAAAATTCTACCTGCAAAAACACAAAGACACAATAATAGTGAAGAATGAGTTAACCAAATGTATGCTTCTCGAACAATATTTAAGACGATAAGACAAAATTCGCGTTGCAAAACCATTGCAAAGAAATTGATATTTGTTACCTTATTAGTGTCTTTATTATTAAACTAATAAAGAATGTCGGAAATTTAAGAAACCTGGAAGTTAAAATTTAGATTAAACAATTATTTAACGTGACGATTTAACGGAAGGGCTGTTTGCAGGAATTTACATTAAAGTTTACTTCAAAATTGTACTCGGACATGGGGTGGAAAGTCGACGAGGGATCGCGACTAACTTTGACCGCCCTTACGATAGCGTGCGCGTTCGAGAATGCGGAATGCCTTGAGTGGGCCAGGAGTCATTTTGCGAAATTGAAGGACCATTCCGATGCGGACGAGGTGTAAGTTCCATAAAAATATCTAATTTGTCATTCGAAATTCGTTCCTATCTACATTCATATAGCTTTCGGACAACTGTGATATGTGGCTCTATTTATTACAGTCTTTATACAAATCGTTTCTTTTTCCATTAAAAAATTTTGTTATCCGAATTAAATAGAATTTTAATATATTGGATATTATTGCCTGCTTTTTTTCAAGTTGGAAACTGCATTTGCATTAACACTATTGTCGACAGACCGTTTGCATTATCCAAGTTGTTTCAAATTTCAATATGGATAATCTGAATGAAAATACAGTCAATTCTTTGGAAAATACAATATTCAAATATCACAATCAATTTTGGAGATAAAAACTTCGACCGTTTTGATCGTTTAGTGTGCCGGCGTATGCACGCGAAGTGGTGTACTGTACGATTGCACGATATGGCACGCGAAACGAGTGGAATTACTTTGTTGAGAAAGCAAACTCTACCGCAGATCGGGATGAAAAGAATCGCCTTCTATCAGCATTTGCGTGCTTCCAGACGCCGTGGATTCTGCAATCGTAAGTAAAAATTATTAGTAAAAAAGAGTAATAAGTAATCATTAAACTTTTGTTATTTATCTTGAGATAGAAATTATATATCGAATTTTTAAAAATTAGACAGATAATGAATAACTTCTATCTATTTCTAACAGTAAGTAAATGTTGTTTCAGACTTAATTCAATTTCAAGTTAGTGCGGAAAATGTGTTGAATAAAATTTTGAATGATAAGAAACAGGTTCGTTTTTTTACGCGTCGAGTCAAGAACAACCTGAAGTATTGATACAATTTTCACAGACGCTCTGTAAAAATATCAAATACGTTTTTAACAGCGTGTGTTTTACGAGTATATACATAATTTATGTTAATGTACATTAGGATACTTAGCGAGATTCTCGAAGGGAAGATGTACGACGAGGACGAGACGCAAAGGATCTTAAGAAGTTTCCCGCAAAATCCGGTGGCTGCGCAAATCGCCTCCAAGTTCGTGCAAAATAATTGGCAGGTTATCGTCACGAGGTACTTTGCAACCTTCTGATCTCTTCGTCAAACTTGTAAGCAGATTACGATGTTCCCTCATGTCTGTTTAGATTCTCCACATCTCGTCCGATCTTAAAAGCTTTCGCGCTGGCGATGACGAACGGCTTGATCAGCGAGGAGGACTTTGAAGACGTAAGTTAATAGAAATAATAATTTTTATTAAAATAAGTAGCCTCACTATAATCTCTTCATTTTTACGCCGGGCAAACCCTGTGTGTTTTCCTTCTTCTTCATGCGTTACTTGACGGTAGCTAGAAAGATACAAATCTTTTCGAATATCATACGGCGAGGATTTTCTTTTAAAATTTATTCTGAAAATCGTGTAATCGTCGGACAACGTGGCATTTTGAAAAACCTTGTGAGAGTTTTCTCAAACGTTACTAATAAAATATGGTAAAATTTCAAAAAACTCTTATAACATTCTCCGAAATGCCGTGTTGTCCCACATGACTTTCGTGATAAATTTTAAGAAGAAAGTCTCTCCGTGTATAAATTGCAACTTTAATGTTTACTCGATCCTCTAGTTTCAGACTTTCAGCGAGGATAATCTCGACAGCATAAAGATCGTGGGGTACACCATGGCGATGGTCGAGGCGCGTGCTAAATTCGCGATAAAGTGGTTAAAGGAATCGCTGCCGGAAGTGCAGGAGTGGTTAACGGCGAACAATTCCACGGAGACGTCGGTATGAATAGTCGTGAGATCCGGGTGCGAGAGGACGAAGGAAACGTCCCGCGCGCCCTGTAATTATCGATTCGCCCTCGCAGTTGACGCTCGCACGCACGCGAAAAGAACTGCGGCAACTTTTCTACGACAACAAGTTTTATTTCTCCGTATGCTTTTGTCAAGCATGATTACAAAACCAAGCAACAAGAATCTCGTCCTTATATCGTGTAGCCTTAGAACGACGGTCGTTAGTGTATAATTAGTTAGTAGGTACATATTTAACAAACGATATACATAATAATCGTATCTAACGGTGGTAATTATTATTCCAATGTTTACCGTAAACTCTCCGTTTCGCGCCCACGTTGACGGCGCTCTATTGCTATACGGTACGCTCGTTTTATAACGCACTATGCTGTCGTTACAATAATCTAGCCGTACCGCCCTTACTCTCTTCTCACCTTTAGCCTAACTCGTTAAATGCGTTTAGTACGGTATTCGCAAGCTATCAAATACGCAGTTCAAGGGTTGGAAGCGACGATCCATCGTCGGGTCGTGGGCCGTGGGGGATTAAAACTGTCCGGTGTTAAAGATCCAAGTCTTACAGCGAATTCGATTGGTTGCATTACCGCGCACTGGGCGCACACTGAGCCTTGTTTACAGTCAATTCTTATATTTAAACATCATTTTTAAATACCTCTTGCAATATTTCTTATCCAGAAAAATGGTCTGTACAACGCTTGCGCCGATCATTTTTTGACTAAATACTCTTTGAACATATATTTAAGACAAAGTTAAATATAAGAAACTGACTATAAGCAAGCTTTAGTGTGCACTCAGCGCGCACTGGTGCAAGCAACCGAATTCGCTGTTTGATACACCGCGAGGCCCGAGTGTCCTCGCGTACGTCCAATTCCCTCGGGACGAGTTAAAAAATCGCAGAACTACTCAGCGCCGAATTTATATTATACTTCGGCGACGTCTAACCCACTTTTTACAATGCATTCAGCGCTTAAGTGCGATTCTTCCTGCACCGTGCGCGCACGGTGTTCGTAACTTTACAAACGCGCACGTTTAACGCTAAATGCAACCACCCGTTTTCCTTTTCACTTCACGTTTATATCGAGCAACGTATTCTCACACTTGGACAAGTCCCGGAAGTGACATTGGCAAGTCAGGGCCTAGCCAGACAAATTGGCGCAGCTGCGCGATCCTCCGCGCGAAGAAGATTTTCCAATCGCATTTCTATCGGAAGAACGCGCGTAAAATGCGACTGGACCATTTCCTTTAGGGTTACGCAGCTAAGCAAGTTTGTCCGGATAAGTAACTTGACGAATAGTCGCGTTTCTAACTGTGGCCGCGCAGTTTTCACTCTACATCTGCATTACGCGAGAATCTCGTACCGAGCCCGGCGCATTCGGCGCCAAATGCGCATACTGTTTGCAAGTAAAATTTCTCGATACACGAGAACAGTTTTAAAAATGTCTTTATTTTCCGATCTCTCGCTCTGGGAAAAAAAAAGACAGTTAGCAACCCATTTTGGGGCTCACAATTAGTAATCGAATTATTTGGATTGTTCGTAACTCTAATCTTTTACGAATTTTACCCCGCGTAGCTAAAAATCGCAATTAGCTGTTCTATCTACAACCAAGATTTTCAAGTAGTACTAATCAATTCTCTCAATTAGTTCTGTCGATATTCAGTATGCAAAGATAATTTTCACTTAAGAGGCACTGACTGAAATGTTAAGTTGCTTAACTACAAAAAAAGGTCAAAATTTGTCCTAGAGTAAAGCAATCCAAATAATTCGATTATAATTGTGGACCCCAAAATGGGCTGCTGTCTTTTTTTTCCCAGAGCGTATGTTGCAGAGATTATTTTTGAAACAAGACATATCTACTTCTAACGGAGCACAACTGCATTGCATATAAATGTTTTTTCTTTCGTATTCTTTGCTCGTTGGCTTAATTTAAAGACGTACACGTTCTTAATCGATTTATAGTCTTACCAAGAAGATCCACAAATCCGAACAACGTACCCCGATAGGAAAATATTTAGAGAATTATGTAACGAAATTTGAATGAAACTTGGAATGCTGGAATTATGCGTGCGTATTTCGAACAACATATGCAGAAGTGGAGACCTTTCATCAAATATTAGATAAATATTTGCACAATGTGTTTCTAAATAGTATGTCAGCAAAACCGCTGCGTCTTTTGGCGAATCACTTTAATGCAATCATTGTGAAATTTCCTCCTTTCGGATGATGCAGTTATTATTATACAATATTAAGAGACATTTTCCTATCGGGGTAGTTTTCTTAGTGTATTAATTATCAAAGATAATTCACTTGACGTTAATGCAGATAAATGTTTTCCTTTACTTCTGGAAGCTCCGTTTCAAGAGACGTGTTTTATTTCGCAAATAACCCTCTCGGTTAATCGTTTGAAAAAGGTATCGATCGTTTATTGTCTTCATACAATTCACTCGGTTTTATTTAGACGCTATTATCGGTGTTGCGTGTGTGAGCGCAATTGTCGACATTCTAAAACGATCGCATATGTACATATACACGTATCGGTACGATAAAATACAAATGATTAATATTTTGTGCGAGATTTCAAACAAACGCGATTTCATTGAATCCATTGGCTTTTGATTTCGAATTCGTTTCGTACGTTAAAAAAAAGATACGTTCTCGTTTGTTATATTTGGTCATGCCTTTCTGCATTGAGCGTCCTCCTTTTTTTCTTTCCCCCGAATATGGCGAGTCTCGTACGGTGCATTTAATGCGATACTGTTCGGTGCTTTGTACGCCAACGTTGAGATAATTCCACGCTCTTTTCATCGTGACCAAACGCTAATTAATAGTGCTCGAATAATCCTGTATCGAGAGCATCAAACGCGAACTGCCGTTGGAAATCGGGATAACTGAAAGGAATTGCGCGGACATGATTTTTTTTAAAGCGACATATCTCTTGTAAATTTTATGCAGATGTAGCAAATCAAATGCAGGAAGGCAAAACGGCATCACAAAATAGTTATTGTGTCATGACAAAAGATTAATATTGCACCGATTAATATTACATAGAATTTCATGTGTGAAAGATTGTGACAAATAAAAAGATACGTTTGTCTCCTGTGCCTCTCTTTCATGATTTCATCGACGTTATTGGCATTTTAGTTGCTGCTTTGATCCAAGTGGGTTTTATGCAAATAAACAACTTTCTGTCGTTCGAAAGCATTTTTACAGATTTGCCAAGATTTTTATATTTTTCGGTACAGCGACGTGAAATAATGATTTATTAAAGTTTAAAGAGAAGTTGGGAGAATAATTATTCAACTGATTTCATAAAAATTACGTAGTTTAGCATTGAGGACTAGCGGATGGATAACTTAGTTGTGACTTATTTTTCAAATCCTATCGATCATTATTTTCTGCTGAAAACGTCTGACTTTTCTTTAGTCAGATGGAGATTGAATACACCATTTTCTGGATAACAAAGGAATAAATTATGTAAAAACTTGTGAAATGACATACGTAGTAATGCGTTAGAATGAGTACAATGTATTAAAAAGCCCCATACAATTTTTCGGAAAGGTACCGATTTTATCTGGAAATCGTAAAAAAGGGCCCAATTTTATTTATACCTTATACTTACCGCTACGTCACGTTATATACACGGTATTTACATCTTAGTCTTGTTAAATAACTTATTATCCTGTTAAATAGTTTATTATCTAGATGCGCATACTTCATTCGCTCTATTTTTCTGTTATTCGCTCTTGACTCGTGACCTAAGATCATCCTACCGATCGAATATTTCGATCACATCGACGTGATTTTCGCGTGTGTATGTTTGCAGGACGTTGTCTACACCTCTGCTTTTCGTTAATCATTTCGTTATTGACGGTTCATTATTGATGATAAAAGAATTACTACTCAAAGTTGTAATAAGTAAATTAGAAAATAAACACATAAAGCTCTTCTGATGATGTGTTAAACACAAATTCGAAGTAATAAAAGAGCTAAGTGCCTTGACAGAGTGTTAGTGTTTAAATAATTTTATTATAAATTTACTGCGTATATGTACATGCCTCATTGGTCGAATTTGGTCAGACGCCCTAGTAAGGCCCGGTTTCACCAACGTCGCTTAACGTTAAGCTTAGCTTAATTCGTTCCTTGTCCCTTTCCAACTGTTACTCTAGAAAGAGACAAACGTGAATTAAACGAAGATTAAGCAACGTTTGGTGAAACCGGGCCTAAGAGAGTGATCCGAGTTTAAACTCTGGCTGAGGTAATATTTTACGCAGTAAAGTTATAATCAAATTATTTAGATACCTAACACCCTGTCAAGGCTCCCATCTCTCTCGTCTCCTTTAAATTAGAAAAACTAATACGAATTTAATGTATAAAAATAAATGTTTCTTTATCCTATTAAATTGTCTCAATAGCATATTTATTTCTCTCAAGGAGATTGTTAGGAGAGTCCGAAATGTGAAGAGTTACATAGAATCTAAAACATTGAACTCTTTTATAAATTATGTCAGCGTATGAATTTGTTCAGATTTCTTCGCCGATTGGTTTTTCAAAATATCTATAACAAAGTTCAAGGTTTTTAATGGGTTCTAATAAGAGACTTGATGTAGTATATCAAGAAAATTACTAAGAAAAATTACTATTAAAAATGTTAAGAGCTGAATAAATTTACGTTTAGTATATCAAGAATGTTATACTAAAAGTATTCAATTCTTCAAATATTTGAAAAATATGACCGCATGATTTTCTTGTAGTGTTAAAACTTACGCCGCAATATAATGTATGAACAAACCGTGTATTTAATCAAACTTTACCTACATAAAATTCTTCAAAATTTTTAGTGCTCCGTATTCTGACAGAAAAAAAATAAAACTGTTTTTACTATTATTTAAATCTTTAACTGCTGCAGTTATATTCAGAGAGCGTTACTGTTTAATCACAAATTGATTTCAAACGACGTATCATCGCTCTGTCGCGATGAACACGTGGTAATTAAATATGACAATTAAATCTTGAAGGTAAAACAAGGCGCTAGCTAAAACTGGCTTCCTTATTGTTTTCAGTTCATCGGAAGCGAAAGCTGAAATTAGAACTCTTTCTCACGTTGCATTAATTAAGATTTAAATACCGTCTTCGCTATAAAATCGTCGTCGACGCGAGTATTACCAGTCGCGGTGTCATTTTATAACAAGTAAATATATAGCTCTATCATAGAAAATGTGTGCGTTGTTTTCCTAACGACCTAGTGCGGAGTAGATTTGTTTCGCTTTCCCTCGCTAGGAGAATAATTCCTCGAGTCTACAATACTAAATGCACGCCTCTTTATTTCCCACGAGTCTAACGCTTCGGCGTTCACTGGACGAGTATTTTCAATCGAGTAGCGATCACAATATCCGGCATAGATCGCCGTGGTCAGTCGGGAAGAAAACGCTCGTTCGAGTCCCGAGAAGAAATTATTCGCGTAAACCTCCTCGATTGATTGACGATCGGAAGAAGCGATCGTATACCGGAAATTGTTTTCTTACGAAAAATAATCGGTGGCCATTCGACTGATGGCACAAAAACGCTCTTAAAGTATCGGCGTAGCGTTTTAATGGCAGTAGTAATGGGGAATTTTTCTTTTCTCCCCTCGCCCCGCAATAATTATAATATATATATATTTACAGTTTAACGTACTACAATATTATGTCTAGAATGCGCGAAAATTATTATTCGCTAGTTATATCTAAGAGTCCTAAAAACGTCGAAGAATCGGGCGAGTATCGATCGTCGACTTAAGGCTGTCGGCAGAGTCGATCATGAATCCTCTTGCTTCAAAGAGAAAATCAATTCTGCGCTTTTCCCACGTACGTAAATGTCGGTATGGAATAAAACCGGATGTTTGTTTCGAGGGAATAATTGTTTAATTGAGTTTTCCCGAGTTTAAAGGAATAGAAGCACCGCCGTAAGTAAACACAGTGCTCAGTACTTCCGTCAATTCTGTAGCGTGAGTTACATATAAATTCGAGAATTGAATGATCACAGAAAAACAAGCTCCACCTCTGAGTTTCCCGTGAAAATCGAGAAATTTAGACAGAACGAGGATCCAAGATTCTCCGACGTTGATTTACGCGAGTAACAGTCATCCGCACAGGCGATTCGCGACAGACAATCGTTTGACCGCAACGACAAGTATCGTACATGACGCGTTAACTGTGTCTATAAAAGGAAACGGACAAGGGCAAAATGAATGGAAATGACGACTCACAGTGACAACGACCACGAACTACGGTATTGAACAACGGCGTCAATGGTTGTTCAATTCCCTACAACTATCAGCTTTAGAATTCGTATGCTTTACTTGTTCTTACCGTACTATCGGTTATTCTTTATCGTACTCTCACGTGTTTCACCTCTCGTTACAAAATACAATATATTCTTGTTGGGACGAGGTAACGCGAGGTGCGTCGGCGGTGCGAGATATGCGTTCCCTTCCTCGCGAAGAGAACAGCAAAGGGGGAGGAAAACGATAATAATTTCACACGCACGAATAAAGGTGCTTATATCAGAGGAGGGAAAGAGAGCGAGGGAACTAAGTGACAGACACCAAGTGCTCGCAGAAAGATTGGGAAGTGTAGCAGTTGATAGAACGATTATCAAAAAGGAAGATTAGTCGATGAAATATTTTTCTAGGACAGTAATGAAACGGTACTTTGCGTTACCGACGCACTATCGGCTCGTCCGTCGTTCTTAGATTTATTTATATACTCGTATAAACGGTTACGTTTCTAAAATTATCAACTGGTTATACACTTCGAGTAAGATTACGCCCTAAGGTCTGTGTACGACGAGCTAGCTACGCGCTGATTTACCTAATTAATTCGCATAATGCGAGCGACTCCCGGGGCCCGACTCGCAAAGGGCAAAACGCTCACAAAACGCGACTTCCGTCGTTCGCGTACAAAACTGCTGCCATGGTATTGCGGCGGCACTGCAGCTTCTCATTCGCATTTTATTGCAATGCGGAAGCTCGCAAGCTCCAAGCTTCGGTAAACCGCACACGCTGCAACAAGCTACGGAATTGTTCGCGTACCACGTTTAATGTAAAACAAAAAATCGCTCGGAAAGAAAAACCCTTGCATGCTCGCTATAAGGCGTCGATTTTTCATTGTAAAACGTGCGCGCAAGACGCTGCAGCGATACAACCGCATCGCGATACCTTTGTATATCTGGCTCCGTCTCGTTCTAGATTACAAATCTAGATTGCACATCTAGATTACACAAATCTAGATGACAAATCTAGATTACAAATCTAGAACGCGGACTAAAATGTGACATTAATTAATTTCGCGTTAGCCCTAATTCGCGTGGAGCTTTATCGCTCCTGTTCGAATGACAGCGCCCGTTCGCGCGCGCGCGCTTGGACGAACGACAGGCGGAGACCGGAAGCTCGATCGTCGCGTTCAGTCCCGGTACCGGAGGCGATAAAATTATACTATACAGTGTTACACCGTAATGTCCGTCAGCCTGATGTGTTACCCGATTAAATAGTGGCAGCTTCGTATTACGATTTATTTGAGCAGACTATGTAGGTGTACGTGGATCCCCGTGAACCTCGCGCCTATCGCGCGAGCGTACGCGCCCTTACGTTTGGGAGACACCGAGTGCAATTTGTTCAAGCGATCACGTCGCCCCGGCGTTTCTCTCGTTTCGGGATTTCGTAACGACGTACACATCGTCTCATCCTGCCATCGACACTGTCTCTCCAAAGACGACGTCTATTTCGCTCGTCCGGTTCTCGTTCCCCCTTTCAGAGGAGCTTAGCATCCCGCCGCGTCGTCTTTGAAATCGCCGGCCGTATATACTTTCGGTGCACTCTTTGCAAAATCGGAGCCCTTTTGCCGTAATTTCGTCGTTGAGGATAAGGAGGTGGAACTTGCGGACACTCCTAAGACCAAGGTCCGGGCTTCTGGTCCTTAGTCTTTCTCTACGGTGCAGGGCTCGGGCATGGACTACTGGGGCGGACACTTCACCACCGTCGTGGTTGCGAATTCGCTGAACTTCTTGTCGATGGGCACCCGGTCGTCGTAAAGGGTGGGCGCCTGCAGGATGATGCCCGCGGTACCCACCAGAACTGCCAGAGTGAAGATCCAAAGGAACAGGCGGTCCAGCACCATCGCCACGTACTTCCAATCCTCTTTTACCTGCCCAGAGAAACGATTTCGTTCATTTACCGCGAAATCTTGTAATGATAGTGGCGAATCGAGGCCTTTCCAGACTTCGTGCCTGATCTGTTACTTTAGAAAGAGACGAACGTGAATTAAACTAATAAGATTAAAGTTAAATGGCGTTTCGTGAAACCGAGCCTAAAATGTATGGGAAAAATTCAAAAAAACCTTATAAAATTCATCCAAATGCCCTGTCGTCCCACGATTTTCAGGATCAATTTTAAGAGAAAATTCTCTCCGTATATACGTTACGTACAGGAGAAAACCAATAATCGTAGAAAGAAAATTTTGATCGAATGCCTCTCCACGTATTTCAACGGGTGTACCTTAGTCGAGTCTTCGAGCATCTTGGTGTGTTCCGCAATGAAGCGCACGCAGATGCAGGACCTGTGCACTTCCGGCGGGCAACGGGAGTGCGAGAAGGTGGGTGGGCTTCGCAGCGCGGGACTCTTGACCTCCTCTATGCCCGCGTCCCCGGAGACCGAGAGATCCTCGCACTCGGTGTGTAAGGGTAACGGTGCTAAAGGGGGCCCATGAATCAAGCAGCTGCCTCCAAACCTCGCACCGTCTGTAAGGCTGAAGTAATCGGAGAGCGTAACATTGTTAGATACGATTTTTTCTTCTCCCAGTGAGCAGCACTTTTGTCGCCGTTATTATATACTTATTAAATAATATTACTATTAAGAAGATAATATTTCATGATCGTACCATTTAAACTGAAATTTATAATTATAATGTTATCCGTAAAATAGAAAGAAAAAGGAAGAGCCGACGCAGGATGTTAAATGCGGAATACAAAAGTTTAATGTACAATAACATTCATAATGGTAAAAAAAATTGTCCAATTATTAACAATTTATAATGGTTTTTTGTGATTTCAAGCTACATTCGTTGTTATAATAATTGACTTTTTTTTGTATAACTCGAGCTTCCGCTTTTAATTTATATAAATATTAATAATTAACGTTGTAACGTAAGTAATAATTTTTATACGCCATTGAAAAGGATCGCATTAGTTGATCGAAACGTTTGACTTACTACCTTCCTTTTTCTTTCTATTTTATTTGTTCTATTATCAGAGCCCTTAGACTATATTCGTTCTGTATTATCCGTACAAGTTTCTCGGGGAGAGGATATTTGAGAGCTGTGCTCGTAATTATAAACATTTCAAACAAAATAACGAACCGTTAAAATAAGTGTAGCAAATCTCAACGGAGTAAGGTAAGGATCAAAGATCTAATTAGTAGCAGCATTCCGTATTGTCATAAATACCTGGAAGGCGAGAGGTCTTCCTTTGACGGAGGACGGCTGTGGAATCTCTTGGGTGTGAGGTGTTCCTCGCTGTCTTCCTGAGTCGACGGATGGTAAGGATAATAGCAAGTCTTCTCCTTTCCTCTAACGGTCCTCATTAGCACTCTGCCGGAAGTGTACCTGCAAACATAGACAATCGGGCGCAGAATTTTAATGCGGGTGCCACGTCCTGAAAAGCGGCGGGCTAGCTGGCGGCGCGACTATTGTCGAGACTAGAATGTAAGGTAAAGTCGCGCCAAGTATGGACGGCATTATTGTTGCGGCACAATTTTCGCGCAATGACATCCCTGATCGCGATTTTTCTCCGCTAGTGCGACAAAAACCGTGCAAGCAGCGGCTTATTCATTATTTATTTCTTTATACATTTACCATATTTTAATATCTTCTCTAATCTTCGATGCTAAAATGTATCGATAAAAAAAGTTTGCAATGAAAATTTCTCCCTTCGATAAATTTCAATTTAATCAAATAAGAATTAAGAAAACTTTGTTTCGTATTACATTTCCTGTTAGGAAAACAGGAATAAATAATTCACATACGTATCTTTGGATAATATCCATTCTGCGATTATATTTTATACCAACCTGCTGGTTTCGAATTTATATTGAGGCCTCCTCATGACTAGAAGTCGCGGAAGAATGTGTATGAAAACTCTCTTCACCCAGGGTGCCATTTTGTGCGTCTGTGGTGAACGGAAGTGAACGTTGAGGACGACCACGGTAACGCATATACTGAAAACATAAAGAAACAAAGTCAGATCAGTCATATAATATTTTATAAGCAGGTTTAGGAAGAGCTCGTTGCTTATAACGAAGTTACAGTTACTTTTAGCGAAAACACTGTAACTAGATACTTATAAAATAATTTTCCCAACCTTGATTATAAGTAATTCATGAAATAAGCGTCAGCAACATATTTTGTCGTTATGTATCACAAGAATATCCACAATAATGTAAATAACATTCAGTTATATAACACGCCTTTGATCGAACGTAATTTAGAAACCAACTTTGTTGCGTACATTAAGGATTAGCATGGAAATGTTAATCCGACCAGTCGCACTCAATTTGCGATTATTGCAGCCCCAAAAGTAATACATATTGTATCCGTTTCGCATGGCAATGTTGATTAGAAGCCGACTGCAAAATTATTACCTACGACACTTAATGGAGGGGAATTCTAATGAAATTATTAATAAACCCTACTTCATTACGGCCAAGATTTTAATCCCCGTTAAGTCGGAGAAGAAGACTTGCTGCACATAGTGGACCATACGGTGCAATTATAGTTGCACAAGCTTTTCAAACCCCGCGGTGTAAAGCGCTTTGTTATGTTGATGGAAGCTAGTTTCCAGAAAAGAGAGAAACTTAAAAAAAACAACGAATTAAATTGTAATTGTCCGCGTGGCATACTATTATGTATATGGAGCAAGTCCTGAGGTTTAAGCAGATTAGAGGTTCCTTTACGGCGGATAACATCCAGAAGTTGTGAGAAAATGATGGATGTTTGCCAATTATGGATTTCAACTTGTGGAAACTTTACAAAATTTCCATTTCTGCCCCCCACGCGCGCCGTTATTTAATATCTTCCGCGAACGGC
The DNA here is from genome assembly GCF_000949405.1 of Vollenhovia emeryi. NCBI lineage: Eukaryota > Metazoa > Arthropoda > Insecta > Hymenoptera > Formicidae > Vollenhovia > Vollenhovia emeryi. The sequence goes on along the minus strand of NW_011967244.1, from coordinate 589,807 downwards.
GATAATTTCGTAGTTTTACGGCACTGTCCGTTCTCGAAATCGGTCGTCGGGTCACGCGAGTTCATCGCGGCGCGAACGGAGGCAAATTGCCATAACGTACAACCAGAATTGATCTCGAAGGCAGAACGGAATGTAAATCTCACGAGACTATTCATAACGCAGATCTATTCGGCGATGGGAGATTCGGGCTGGGCAAAGGACAGGCCGCGGTTTAAATTGGATCCACTTCCTTTGACACGGCTTCAAACCATTTATCGGTTCGGGCTACGTCGCCGCAGCGACGTAAATTCCCGATCCCCCACGTCTGTTCGCTTTTTATCATTCCCGACGAGCTCGCGCGTTAGTCATTCCGGCAAAATGTGCCATAATGCTCGCGTATTAGGCGTTCTCCAAGCTATCTTCGCTCCAAACGTGTAATCCCGTACGACGGGGACGTGATAAGAAAGACATTTCCGGCAAAACACTATATAATCGCCAATTTTGAGATGAATTTCATAAGAATAAACCTTTTTTTTAAATAAAACGATCAGCTATTGTGTAAAATTTTTACATAAATTATGTCTTCTACTCTTTACCTCTTCGATGTAATAAGATATCCATTTTAATATCGTATTTTTAAGTTCAGCTCAACCTCTCAAATATCGCGTTTTAAATTTCCATAAATTATACATCGAGATGAAAGAGTCCACCATTTGACATGATGGACGTTTGCCAGTTAGATTTTGAGAGAAATTTCGGAAATATGTACGCAATCGTATAGATAATCAAGACTACTGCCAGATCGAAAATGAGTACACCAGGCTAATGCCAAGGATGCCACGCGCGGAATCTCGCACACATCCTAACGGAAATTCATAATGGTGCCGTTCCGAGGAGAGCGAAGTGATCCTCTTGAAATTCCACGGTGAGATGGGAAATTTGGCGCTATATATACGGTGTGGCAGGCGTTGCGCATTTCTTCGCGATTATAAATTCCTCTCAAGCTCAATCTCTTATCTTAGAAAGAAGACGCCCCTTCTTATTTATACCTCTTCAACTTTCTGCGTTAATACACCGTGACAATTAAACCTCAAAGTTAGGATACGCGCCCGTGAAAATTAAGCGATTAAAAGATAAAAACGTGCCAGTTTATTTACAAGACGCGCCGCGCCGCATTAACGTCTATAATTCTTCGAGTCTTTCAATCGCACGTAGCTTAACAGCTACCAATATCTCGGTGCTGCGGAACGAGCGGCATTCTTTTCTATTTGTTCCGCAACGTCCGCAATCACGGCAAGTGCGCAACACCTAAGCGAGACGCGCTGTACGTCTCAGGATTCAGCTCCACGGGTGGCTGGAGCCCAGCCTCGGTGAACGCTGCTACTGATTAATGTGTCACACCTACTGCATCCTTGCAGCGTCCGAAGCTATTAGGAGGTTTCCACACACAGCCGGCCACACACGCACGCATACATCTACACACACACACACACACACACTGGGAAGACACGTGACTTCCACTCAAACAACGGCCCGCATGCTGTCGGCCCAATTCGCCAATTTGCTGACTCCCTCGTCTTCAAGGAGACCCGCCGCTTTTCTCTTCGTTGCCCAAGTAGATCGCGCCATCGATTCAACCGGGGTGCGTCTTAGGGCACGAGACTATACCGCGCCCCTGTGGAAACACGTTCAACGTCCTCCACGTTCGATAATGGCTGACACTCGAGATTCGCTTTCAAGTTTCAAATCGGTGGACTTCAAACGTTTCGATGTCACATCCACGCCCTGCTATTATTTTATTTCCAAATTTCCTCTCGGGGGATTCGCAATTCCTCTCTGGACCACGATATTTTCATACATGCGTCTTCATTCGCGCATTTCGTGGGATGGAAATATTTTTTCTCGTTAGGAAGATAATGCATACGCGAAAGGATTAATTCTTTTTAGATAATGTTGTTTAAGACATTAATAATATTATACAGGGTGTCCCAGGAGGAAATATCAATATTCTGGGAGATAATAGTATCGGTCATTTTAAGCAAAAATGTTCGTATGAATATATGTCCCATTCTCCACTGGTTCCGAGATAAAGCTATTTGAACACCCTGCATATGAGGTTATTATAGTAATTGTGTTTATAATAATATATTTTATAAAATAATTATAATTATTACAGGAATATCATATACACGGAGAGAACTTTTCTTCACTTTACCCTGAAAATCATGTAATCGTAGGACAACATGGCATTTCAAAGAATTTCATGAGAGTTTATTGAAATTTTCCCATACATTTTACTAGTAGAATGTATAGAAAAATTTCAAAAACACTCACAAAGTAGTTCTCTAAAATGCCACGTTGTCCCACGATTACATAATTTTCAGGGTAAATTTTAAGAGAAAGTTCTCTACGTGTACAGTACCGGCCAAAATTGTATCTTTCGATCCTTTGAACATATAACTTTTAAAGTATACGAATGACAAACTCGAAAATCATGGTGTACTTTGTCCAATTTTCTCACTCGTCATATAGGTACAAGATGAACTTGTTATCAGGTTTCGACTGTAAAATTTTTAGCACATTCGATGCACTTTGACGAAAGTTATGCTCAGAAAACCTAAAGGTGATACAATTTTGGCCGGTACTGTATGTACAGTGGGTTTAGTTAAATACTTTTATTCTGTAGTGCGTTGAGTCTCGGAAATTTGTGCATCTAATTAAGAAGAACTTCTGTAAGGCGCACAACGTTGAGCGCAAAAATTGCGCCAAAAGTTGCGCCATTAAGAAGAGCCGTCTTCATTAATATCAGCTTCGTGAAACGGGAGAGGCCTTGAAGGAAAAGCTCGAATATCAAATATTTTCTTGGAAATAATAACTCGCAATGGCTGCCGGATGGTTGTTACGCAGTTTCCTTTTTCCTTCCCTCGTTTCTTCTTTTTCCTCTCATTGAGGGCCAAATCCGCTCCAGAGGTAAGTAATCTTCATCTCGCGCTCGTCCTGGCTCGACTTGGCCGCGTAATCCAGAGAAATATTGCAAATTCGAGAGCTACCAGGGAGTAAAAAGCCTTTCGCTGTTCTAAGACGTTCGCGGACGTGGAATGAATCGTGAAATCGCGGGACGCTCCTCTACCGATTCTCCGAGCAAAGGGCCATTAAGTCTCGGATGCGCGTAGTCTATTGCTCGCATTTGCCAGTGTGTATCTGAGAAGAAGAAATATGTTCTTCCACTCGCGCCACCGCGGTTCGCGCTGTGCGAGCTAACGCGCTGAAGGCCAATTTACATACGTACTCTTTGCGTTCGAATTAAAGTACCCTCTCGCCACTGGCAAGACCCGGCGATAAAAACGCACGTCTGGAGCAACGCCATTTTTTATTGCTCTGAACAAAATTAAATGACGTTACGCTTCGTGCCTCAGAGCTCCCCTAACGTGGAAGTGGAAAGTGGGACGTCGTGCGTGTGGTTCTTTGGAACTTTGGTGAAACGCAAAGTTCCCTTGCGTCGAAGGGGACACTTTCGACCTTCTCTGCGAATCGGCCGCGTCATGCCGAGGAGAAGCGACGTCCTACAAATTTCCAAGTCGCTTCATCATCGTCGGCCATCAGTCACGTAGAAAAGAACGTTGCGCGAGACGGGACTAAAGGGTCCGAGGAAGCTTTACAAAAAAATATGGGGAAAACGCGGAAGGAAGTTTATGAAAAATGTGGGAGATCGCGGGAGAAAAAGTGCCGGTTGAAAGGTACGGGTGTAAAACCGCGCGACAATAGTAATAACGAGAGTTTTCGACATTAGGCTTTTCAAAGACGACGAGGACCGATGAATTATTATCGTGCGATGTAATTTTTTAAAACGTTATTCACCGTATGGTCAAAATTTTCCCCAGAGTAGAGTTACGAACAATCCAAATAATTCGATTACTAATTGTGGGCCCCAAGATGAGTTGCTAACTGTCTTTTTTTTCCCAGAGTGTCTAAATGATTCTAATTTTTAAATTCATTGCGAAAAATTTACCTCAGCCAGGGTTTGAACCTGGACCTCCCTCTCGCTAGGCGAGCGTCTCACCAATTCGACCATCGAGGCATGTAGACGCCTGCCTAGTGAGAGGGAGGTCCAGGTTCAAACCCTGCACTGAAAAAAATTTCTGGTTGAATATGGACGAATCAGATAATTCCTTTAGGATTTACCAGAATTTCTGTAGGATTACAGGAATTCTGGTAAATCCTAAAGGAATTCTGGTAAATCCTAAAGGAATTATCTGATTCGTCCATATTCAACCAGAAATTTTTTTCAGTGTGGCCTTATATCCTTTATTGCTTCGTATCTGTAATTATTTATTGTCATACTATTGCATCGTATCCCCGATGATCTAATAAGACGAGGAAGAAACTGCGGAGATACACAAATCAAGAAGCGATTACACCTTCCGGGACCAGCGGTATATTCTCGGAAGCGACGAACGGAGCCCATAGCTGCGAAGCTACAACACGGGCCGGGGGTTGGGCCAGGCGCAGGATGTAACCTACATCCGTATGATGCATTACATCGGCGCGCTTCCGACATCCGCGCGTTTTCTTCGTCGCGAACTCTACGCCCTTTCGGCGAATCGAAATATTTCTTCGCGGGATCTCCCGGACCGTCCTCCGCGGGTCTGTGACCCACTTCGCCAATTCATGTGCAACCGGCACGTACTCTTGTCTCGCGACCGTTCATCTTCGGGGCGACGACCGCATGAATCGTAATCACGTTCGAAAAAGCCGTTCACGTATCTCGAGCACGTAGACCGGCGAGTGACCGGAAGGGAGGGCACCTCCGCGGAGGGGGTCTCTCGCCCGGCCGAACTGCAACGGCAAGTTTCCGCGGCGCGGCACCGTGAGATGCTTCTCAACAAAGTTTTCGGGAGAAAAAGCCGGAGAAGGGGACAGATAAGTGCCGCATACTCTGTGTTTTTTGCCGTTCCGTTATATCCCGCCCGGAGATGCGGAAGAGCGATTAAAGTTACCGGCGCTATCGAGCCGTATTGTCCGCTGTGTTAACGTAGGAAAAAGTTGATCCCTTCAAACTCCCGGTCAGACGATCGAATGCTTTATCTAATAACACTGTAGCACTGCGATAGTCCGCAGTTAATCTCTGCGTTCGTTTCGTTTTATCGCGATACACAAGCCGTTATTGTATAGCAAATTTTAGAGAGAGATAAAAGTCATTATTGAATCACTGAAATGGTAAGATGTTCAAATTTAACACTTGGTTGCCACATTGACAACTCAAAGGGCCGGTTTTTCCAACCTCTTGGTAAGATAAGTAATAGTTGAAGTATGTCTTTCTTTGCGTAATTTGAAGGAAAAATAAAGACCTGACTCGGATTTTCATTTTCTGATTAACTGTTAACCAGAGAGGTTATAGTCTCTCCATCTGTTTTTATATTAACTAAGGAGAGATAGAGAATCGACTAATTTCTGGTTAACAATTTACCAGAAAATGAAAAACCAGGCTTATATGATTTAACTATTGGTTGACTTACCAAGAGATTGGGACAATTGAGCCTTTTCAAGTATCTTTCAAGTAAAAGTAGTGCTACTGGCGCCATGTTTACTTCAAAGTAGTAATTTTTATTTTTATTTTTGTCTTTTTTCCAAAATTGCTATTTTTTCAATATTCCTTTTCAACATGCCAGTTCGAATATTAATTTTATATAATGAAAATCTATTTTTCAGTGTGAAGTTTACATCATTTTTTTTCAAAGTAAATATAATTAAGGTGGCTCCTGCATAAACTGACCGAAAGTAGAAAAAAATTGAAATTTAAGTATGTTACAGCTATAAGTTTTATCTATCAGTACGCGAAACTTTAGACCCGGTCGCCGATGAAATAAAAGAAAGAAACAATGTTAAAGTTGAACTTTTTAACATCCCAGTAAACACAAAGTAACAGTTACGTAAATATTATAATTTCCCACTCAACAAGATAAATGTAACATAACACCCGTGTTATGTTATATTTACATTGTTAAGTGGGAAATTATAATATTGATGTTACGTAACCATTGAAACTAAACATATTTTACATAATTTTACATAAATATAATCTAAACAATATTACTTGGTGTTCACTGGGATTACTCGCTGATTACACGCTGAAGCACTTTGAGGGTTAATATTAGTTTATAGAAAAAGTAGATCTCAATAAAAAACAAGATAAACATAATAAATGTGTATTACAAGGATTCAAATGCGTTATTAAATATGTGAAGTCATCGACCTCTGCAAGTAAATACTTATTAGTAAAGTCGAACGATACAATGTTTTGAGAAACAGCTCTTTAAGACTCGACAACATATTTTTAAGCATGTTTTTAAATGTGCGTGTATCACCAAGCATATCAATGTTTGATTATGCATTTGATTAATAATGCATCAAGTGATATTTTTTTTAATGAAAAAGTCATATGAATTTACAAAAATAAAAGGGGCCCCACCAAAACACCCATACCAACCGCTCCTTCGTGCAGGAGCCACGTTAATAGTTTTTAAACAGCAGCTTATTGAAGATTGGCTCAGGTCAAATTGACTCAGTGTGACGGACTCGTTCGAAAATAAAGGCGTGACAACCCAGTGTTAACTAGTTTACACGCTCTAATTTTTCAGTGACCTACTAATTAATTAACTAGTCACTGAAAATTTCTTCTTCTTTCAAGTGACTTTTTTAAGACACTGCTTCTCACAGAAAGAACGCAACGACTCTGCAGAAGCTCCAATACGTGCAATCGGCTTTTTGTTATAAGCGTTAGCAGAATTTATATATAATATTCAAGTTAATGCATCCAAGCAGAATTTCCTCACGTTGTCTCGTGGAAAATGAAACGTTTAACGTTTAAATTAAATGAACATTCTGCGTTTTCTTATTAGTGGTTTACCAATAGTTTAATTAAAGTTTCCAAACAGGCGCAAGGGAATATATCCGTTCACCGCGAACGATTATATCGCGAGACCGATACGACGCGACCAAATTTTATTTCTGAATAGACTCCCACCCGACGACGTAAGGAGTGTCCATATTTGCTGATGCGCGCGTATCCGCTGTTATCCGTCGGTAAATATTGAATTCGCAAATGAAACGTAAACGTATTAATTCAGGTTAATGCATTCCGGTTGGTGCGGTCCCGAGGTCTTTAGCGAAATTATTTATCGACCGCCGCAACATCGCTGGAAATTGCATCGTGCCTCGGAGTTGCAATGGAATTCATTATATCGCGATTGAAAATATAAAAGACAATACAAACGCGGAAATAAATCGATAAAAACGACGGGTCTGCCTTTCGAACTAACACAGTTGAAAAACTTGGAAAAGATTCGTCTCGATTGCTCAATCTATGTATCGACGATTAACCTATGCATACATGCACAGTTTTTTGTATTTTTACATGCATATATGTATAAAAAAATACATAAAATTTTGTGCAAAGCTCAGGTAATTAATTTAAACGTATTATGAATATACTGAGAAATATATTTAAAAAAAAGAATATTCTTCTTCTGAAAATATGTTTAGTTTCAACGTGAAAATCTTGAAGTAAGATTATATCGTGTCAAAGGAAGAAAAACTTACTTGAATGAAGCAATTTAAATAATTCAATAAAGAAAAAAATATATGCTTACCATTTAAGAATAATTTTCTCGAATGGAAATGAAACAGCATTGATGAACAAAAATGTCAAATGAACAACATTGAATATAACATATTTTCAAATCGTAAGTTATCATAATTAAAATGATTTTATTGTCAAAATAATTATGTGCATTCTTGAAGTGACAATTATACTATTTAAATAAGACTGTAATATTGTTGAAATATAGAATCTTTAAATGCTTCTAAGGAGATTACAGATTGTTGCGTATATGCGAAACAATAAACGCGTTAATTTGAGTACACAAGAGTCGATCCGACACTTTTTCTTTCCTGTGTATTTTTCAATATTCAAAATTACAAAAGTCTCGGGTCGAGATGTGCAATTCTAAAAATCGCTACAACGCGAAGGCCAAAGTAGTTTAGTACAAGCTCGGTACTTTGTACTGCTACGAGGAACAGGGAGATCGGAGGAAATAGTACCGCGATTCAAGGATCGCGAAAGTTCGCCGTCGTTTAATGCGTCGATCGACACCGGCGATGGGCCCCGCGGCCAGGGTCCGAGTTTCGAACTTGCTTGAAGTTCGGATGCGGTCCTATCGGAAGCGTGGGCACGTAGAAACTTTCTCGCCCTTTTCGCTCGGGTCTCTTTTTCCACCGTGTTGTCCACGTTACCTCGGCCGGACGATGTATCGGCTCGCGGCTTCCCTTTCACCCCCTTCGCCCTCCCCCTCGCCCCCTACGTACGGTTAGGTATTTCTTCCTTCGTTTTTCGCGTCGGCGACGCGGCAACTGAGTTCTGAACTTGTTCAGAATATTTTTCCGCTCGCGCCGTTCATATTGGACGCTGCCGGGCAATAACGTTTTTCAGGCCGGTCCCTTGCGCGGTAATAAATCCTGCACGATCGCCATTGAATGTTTAATAACGCGGTATATCCCATGAGCATTATTGCGACGTCGATAGAGATCTGGTAATTTCATTTAATGCGATGCAGCATTTCCATTAAAAAACCAATGCGCCGTTTGGGCATAAAGTTTTACATGTGGGGTATCGGTGAGAGGATGTGTTTTTCGATCACAATCGTCAATATGAAAATTATCATTTATCGAGATAGCTTGATTAATATAGAAATCCGATACTGTTAGTACGCTGGTTCTTCTTACTGGCACCGATTGCCGGAATTATAGAGACGTAGTCGAAGATTAATTTTGGGAGATTGCAAAGGTTTCACTTCGTTAATGGACAATGCGTTGATCGTATCGCTATTCATTCGTATTTGTCATAAATCTTCTTGTCACGAGCCGGTATCGGTTTCGAGAAGTGCTTCGTCGTTTTAGTCGCTCAATCACTGTAGCTGGCATCCGAGAAGAACGATGGCTATTCGGGAAAGAACGTACCATCTTTTATTCCTCATCTTTTTGCTCTATCAATCCGTACTTGAATTTAACCCGTTGTGAATCGGCTGTCTATCGGGTTCGTAAGAAACCTCGGTGGATTTTTCTCCAAATTTTGGGAAAACATCGCCAAGACATTGTTATTGAAAAAAATTGTTCGGTGTTAATAAATATTAATAGTAATTAATATATTCGCGATATGTCTCTCTCTCTTTCTTTTCCATTCTCTTCCGGCTTATTACTTTATAAATATTCCCGTAAATTTTAGGAAGATGGAAATGTAATACAATTATTACAATTGTGTTTTAACATAAAATTTCCACGGAAATTATATATTTAAACACTTCATACCGAATTCTCTCACATAAACTCTTGAAATAGCAGTTTCGTTAATTCTATTATAAAAGAATGACAGTCGAATTCTTTCGACAGTTTCTGCCATTTTTAACTTGCAATTAACATATGCGGTGAATACATCCCTACTCTTTTTATCCCGAGACTTATCTTGGACGTTTTCTATCAGTGTCGCATCTAAGATCCCTGAAAGTGAATCGACGTTTGCGCCTCGTCGCCCTCTCGTCGCATTTTGACATAAAGACGCCGTCGCGCGAACGAAACTTTTAATAGAGAGGTTGACACGAGCTGGAACGTCGCTGCCGCTTACAAGCGTGACAAGTCGGAGAGAGCGGCACTCAAGGCGATGAAATTTACTTAGCAAGAGTAACGACATCACTGTCCACTCGGAAAAGACACTCGACGAACGGGAGCGAGTCAGGTATCAGAGAATAGCGAAATACAAGAGAAGGGAATCTGAAGCTGGTTTGTGCATTCAGCTCTAATGAGCTGAGATTTCAGCAGTGATCAATTTACACGAACTTCCGTTAAAAATTATTGGCGAAACAGGAACCATAAAGGCCGGCTTGAAATAAATTGCAAATAATTTAACTTAAACTCTTGAGACATTCGTGCTGTCGTAAATAAATTCTAAATTGTAAATCAATTGCAAGGATATAGCTCTTAAATTATTTTGCATTATCATAAATTACATAGTACTGTTGTGTTCTTTCGGTGTGGCGAGATCTGCTATTTCCAAGTTTAGTTTGAGATATCGTTGGATTTTGCTCACCAAGTTTTATACTGTGGAAAATTTTGTTATCGGGAAAAGTTATGATTTATTTGTATCTATTAATCGATCAAGCAGTAACATATTGCGTCATAAAATTGGTTTTCTATCTCTTGTATAAGATTTATGATTTTGTCATGTAAAAGGGTTTCATAAAATAAAACGATTTCATATAAAATAAAACGATACTCTGTGTACAAAACGAGGAAATAATTCGCCAGAGAATCCCAGAGGAAGAGCTAATACTTGCATATAAAAAACGCATCAGATATAATATGCATTTAAAAGTTAATGGCTTTCCCTCGTTAAGACGAGCGAGCTGTTTAACAAATTCGCCGCGCGAAATAAATTTTCACGGCGAATCTCATTGTTTGCTTTAATCGCGCACTAAGTTTGCAGTGACGTTAATATCTCCATGTTCGTAAATTTCCGCGGATATTTTAGTGCTCATTATAAATCGCCCCGAATCACATTATCGCGCGCATCAGCAGAGAAAAAAGAACGGACTCGCGCGTTCCATTTTCGAGCGTCGTTAAAGCCTTTATAAGACGGTCGGGTGTTGAATTATCGAGATACACCTCGATTCCCCGGGAGACGATGCTGTAATCGCGCAGACGGGAATGCAACGCCGGTATTTATAGCGAATGCATTTTCCATCGCGATTGTAAAATCCCGACGAGTTGCGCGATCTCACCTCGGACCATTTACGAACGTCCATTTGCATCTCACACGCGAGATGCCCGCGTCTATAAAGCGCAAGCACGTATATATCGCACGTTGCCATCAATTAGGAAGTTTCATCGGGTTTTATCGACGCTTTAGCATCAAATTTCACAGGCAATAATTTGCAAATTATGCGGCGAATAAAATTGTAACGTTAAAAGATATATTAATCCTTCTAATGAAATTCATTCGGAATTTATAAAAAGACATTTGACTACCTTTCCAAGTTTACAGTTAATATAAAAATAAAAATAAATATATTCTCGAACGTAGTCATGATGTAATTTCCTTTTTCTGTTCGCTCAATATGTCTGTCAGGATTAAAATTAATACTGTATTGCATTCTAATTTCATTAAAAGATGAGCCTTCATACAAACGCTAATGCCGTCTTAGTAAGTTAAATCAAGCGCGAGAGAAAGGCGCAAAGCGACAAAATTCAGTTACTTTGCCAGACTAATATCATTATTGCCCACTTGAACGAGTAGAAAAGCCCCGCGTAAGACGAGACAAGTGATTACTCGTGCGAGTCGTCGACCTCAATGCGACGGGTCTTTCACCCATATTAATATTTGCGCGAATGTCTTGACATGATAAATTAGTGAGATCTTGTCGAGTCGCGTCTCGAAATAGCTTATATGAACATTTTGCATCGATATCATTAACTAATTACTTTTGCAGCTGAAAAACAATTAAAAAATTTTATAGATATAGTATATAAAAAAAATAGATATATCGTTTCTCATACTTTTTATGCTACTATTTATTAAATAACAATATATCTGTACTTAATATTTTCATAAAAGTTTGGTTACTTTACACTTTTATAAATGAACAAATTTTGGCATTTGTAAATTAACTCTTTCAACTTTTATAATTATCCCATCTGTCTTAATTAAAACATAAATTTCACTCGAGATGGAATTAAAAGTATATTTGATGTGTAATGTAGTAAATAAAATTTGCAAAATACTTCAATTGGATTTTGCTTATTAAGTGTTAATTCATTTATTATATTAAAAATGTAAATTATTAATGTCAACTTATATATATATTTACTTAATATAATAATATCAACTTCAAAGAATTATTTTTGCTCTGCATTGGTAAAACATTTAATTTTGCACAATAAAATATTTGTTACCTTTATTATATTATATTTGATTAATATATTGTATGTCACGATAATATAAAGTAATAAAATAAAATAAAATGGTACATTTTCGATTAGTTGTATATTTCAGAGATCAGTGAACTTTATGTTAAAAAAATCACGACAATACGCACTTATTTCAAATAAGCTTTTTCGAGTAATAGAATGCTTTTGAATTCTCCTGCGACGACGCACTCACGTAATTTCCACTCAGTCCTGTATCAAGAAGCAGATGAAAGTTTAATGGACCGATGACTCAAAGGACTGAAGCTCGAGGCGAGACACTCTTAACCTTTTGCAGTTGCAAGTTTGATTTCTACTATATAAAGTGTAAATTTTAAGGAACCAATAAATAAGTACAACAAAAATCTTATTCTATTTCTTGCGTAACACGAAAGACATTATTATTACACCTTCCTTCAACCAAATGTAACTTTAAATGTATCAGATATTTTAGTGTCTTTAACAATCGTTTAATTCAGATTTTTGCCATACAAAACTTATTATAAATAAAATAAATGCAGGTATTCTCTCCCGACTATTACTTTTAAATCTGCTGTGAATCTGGCAGAACTTTTAGGAATAAACCGATTTCTCTGATGTATTTGCACAAGGAAGTTATCTCGCAGTATGATTTTCGCAATGATCGATTGAATTTAAGTATTAAGTTATTTCACGCTCCTATCGTTTTCATATTACGACGCAGTGCAGCACGTGGCAAGTCGGAGCACGTACACGTTACGGAAGTACAATATCGTGTACAGCGCGCAGCTGCGCGTTTCGGAAAACTCATACCTCTCGAACACAGTGACGTTTCTGCAGGCAGCATGGGTGGGATCATCCCTTACGAGTTTCGCTTATCGCGGAAAGGATTGCCGTGTCCTCCTGAACGCCGCGACGGGACGCGAAGGGGTAGTACCAGTCAACCGCAATCCGAGATAAACCTCGATAGCGGGTGCACGTAAGGATTTGTAGCCACCTATAGCTATATTCCCCGCACGAATTTTCGGCGCTATCATTCGCTCCGAGCTCCAATGAACTTGCTCGATAGCGAGACGAGCGGACAGAAAGTTTTCTCCGAAAAGCAGAATCTGGCGAGGACCGAGGAGTTTACTCGCTACGGGGTCAAGCGAGATAATTGAGCTTCCATAATTAAATGCAAAGTGTGAATATTAAATTTGGCGATATTTGTGCAATGATAAAATTATACAGAGTGTCCGGAAATTCGAGGATAATAAAATTGCAGCGCGAAAGTGTCGTAAAACTTAAGTAATGAAAGTGTATTCCAGTTTTTTAAATAAAGCAATGTTTTAAGTATATGAGAGTACATGACACAGAGTAGCAATACATAAGAGTTCGTCAAATTCCGGCGAGTGAGATAGCCTATGTTTCTCTCTCACTCGCGGGAATTTGACGAACTCTTGTGGCCAGTCTCTGATTACAGGATCTCTAGCTCTAATTGCTCGCGCCCGCCCCTCGCATGCCTTCCAAGCTCGGCCTACCGCTCTCTACACGCTCATTCGCTCAGACGTTTCAATAAATTATTCGATAATTATTGTGAATTTTATAAAATGGTACACGACTTTTCTTCTTAGTTTGACCCAATCTACCACCATTTTTCGTAGGGGTCTTCTTGTGTCAGACACCCTGTATACTTAAAGTAGTACTTTAGTTTTAAAAAATTACATGCACTTTTATTACTTAACTTTTTACGAACTTTCGTGCTGCAATTTTATTATCCTTGAATTTTGGAACATCCAGCATATACATGTATTAGTATTAATAAAAGAAAGAAAGAGGAAGAGAGAGAAAGAGAGAGGGAGAGAGAGATTAAAAAGTGAGTTGGTAAAGTTCTAATTACAACTATAAAAAGTAATCACCGTTATTTTAACAAATTTAAGATAAATAAGAGTCGTATAAAGAAATGTATTGCTAAAAATGTGAACTCACAAATTCAGTTTGAGCATTACTTTAGTTAACATAGAATATACTTTTGTAATCTACGCCATCTCTTTATTTTCATTCCCTTCGATCCGTGAAATCGGCAAATATCCTGTGCGATTTGGAACAGTGAACACGAATTGAAGTAGGGCATTAGATATTATCTATAGATATGTAATGATTCCAAAAATGGGACACGGGTAAAAAGTGCTTCAGACCATAAATCCGTTACGTGTTGAAAAAGGTAGCGTTTCCGTCGCTCGTTTTTATTTTCCAACCTTTCGCACTGAAAATTGTTCACTCGCTTGGGTAGCAATTTAGACCGAAAGTAGCTCGAGCTATCTCCCTGCCTGACGAGAATGAGGAAACGAAAGTGATGTTCAGACGAAAGACTCAGTTCGATTTCTTCCACTATTTCAGTACTTGCGATATCTCTCATTTATTCGCGAACTAGACGGATTCGTGAGAGAGTACAGGGTGTCTTGAAATAAAAAAATGTTAAGATCTTCATATGTAAGTGTAAAATACAAGTACTTTAAGATCGGTCTACTTAGATTATACGTCCAGTTAGTTTTTTAAATTTAAATAAATTGTTTAAATGATCAAAAAATGGAGAACAAATAGTTAGTATTTTCTTGTAAAGAAACATTAATTATTTTTGTATCTTAAATTGAAATAAACTGAAATTGATTCCTTTAAAAGAATTATTTACCAAGAAATTGCTTATAAGTTTGCTTATTTCTAACATTACATCTGTTAATGTTCTCTTAAATGTCTTATCGTGTAACACATTTCAATAAGGTTCATTAAAAGCTGCAGAGTAAAATTTTGTTAATTCGCGATATTCTAATTTGACATTCCAGTATCGACAGGACTGCCATTTTCTATTAAAGATCCATCGATGGTTTTAACACACCCCGTAGAGAACCGTATTTTTGTATGCAGACGTCGCGGCCTTCAAATTCGACACGCTTATGTAACTCGCATGCATTACGATCAGCAGTGCACGGGATTTTGATGGATATCCGGAAGAGCAAATAGAGCTCTCCTGGCATTGCGTGTCGCCAGGGATTTATGCCACTCTTTCTTCGCAGTTCCGGCGTTGTCTCGACGGTAACGGAAGATATCCGATGCTATTAGCATCAAGCTCGCTGCGAGTTCCGTAATAAACTCACATAGTAGAAAATACAATTGTATCGTTCAGAACAGAAAGCGTATGTGTAAGACAAAATCACATATAAAAGACATATTTGAAAAAAAATCTCTTTTAAGAGTGATATGAATTTTTCAGTAGGTTTTATGCCATTTTGCCGTAAAGTGGAGGCCTCTTAAAGTAAGTTTTTATTAAAAGAATTTTTTAAGCAGTTGCGCCTATCCATTGTTAACTGAGTCTCGGCCAAACGTTTCTTTCTGTTCCCACTGGTTCAATTCCCCGAATACATTCAACTTACACCATATTACGCAGGTATATTCTACTCGAATGGGAGCGAGGTGTGCAGTATAATTTTGCGGGACGCGTGCAATTTTACATTTAACTTAGGCCCAGTTTCACCAAAGTGGCTTAACTTTATTCTTACAGGTTTAATTCATTGTTTTGTCTCTTTCCGAGGGAACGGTTGATGGAAAGAGACAAAGGATGAACAGAGCTTTAAGCTTAAAATTAAGCGACGTTGGTGAAACCGGGTCTTAATCATTTAATTTGCGATTTCGCAAAAGTGCAGAAACCCGTGAAAATTCCGCGAGGAATATTTCAAGAACTTGCTGGGAAAGGGTTAATCCAAACCATGTACGTACGGTCTTGCGACAACTCGACACGTTATACGGCCGGTTGTGCCTTTACGTCAATTTTCGATGCCTCCACTTTGCTCGCGCGACTATAGAAATAGAGGAAAATATGACAATTCGCGCCCGAGAAATTCGTCTCGTCAATTGACGCGAATAGCTTCCGCGGGCATTACTCGCTCGAACGGGCGCGAAGGCAGTGCCGTCTGCCAATCGGCTGTAAGAAATAACGCTGCGATGCGTAACGAGATGCAAAATGTTAGAAAAGTGTATTCGCGCGCGTGCAAGATGGCCAGATGAGATCGTAAAGCCCGGACTTTACGAGCGACCTTAAAGCCCTCCTGCCTCCCCGATCGGGTAATTATGGTCTCCCATACGGGGGTCGCAGTTATTTCCCGGCCGCGCGTCGCGGCTTCAACGCCGCCCTCATTTTTCTCTACCCTCCCTCTCGTCCCCCCCGCATCTCCGGTCCCCGCGCAAATTAAATTCGATTATTATTCGGCTCCTGCGCGAGGATTCTCGTATATCATTCCCGCGCGCGAAAAATGGCTTCAACGCTTTCCGCGGAATAAGCGAAGACAGATAACCGCGCGGGAAATTCCTTATTCGCCAGGTTATTTAACGAGGAGATTGGCTTCCGCTTTTAAGGGATTATAAAGAACGAAATGGCCGCGAATTGGACATATTCGATTAATCTTACGGTAGAATTCACAGCATTGTAACGGGGTATCTAAGTGATATTAACTTTCGTAAATCTGTCATGTTGTAATTAAATTTTTCTTTTAAAAGAAGATAATGACATTTCGCGTAATCCTGCAATTTGCTTCATTTTATATAGTTATTTGTTTAATCCTCTCATTGTGTGAATATACAGGGTGTTATGTAATACCCGTCTCGCCTCTTATTTGCGGATAGAACGGACTAGACTAAGTCGAAAAGTCCTCTACCACTTTGCAATTTTCGAAATAACGAATTTATTAATGATTAAAAATCATTCTGAGGCCCAGACATTAATGAATAAGACTGTACATAGAAGCAATAAACGCTTTAGCAAGCTCTTTTAAAAAATAGAAATCTTCCTGGTATTTTAGATTCAGTACAGTATAATAATTTTGAAAGGGTTTAATTTTGTCTAAGGCTGCATGTAGTAATTCGGTTTTTGAAGCAATCAATATATTCTGAAGACGTCAAGCGCGGCGATTCGAAAGCGATAAAGAAATTATTGCCTAAAGAAACACGATCGTTTCTCTTTCTCTTTATGTAATATCAGGCATATCGTCGTCCCGATTCTGAGCAGCAGGTGCATGACGCGATCGGTGCACTTAGGTGAGCCGGTATCGCGATTCGGAAATCGTGCCACGCTTAAATTGGATTCTGTTCCCGCAGGAACAGCCGAGGTTCGCGGTCGGCGAACGGAAGTCTGCCAGCACTACCTCCGCCTCGCATCTACCGGCTGGAATTTCCAATTTAGCTGTCCGGGATAAGGAGGCAACCATATTTAGAGCGGTCCTGGCATTAAATCGGGAACTCGGGGAGCGCCCTCGTGCCCCGTTTCTAGACGGCATCGATTTCCGGCTTGGAAAAGATTACGCAGTTGCTGCCGGATAGCTGTTGTCGTTTCAAATTTTTACGAGGGATTCGATTATTCAAATAACGTCATGTTCGAGCTGAAAATTTCCCAGATGTCAAACGTGATCGTCTGCTAATCAATCAATGTTACAATGCGCCAAGTTTAAGCCCGTTAATCGATATTTCGTATTTTCGCAAAAATTTTTACTTCTGCGATGGACTCTCGGATTTATGACAGGAGCATTTTCTCCCTTCGATAATTTCCATCGTGCGCAAGGGGTGGTTTAACTGCGCGATGACGAATGTATCGCGACAGCTCGCGGAAACGTATCCAACGAAGTCACGTCGGGGAAGTCGTGAAAGCCCTTTTTGCCCTTCCATCAAAACTTCACGCTTTACGACTGCGAAACGAGTTTTTGTCGGATGTGCAGATATTGCGGGCGTTCTTTATACGAGGCACAATCGCTGCAGACAATAGCGAAGTCTCGACTCTGCGTTCTTCACCGAAGTGCGCTTCTTCTTCTTCTTCTCTCGCTTTCCCCTCCCGCCTCTCTTGCCCGACTGCATCTCGCGCTGATTCCGGTTTATGAGGCTCAACGGAGGGAATACCTAAATGCCGTATTAAGTGATCGATATATCCCCGTGAAGAATGAATACAAATCTATCGAGACAGTTTCTTCAAAGCTCTTTCGTCGTAAATCAAACGCGTTCAGAATCTCCGAGTGTGCAGAAGTAAATGTTTCTTTTTCGTAAAGGCGCTAAATGTCGGTGTAACTTTAAATATTGATATTATGCGTGAAATATTATATCACAGATTAGAAATAATTCCTACGCGAAAATAATGTTACCGATATATTTGCCACGCGAACTAAATCGACGTAAGACGTAAGGAAGGGTTTTGCGCGCATAAAGTTACCGCGCTTTCGTCTCGCGATTCCGCGAGTTACACGAAATTAATCTTCTGGAGTGCGTTCGCACTCGGATGGGGTAGCGACTTGCATCGGTTAATCTAAAGTGCTTGACGGAAGTCCGGTAATTTCTTGAGCGCAGAAAACGAGGAATCGCGACAACTGACGCAACGACGTCGCCGGTCGTTAATAACGAGCGAGCGAGCAAGCGAAGCAACGAAATCGTCATGCTCCGGTTTACGACAATTTGTTGTCGGCGCTAAAGTCCCGGTTCGGGGCAACGGCGGCGAACCGCCGTGTTTGGACCGGGTCCAGGACGACTAGCGTAGATCGCCGCCGTCGCCTTTTTCTTTCCGCTCCATAAAGTGAATGTCGCGCTTTGCCGCTTTTGCCAGGCCGTGTCCCCGCGCCGCAGAACCGCGAGCTCTTCTTCATCGCTACTGTTCCGTGATTTCCCGCCTTTCCCCAAGATCGTTCCCTTCCGTCCACGCGAATACCTCGAAAACAATGCAATTTGCCAATAATATTCAGCGCACAAATTTGATAAATGTATTAGTACACGTCTCAAGTACCTATAGTATTTCACTGTGATACATTGAGCTAAAACTTTCCTGCATGTTAACACGTAAAGAAATAATAGAATAAACTTTTTTAATTCTTAGCAATGATTGAAATATGGCAATAAAGTCGTTTCAATCCTTCTAGTGTTTGGACAATTTGATTTCAATTGATTGACCATGTATATCGACTTGATCCATTCAATTTCTTTTACGAAGCAATGTGACGTTCTATGATTCCGACATTCGATTTCCCGGAATATTCTGCATGTACAATATATAGTTTTGGAAGCGATAAAATGTGAGCTTACGCCTAGAAAAAAGTTTAAAATCAAACAAATTTTCTTTGAATTTTGACCTTACTGGACGTTTATTTAATTTCAAAGAAATTATTTCTTTAAAATTAAGTAACATTTTATTTGATTCAGACTGAGATTTTTCAGAAAATTTATATCTATTTTTTCAAATCTAGCAAATGTTTTAGCAGAAGTAAATAAAAATTTGGTAGATTCAAAGAAACATGATTTCAACATATCTCATTTGTTTAACCTAAATAAATCTTTTTCTGGGTGAAATGGAACTGTATAATAGACACGGCACGCTTTATAAAGTAAAGCAGAAAGCGAAAACATTACACTGATTTATCGTTACATAACGCAGGTACAGTTCGTTTTTCATCGTTTTGCTCTTTAATCCTGTGTCTTTGGCCTGGTTAGTTCGGAAAAGCAGAGCCGAGAACATATCGTGCCGTGGCGCCGCGTAAAAATGGCGAGGTGGAGAAACCGGCTCGTTAGTTAAATGTCGCCGGTATGAAGCCGGCAAATGCCGCCATTAATATTGAAACGAGGTTCCTTTGAAAAGGACTGCGCGTACGCTAGTCGCCCGAGATATTTTCAAAGGGGTGTGAATACACACACTTCTAAAATTGATGCCGAAATGTCGACGACCGGGCTGACCGGTATATCAAGTATCCGGAAATAACGCGAGTGCCATAGAAAAGTACGGCTCTATACGTTCTATACCTGCCCCTTCTTTCGCGCTTACTCCGTTAAAAATTCATCAATTTTTAATTGCAAGTTATGATACGAGTTTTAATGTACAAATATCTTATTTGTAATAAATGTTATAATTTATCTGCTCTCTCAAAAGTGTTAATTAATAATTGCTGTAATGAGAGAAACGTCATCCATGTACAGCACAAGGTAACCAAGAAACGATTAACGTAGTTTAAACACTTTAAATAGGTTTGTTATCATAGAAGAATACTATTTAATATAAAAAGATATAAACTTATATAAAAGAGTTTTAATTTTTTGTTAAACAAATTGTGACTTAGAGATCATTTCGACAATTATCGGCAGAAATCTATTCTGAAATCCACTCTCAAATCTTTCGTGAGAACAGCAAAACTGTGATGTATTATTAATCGTTGACCCGTACTACTTTCCGATTACGCAAAAATTCGATTAATCCTTCCGCGAATTTAATTATCGTCAAAACCAATGATTTCCTGGCAAGCGAATCGAAGCGAGTCGAAGACAAACATCAACTCTTATCAACCTGAGAAGTTTGGGGATTAGTTTCATATTTGCTCAATCTGCGGGCGCGCGGATTATGGTTTGGCTTTGAGCAGAAATTTCGCACTTGGAGCTTCGTATGTTTTTAACGGAAGTTTTAAGTTAAAAATTACATTTTAGAAATAGAGCCTAATCGAAGCATACAATTCGGTATGTTTTATATAGAATTTTGTAAAAGTTGCTCGGCCTTAAAATGATTTAAATAACATAATTAAATTTTGGACCATTATACCAATTTTTGTATCACAGTCATCGCTAATATTTTTCGTTTATTACAACTACAGCAATAGATACTAATTAATTAATCAATTAATCTCTATAAAAACTTTGTTACATTGTTATAATATAAAATAATTGATATATTATCGTCATTGTCATTTATGATGCTCATTGTCACTGCGAAGTTAAAGAACAATCGTTTTTATGATACCTAGCTTGATTCGCTTAAACATCCGCATGACGCAGTGAAGTAGCTTGTCTGTTTCATTTCTACGATAACCCAGATTCGAAAACAAAAAGCTACTGTTTGCCGCACGGTATCGCAGGGGCGGATCTTCATCATCCGATGGTTTTCGAGCACTCGAAAACGCAACGGGAAATGAAGAAACATACAAGAAAATTGTATCGTTCTCGCAAACTGTATGCAACGTAAAAGATTATATGAAATGGTGTCAATTGCAAATGTTTTGCAAGTTATTATCGTAAAATGCGAATGTACAGATAGATACCTGTTTATAGATACCTCTTCAAAGCTACGATAATAAATTATTCATAAAAATAAAACATTATTTACCGCGTAAAAGTTCCGAGTTATTTTTTGCGTTGAAATGATGAATTAATTTATTACATTTTAAATCTTTTTAATAACATAGTAATATTAATTCAAAATTTGAATACATGTCATTAATTATATCATGTATGTATGTAATAGGTTACGAAATATGAACAGGCTAGATTGTAAATTTTTAATTAACTGAAAGAGACCATCGCTTTTTGCATAGCATTAAATTGTATCGCACAGCATTAAAATGTTTACGAAAGCATTGAGCAAAATTATATATTGAATACAACAATGTCCGATGCTATTAATGGTATACACGTGCGTTTATACAATTTTATTCATTTTATTAATTAATCCCTGACAAACAGCAAATAGATAAACAAATATTTGTTCAGTGAATATTTCCCATATACGGAAATTTATACTGGAAAATGGAGAGAGATCGAAAAAGATAGCATTTTCATTGTAATTGGTAAACACGCTGCATATACATATGTGTACCTTACACCGAGATTCTCACGTTTGATATTAATTAATTATCTCTTGACCAACAACCATTATCATGACGTTCCACGAGAAACGATATCGTATATAATTTGTGATATAAACAAAGAACTTGGTTTAAAATTTTACAAAATTACTGTCGCCAGTACATAAGCGATTTGTCGACCGACCATCAGCGTAAACGCGATTGAAAATTACGTCAAAATAATCGATTATTTTACGTTCTCTCATATCTCAAAAGGATTATTCTTAAAGATTGGAAATGACAATTTATTATCTTTGAAAATTATGGACACTCTAATCATATAATGCGACAATTCAACTGAATAAAGCTTCATGAACGCAGAGAGATTTCTTTATTTTGTACGCAAAACGTTCTTTGGGATAAAAAACAAATTAAAGTTCAAATTAATTAAGCAAGCACTGAGTTGGATTATTAGCAGCAGATTGGCAAAGGGTGTCGTCAGCATAAATGAGTATGTACCCGTAACCGGGACGAGAAGTCGGATGAGAAAAATCACTAACGACGACTTCACTCGGCTAAAAATGCTACTTAAATGTGATGCGATTTAGACTTCATGTAGTATAAACTTTTGCTTCAAATGTAATATTTTCTTTAATTTCTTCAAAGTTTTGTTATGATATAAAATTTATATTCTCTGTTAAAGTTATAAAAACCAGAAGAAAAATCAATTAAAAAAATTTAGATTCGTATTTATAATTGTTATATGAATTTTTCAAATTTATAGAATATACATATACAATCAGAATAAAGCCTCATTTCTCGTGACACATAAGAGTGTCTATATTAAGACACTCTATATTTAAAAATTAAAAATTAAATTAAATTTTCTAAATAAATATAAAAAGCGAACGATTATTTCCAGAAAACTTGACATTAAAGTGTTCAACGATTATAGAACGTTTCGCAAAATTGCGAAATACGCGATAAGAAACTTATTGAATCTTATTATTAAACGTATTTGTCTCACGTAATATAAAGCTATCAATAAATAAGAATAAATATATTATGTAAACTTAGGATGTAAATTAAGCTTGTTTGTTATAACAATAAATTTAATTAGCGTTTTAATTAACTACCTATTAGTGTACTTTTTATTATAATATACAGGGTGAGTCTTTCCATATCCGACAAAATTTTTGAGAAGGTAGAACGGATCGAGATGAACGGAAAAGTCCTGTACCATTTTGCAATTTTCGTAATAGTTAACGAGTAATTAATTATTAAAAATCGTTGTCTTAGGCTGGCCTACCGCCCAATTCGAGCGCGTGGCGAGATGTGCGCATAGCAATATCGATCGCCGAG